>NC_088322.1:4467265-4807205 GCF_910592395.1 Lineus longissimus | reverse complement strand
ATGTACGCATACACGTTCACCATCAGTTAGGTGTTCTTACATTTTTTACCGAGCTAAGTGCCTTTTGTTGTTAGCCAGCTTAAGCGTCCCAACAGTGTATATGTGGGTGTAGATTACCCCAGAGGACGAATGAATGCATTGTGTTGCAGTATCTACACCTGTTTTCATATTCGTGTTTTCAACGATAAGGTGGACTTTTGTCCATAACTTTTTAGTGAGTTGCGTGTCCTCTGATGGCCTTGACATCAAGTCCCCCTAAGTAATTGGGTCATTTTGTATATGTCCCCCTATAACATCGTTAGTTACTGTAAAGGTTTGATATGTTCCTAATACTTCCTAACGTAGTGCACTGGATCATTCAACTGGGTAAGGTGCCATAAAGACCTTGCCCAGTCGCCGAAGTTGGTCTTTTGGATTAAAAGTTTTCATCCAATTTGAAGGTTTCTATAGAGAAATGTCATTTTTTGACTGAACGTCGTTTTTCAACATGGTTTAAATATTGAACAGACATTTGGTGCCAAACAGGTTCTCTCCAACACTGGGTTCAGCGCGGTGTGCAAGGTGGTTAACAATTTAATTTGGGTTATAGCTTCATGACGACAGTGTAATAATTCGGGCATAAAAAAATGCGGTATGCGGTAATAATGGCAACGGGTACGGTGATATCGCATATGGCAACTAGACTTATTCAGGAAAATGGTTTACTCCAAAATATTCATACTTCTTCAATTGGATCGCAAGGCCTATGGGAACCATTGACAAAACGTGTACCATCAATGATTAGAGAAGTAAAAAATCAAAGCCCCTGTGTATACCATTAAATTGGTTTAGGGGGACAGTAGGCCTATAGGCCTACCTGATTATGGGGACCACAATCGAGTTATGGGGACAAATCAATTACCATATATGTAGATCAAGACGTTAACGAAAATATGTCTGATGTGAAAGACAACCGATTTGAATAATGCCTAATTTATTACAGCCACCCTCACTTGTCGGGATATCAAATAAAATGAAAATGAAAAGTTATTTGATATTTGAAAAGGATTTTTCCAGTGGGTTGACCTAAGATATCCGTTTCTCCCAAACAGAACAAATACATAGTGTTCGAGATTGAAATCCGTGCGGTTTCCAACGATATGAATGGGCAGTCTTGTTCCAAAATATAACGGCAAGGACTTTATTTTTCCGATAGGTGTCTCTTATATCTCGCTTTATATAGTTACAACTGCGGCTTTTCGTAACTTTATCGTGCCTTTAAGAATTGGGTTCCTATGGTAGACTTACTCTGTCCAACATTTGCCTACACGTCGAATAACAGTTGCTCAGCTCATGACTATTCTGAACTTGCCGCGAAAATGCCGAGGAAGGTCACATGACGGACAAAAATAGATTCATATGAGAAACTTGCATAAATTAACAAACCCCTCGCTTGGTATTTCGAATTATGGTGAACTCGCTGTTCCGCTCTTCATGCTCTTGTTTCGTAAGACTACATTGCCTTTCTTCATCACTTTCGTGTGTTGATGAGGGTTACCTTGCTGTGTTCACCAAACATGAATGATGGTACAGTGTCGAAAAAGATAGGTAAAAAACGTACAGTAGGAACTGCTAGTGCTACGGACTCGCAGGATCAGCCGACGGATGATTCGGGACCTCCGTCTTCTCCGATATCGTGTTCACAAAAAAGCGTGGAGGATGAAACCACTGCAACGAGTTCGTGTTCTTCACAAGATTGCGAAGTTGAAGTGTTCGGTGGGAGAAAGAAGAAAATAAGTCCAATAAAACTGCCAGCATCGGCCAGTTTATGGAAGGATGATACTTGGTGGGCTGATGGGGACGTGCTTATGGGGTCTCCTCTGGATTTATTGCGCATAAAATACGATAGTGAATTCATTGACAATCACATTGGCGCTGACGACGAGGATGACTATAAGAGTATATTCGAAATGGCCAATGTGAAGATCGACCAAGACCTGGAAGAAAAAATTAACAAAAAACAGGAAGAAATGACTAAATGGTTACCCGAGAAGTTCAACATCGAAAATCTGGACTTCGAAGACACAGAAAAATTGAAATTAAGCATGAGCTTCCTAATATATATAATGGATAAAAGGTAACATTTTGCTCCCTATTTCGATCAGCCTATAGGCCTAGGCCTAGGCCAATATAAAATATTAAGCTATATTAAGCCTGCAGTACACTAGCCGCCAAGTTTGGCGACAAGAAGCGTTCGGCTGACGCCTCTTGACGTCAAAGTTGGCGGCCAGTGGATCCCGGTCAGAGCACACCTGCCCAGAATTGGCGTCCAGTAGCGTCTTTTATGTCACTTTAACCCATCCTGGGCAATGCAGCGGGAAATCATGTGACATCAAGACGCAAGCTGATTGGCTATACCCTCCCCGCCGGTCCCAGTCAGGCGGCCATCCGTAGCACACCTGGCTTCTTCTTGCGTTCAAACGCGGCGACACGCGTCAAAAATCAAACATGTTGGATATTTGGCGTTAAGTTGCGGCAAGTGGCGTCGGGTCGCGTTCGCCGACGCCGTTCGTAGCAGACTAGGGATTTTTCAGGCGTTCAGGGCTCTTGCGCCAAAAAAATGCCTGTAAACGCCGAGGTTGGCGGCTAGTGTGCTGCAGGCTTTAGGCTTTTTCAGAATTTTTTGACTGAAAGTCAGTCTTTTCTTATAACATTGAAGAAACATCCCAAAATTTAGAAGAAAGCTGCAGAAAAATCTCAGGAAGAAAATTAAAAAAGTGACCATTGTGGGATTTGAACCGGAGACGTCAGGGTCTGAGACCAATGCTGTATTCACTGGGCCACAGCGCCCTCTTTGATTAGGAGTGGACCTTTCATTAATGTTATACTTCAAAAGCATATTCACCCAGGGTACTAAAAAGCCATTGATAGCTTATATAATCAAAGATGCATGCACTGTCACTGTGGCCTTAGTGTAAACTCTAAGCTGTGACTCGGCGCATTTGTCTGAGTTGAGAGAAAAAAACATTTTGGGAAACGCAGAAGAATGCTGTACCTTCAGCATTCTGACCTACATGTCATGCATGTAGTAGGGATACGGCTCCCGTACCTCTAGACAGTGCGTTTTCAGAAGTAAATGAGTGACAGTCACTGACACCATCCTTTTGGACTGCTGTACATACATTGAAATAGTCAATGCACTACTGGTACTAGTACGTTGAATTTGGACATTTTCCGCTCTACAGTTTATTTCTAAACCAACTGAATAAAAGGTTGAGGGTTTTTTTTGTGCATCTACTAATGGGCCAAAAATGAATGAGAAATGGCGAGAAACAAAATGTGCCCTATCCAGGGGATCACGCTAATGGCCATCAGCCAGGTCAACGGGCTTCGCTGACAAGTCATGCAAGTGTACACTTTATTTTCAAGCCTGTACATGAATACACGGCAGTTCTGTGCTTCATAATTCATTTTATTTTCTAAAATTCTTTTTCAGCAACATGGATCAACAAGGGTACTGGATATATCATGGATGTATGGCATACCTTAAAAGACTGAAAAGTATCTTTGAAATGTGTTTAGCCCAACCACCTGCAAAACCTGATGAACAGACCTTCACTTGGCTTTTCTGTACATTTACACAGATGCTATCAATTGATTTGCCGTAAGTTTTTGGCTCACCGTAAGGGGAGTCTATACGATAGCGCTGTGTCCGTCGTCGTCGTCGTCGTCGTCGTCGTCGTATCCTAACAGTGGCACGTTTCTTAACTGCTAGGGCTATGAACTTGAAACTTTGTACACAGAATGCCCTAGGTCAGCTGACCTCTGACACTGATTTTCGGTCCGATCTGATTCTCTGTTTGGCCACCAGGGGGCCAAATGTCGATATCTAAAAAGTGTGATATCTCGCTTATTAGTGACTTGTTTTCGATAAAACTTTTGTTGTAGGTACTCATAGCAAATATACATTTTATATTATACGGGTTTTTAATTTGACCTTGTTTTCAAGGTCGCAGAGGTCATATGGCGTAAATTGGCCATTAGAGTGTAAACTATGGCACGTTTCTTAACCACTAAAGCTATGAACTTGAAACTTGGTACATATAACCCCCTATATCACATAGCCTCTGGTGCTGAATTTTGGTTCGATCTGATTCCTAACTTTGCCACCAGGGGGCCAAAAGTGGAAATCTAAAAAGTGTGATATCTCGCTTATAAGTGACTTGTTTTCGATAAAACTTTTGTTGTAGGTACTCATAGCAAATATACATTTTATATTATACGGGTTTTCAATTTGGCCTACTTTTCAAGGTCACAGAGGTCATATGGCGTAAATTGGCCATTAGAGTGTAAACTATGGCACGTTTCTTAACCACTAAAGCTATGAACTTGAAACTTGGTACATATAACCCCCTATATCACATAGCCTCTGGCGCTGAATTTTGGTTCGATCTGATTCCTAACTTTGCCACCAGGGGGCCAAAAGTGGAAATCTAAAAAGTGTGATATCTCGCTTATAAGTGACTTGTTTTCGATAAAATTCTTATGGTAGGTACTGTTTGGAAGAATACATCACATATTTTACGGGTTTTCAATTTGACCTACTTTTCAAGGTCACAGAAGTCATATAGCGTAAATTGGCTGTTAGAGTGTAAACTATGGCACGTTTCTTAACCAGTAAAGCTATGAACTTGAAACTTGGTGCATATAACCCCCTACATCAGATAACGTCTGATGTCGAATTTTGGCCTGATCTGATTCTTTATTCGGCCACCAGGGGGCCATAACGGAAAAAGGAAGAAGTGCAATATCTTGCCTATTTGAGTGAATTGTTTTCGATAAAATTTTATGGCAGGAACTCCTAGCAAGGATACATCACATTTCCTATGATTTTTGGATTTGACCTCCTTTTCTAGGTCACAGAGGTCAAATGGCGTAAATTGACCGTTCGAGTGTAACTATGGCACGTTTCTTAACTGCTAAAGCTATGAACTTGAAAGTTGGTACATGTAACCCCCTACATCAGATAATCTCTGACACCGAATTTTGGCCTGATCTGATTCTTGATTTGGCCACCAGGGGGTCAAAACTGAAAAAGTAGGACGTGCAATATCTCGCTTATTAATGACTTTTTTTCGATGAATTTTTTATTGCAGGGACTCTTAGCAATCACACGATATTGATCTTGTTGATGTCATAGACAATTATTGGTTGGATAATAAACTTATATATACTGCCCTGTCTTATTACTTGACATCAATACACATCTAAAAAAAGTCTTCATGCCTGATTGTGTTCACCATATTCACCTCTAAACTAAGCATGATCCTGCCTACTAAAAGATGTATACGGTGAGCACAATGGCCCCTGGCCGTTTCATTCTTTTTTGTATCAGATGAGTACATTTCCTGTACTTCTGTTGCTGCAGTCAAATAGAACAGCAGTCATAAGTCACTCTATAAGGACCAAACTTTAATCCAGGAAAATAGCTGTTTACCTGTGTATTGTAAGGGACATTCCCCTGATTGTCAGTCTGCCAAATCTTTGTAGATTGATATTTTTATCAACTTTTTTTGGCTGATCTGTCTGTGAAAAAGATGATTCTGCGTGATTATATTTCTGCTAGGTTACTGTAGTCTTACACTAAAGTAGCGACACAGGCAAGACAACAATGGATACAATGACAATACATGTAGCGTAACATAAAAGAGGACACAAGTCCCTGGTCTACTTGACTATGCATGAAAAATTCCCTACAGCTTTAGAACAGTGTCATGAATGTTATATTATTTGGAGCCTCATCAATCATCAGTGGACTAATATGTCGAGCAGCTAATGAGGCAAATGGCCGAGCAGGGGGTGGGACTGGAGGGGGTGTCCCCACTTGTGTTTGAAAAAAAAGTCTGAATGCCTTAGATGCTATTTCCCAACACTTGAATTGTAGCACTACGGCCTTCTGTAGTTGACATCGTTCACCAAGATGCTGGGGGCCAAAAAACTAACCAATGTTAACCAAACTCCCTTGACTTTTGATTGCAGTTTCGCACAAATCGTTTTGTATGTGATGTAGAAGACCTATTTGCTATTATTTCAGTTCCGGTGGATGTATGCCCCGTTCCTTGAGGGTGTGTGGTAATGATGTGAAATCTATCCCTGATTTGCGTATGCTGAAAGTTGAAGACATGAAACTGAAGGGATGTTATGAAATCTCTGTCGTCACTGTTGGTGAGGTGAGAAAAAAAGAAAAGTCTATTTCATCATTGGTCACTTGTCAGAAACTTGTCACAATAAGTGTCACATGTCACACTTTTGTCCATGACAACAATGAACTTCCTCTTCATGAATTTACCATCTTGACTTCTGCAGCTTATTTATTTTCAAAGATATTTGGATCACAAGGAAAATGCATTAAACTAGGAAGACGCCCCCCCCCCCAAAAAAAAAAGCTCATTGGCAGAGATATGTGTTTTAACTTTTTGCAGATGCTACCTCAGACATAGAAAAAGTCTCATACTATCATGAATATTTCTGAATAAATATCTGTAACAAAGCTAAGGTGGTACAAATATACCCCCAGTACAATTAGGCTACAGTACTGTCGGCTGTTTTCTACACTGAATGGGGCTATAATTGTACCACTTTACCTTACCAACAAAATTCTAAAATTCTCTTTATGCAACAAAACATTAAGAATAAATGATGAATAAATTTATGACGTCAGAAATAGCAACAATGAAGGTGTTGCAAAAGAGAAACGTATTTCAACAATGTAGGGTCCTGACCAAATGAGAAAATTTCTCGTGCAGTCTGGATATCGAAGATATCATCTGGCAAGGCTCAACTGACAATTCTAGTTTTCGTTGAAGATAATCTGTTCATTTTTCCTCTAATTTATATTCAGGTGAAAAAACGCACTGTGAGTGTAGTGAAAGATCAGGAAGAACAATCTGATGCAGCAGGAGATAACTTGATAAAGCGACGTCGTCTTGACAAACTGAAAAACACATTTTCAAGTGATCTTCGTGGACAGCATGCTGCCGAGTTATTAGTTGAGCTTCCATTTTCAGCTGTGAAAGGTTATAACAACGACAACCTTATCTTTGGTTTGGTCATCCAGGCAACAAAGGTAAATATTTTTTGCAAAACTAGCCTGTGACTATATGATATGATATGGTGTTCTGAGGCGTTGTGCATCATCCGTTATATAACCACCAGAACTATTGTCCTGAATCCTTCTACACTCATAAAAAATTGATGGACAGTAGTATTTTTTGTGCTCTCTGGTCATTAATCTTGCATAGTTTAGGACTGTAACCTTCTAACTTTAGAGTAACTGCCCCAGAGAAGGACAGTATTTGGAAAAATGAGAAATGGATCTCTCACGAAAGAACCTGATTTTTTTGTACCATAACCTCAGTGCTCCCTAGATGGCAAACAGTTGATGTTGCAAACCAATCCGCAAGCCCCTTCTTAAGTATTAAAGCTGAACTGCATAACGACGCCCATAGTGCTGGTCGCGAGAATTTATGCTATTGCTCATGCCTAAAAGACACATCTAAAGTCGTTCAGATCATCACAGAGGCCAACGCCCATTCTTGCTTGATTTCACTAACCTTTAGACTCCGGGACAATAGGGTAGGTGTAGGTGTCGATTAAATGTTTTTTTCTTCCTATTTTATAGGTCAGTCTTACTTGTCTAAGGATGAAGAAAGAGCACCTGCAAGAGCTGCTTGAGGAGACAAGTGAAGTAAGTCCTTCACACAAGGCGAACATTTTTTACACTAGGCCGTATGATATGTTATGTGCAGAGGATCGAAAGCACTTGGTTTACATTTTGACAACTTTGGCTAAGCTTGCTGGTCATATTATATGAATACTGTAATCAAGCCCTCTTCGTATGCACATTCCTGTTTGTCCCTGCTCATGTGACTATCTTAAAAACAACTGGACTGATTAGCGAACAGCCAGTGGGTCAAGATCAATTAATGCATTTACCCACATCACTGCAATAATTCGAGTGTTCAAACACAGACTGTAAGTTGTGTTCCAACATATATGGGTACTTTTAGTCACCCTCAGTTAAGTTGACTTCAATGGTTTTTTACTCTATTAACACTTTCAGCGCCCAGCCATATTTAGCGTACTTCCCCCAGGGGCCAAGGTTACGCCCCTTTTTACCCTTTTTCAAAATTATGAAAACAATAGAAGGAATAAAGATAATTACATGAAATTTTCTGTGTTGGTTCTTCTTTGTTAGATCTCTTTACAATGCTAATTTGGAATGATAGTCAGCAAAGCACTTGATTTTGCACAATGGTACCCCACACATAGAACAGTAATATCTGGTGTCTTTCCGAATACCCACTTTTTGGCATACTCTCGGCTACATCTGCCCCCGTCATCAATCTTCGACCCGCCATTGCGCCTATTCGAATGCAGACAATCTTGGCTATAAATAGCACATTGGCTGAACATCATACTATCACTTCAAGCGCTGTATAGTTAAATTGTTTTCCCCTATACTGCGCTGCTAGTCGCCTCGAAGACAAAGCGGGAAATTTAAAAACGCGACGTAATATTACGTCGGATGGCTCAACCGTGTGAACTTGCAAGACGTAAAATTACGTCAGATGGCGCTGAAAGTGTTAAGTGGACACGAAGTGCGTTAAGTTGCCAAAGGCTGGTCCACTTTATACGGTCGAGACATAACGCTTTAAGATTTATAGAATTTATATGGGTATCAAGTTGATGCATTGGCATTCCTGCCGTATTACTGACAATACTATAGACAGGAAAGTTTTTCACGATTTTTTAAAAAACCTAAATGCGTTTTAAAATTTAACATGTTAAACCAATTTCTTCTCTCGTTGATAATGCAGAATTTTATCTGCGTTTTAACATGTTAAACCAATTTCTTCTTTCGTTGATAATGCAGAATTTTATCTGCATTTTAACATGTTAAACCAATTTCTTCTCTCGTTGATAATGAATATTATTTTGAATTTTATCTGCATCAATTGATTAACAAGCAAATTTTGAATTTTTAGCTCAGCTGACAAAGTCAGCGGAGCTAGTAGAATAGCTGTTCAAATGGTGTCCGTCCTGCAATCCATCCATCTAGGGACCCATCTGTGGACAAAATTGGACATTTCTGATTGGGAAGGCCTAGCCACTTCGTTGACGGTGCTAAATTAGGAGTTGCCCAAGGTGAACTCAAAAAACGAAAAATCAGCGCGATCCGACCTGTATTAAGAGAATGAGGTCATTTCGCGTGTAGATTTCTTTCCCTTTTTACCTCGGTCCACAGAGCAAATATTGTTTTCAAATGTGGCTGAATATTTTTTAATATTTTTTCATTTTTTACTTTTAATGGAATTAATATGGTTTTCACCGCCAGTTGGCGCTGCAGGCACATTGACTGAATTTTGGCGATTTCAAATTTGGCGGTGGCTCAACTTTTTGCAAGCAGTGCCGCTGATTGGCCGATCGATAGAAGAGATGCCACCATTTAAAAATGGCGGTAGTCGCTGCTTCAATGAAGATGAGTGAACTTTCTCATGTTCAATCGGTTGATACTCTTTTAATCAACATGACCATGTACCTGAAATTTGTTTAGGTACTGAAAAGAGTCTATATAATTCAGATTTATCGATAGTTTTTTATAATATTGCGGAAATTTTTTGCACAAATTAGCGAAAGTTGGTGCTCGTCTCATGTCATTTTAGAGCGAGAAATTTGTTTCCGTCGATCTCTACCACTGAAAAATCGCTTGCATAGCTTCGAATTTTTGTGAAAATAAGTATCTGAACTTGGTTTCAAATAGTCTAGAGAGTTACCTTTGTGGTGATACATATGGTATGTGATAAATATTTGTGGAATTTGTGAAATTCGGTTTTCAAACGTGCCGATGATGCAAGCGATCTCGCGTGAATTTTGCAAGTCCTGATATGTCGACCGGGTGTCAAAAATCACTCGCCTAAATTCAATTCAAAGATCAAAAATAATATCTGAACTTAGTTTCAAATAGCCTACGCAATTATCATTTCGGTGATATATAATGCATGCATGTAATAATTGATTAATCTGCCTAAAACGCGCTATTAAAACGGCGAAAGATCGTGATAAACACTCTGGTGGCGGTCGCACTAAATAACGACCGGTAGGGCCCGGCGTCTGGCGGAGAAAAAAAGGTAGCGGCCGGAGGTTGAAACGGGATTTTTATGCACTTTTAACTGTATATATATGTTGTTTGGATGTATTTCTAACAGTTCTGTAACTTTGATGACCAAGCTTGCGCCCAAAGTTGGTGAAATTGATGCTTGTTTATGGACTGCGCTAGCGACCGGAGAATTCGCCGTCGGCCATTTTGGCTACGGTCCCTGAGATGTTGTGGTTGGCAATTTTGCAACAAATTTCGCCATTAAGGCTACGTTTGTTTACAATTATTTTGAAAGTCACATTATGACATCGTAGTATGAATTCCACTGCAGTTTTGTTACGCAGCAATGCTCATGTTTTTGGTTTGCAATCCTGTACTGTCTGTACACTGCGCTGTGCATGGCTGTACTGTAGCTGTAAAAAAGACAAAAACCATAGCCTAGCCCTATAGGACAGGCGGTTTACTGTCGTTTCGCTACATTGCCAGTTCGCTACCAGTCGTTTCGCTACATGTGGCGGTCGTTTCGTTACATGGTAGGTCGTTTCGCTACATGGGTGGAGTCGTTTCGCTACATGATGGGTACGGTCGTTTCGTTACATGGAGGGCGTTTCGCTACATGGGTGGAGTCGTTTCGCGACATGGATGTAGGTCATTTCGCGACATGGATGTAGGTCGTTTCGCTACATTATTCCCCTATTACTCCCTAAGTTTGTGCTAAACTCCGGGCTAAATATCTGTTGTGAATTTAGGGAAAAAATGCTCGAGTATAGTACAATTACAGATTCGTCTTCGGGTAATCATCATTATCATCATCATCATCATCATCATCATCATTATCATCATCATTATTCACGGCGTAGTAACCAAATTTGATTTTTGCCGTTTGAAGCTGTTTGAAGGGCGACCGGCAAAGTTTAAACGTGGCATCAGCGTACCAGGTCTTTGCTTTACTCAGGAGGTGGATTTGTTCATCTGTTGCGAAGATGAAATGCCGGCGATCTCGGACATTGATGTCAGCTTTAAAAAAATTTTCAGCGACGCGGTCCTCTTGGAGCTCAAATTCCAAGTCTGTGGGATCTTGCGGGCGATTCTTCTGGCGAAAGCGATTAGTTGCTCTGGTTAAGCAGCTCATTTTCGGTAGCGAAGGACATGGGCCTGAGTTCACGTGCTCAAGAAGGACTTCAGTCACAATAGCGGATGCTGACTTGTACACGTTTTCGGCGGCTTTTTCTTTCATGGACGCGGTTATCTTGGAGACGACTGCTGCACCTGGTTGTGCTTGATGGTTATGCGCATTTCTCCCGACAATAAATTGGTCCCCCTTCTGTGTCACCATAGCGCGACACGGATTATGCTTCGGCCGGATCGTGCATTGCCAATCAGTTGTAATATTGTTATTACGACGGCGCATAACGTTGTACGTGTAACCGTGGCTGTCAATCAATTTGTTTCTTGACCGTTTAGTCCCGACGTCAACGATTTGAAACGTCAATTCGAAGTCTTCCGCGGCCGGCGAAATTGAACTAGGTTCCTCAATGGATGATTCATTTATCTCCGGAATTCGTACGTCAGGTCGAAAATTGTATGTCTGATCCCCGCGTGGTAAAGTCTCGTCTTCGAGCAGTGTGGAGGCATGCGTAGGCGATGGTGGAGTTATGTCCCGGAATAGGTACATACTGACGTTGGCGGTGGGGTCAGGTGAGGCGGCGGCGGAAATCTCCCGCATAGGTGGCGATGGACTTTCGCATAGTGTAGTAGAGACGTCCATGTCCATCATTGGTGGTGGATTTTCGCGTGGCGTAGTGACGTCCGCGGTGCCAGTGGAGTCAGGTGAGTCGTCTATCATGGGTGGTGGACTTTGGCGAAGAGGATTAGTGACGACGTCGGCGGTGGGGTCAGAGACGGCGGAGATGTCAATCGTTGGCGGTGCCGGTGGGTCAGCAGTAGTCGGACTTGATGTCATCACTTTGCGCTTGCGCTTGTTGGGCTGTTCGTCGTGGACCAAGGTTCCTTTTCGCTTGTTGTCAACTTTTAGGAGAGGCACAAAATGGCTGGGAGTCCATGTTCCGCGATTAAACGCAGCACTTCCAGAGGACCAGAGGATGTGAATGGCAGCATTCGTTCCCCTGTTCTTTGAAGTTCGCGGAACAAACGTCGTGCTGAGGCGGCGTACAGCAGGGTCCATATGACCATTCATTGGCGGAAACATGGATACAATCGAGCGGCCGACCACTGAGGCGAGAGCGTGAAAACACCACGCGGAAGATTCGTTGCGTCGGAGGCAGTCAGAACAGGCGTCATCAAAACTTTGGGTGAGCGCGTCCCATACCGGATCAAAATTCTGTTTGATGTAGAAATCGCGGTGAAGAATTAACTCAATGGCCGTTCTTACGCGCAGCTCGGGGGTTTTAGAGAGACTCGTATCTCCGCAGAGCGCTACTGATACCGCGTGATAGAGACAATCCCCATCACCAGGAATGCTGACAGGTAGCCTGTTTCGCACTCCCCCACTCTTCTCCAAGATACGCTGTGCGTTTGTGTCGATAGCGTGTACGTTTTCTTGGTACATAGGAGTAAAGCCTTGGGGCGGTACGGCAATCGGGCCGACATTTCGGCGCAGGAGAATTTGCTCACGTCTTGCTGCTGCCCTCAGGAGGTCAGAGGTGATGCTAAATTGGTGATAATAAATTTGTAGTCACCACCGGGAATTATAGTAGGGTAAAATAGAGTAAAAATAATGACTCCACCCATATAGCGAAACGACCTACGATGTAGCGATATGACCTACATCCATGTCGCGAAACGACTCCACCCATGTAGCGAAACGCCCTCCATGTAACGAAACGACCGTACCCATCATGTAGCGAAACGACTCCACCCATGTAGCGAAACGACCTACCATGTAACGAAACGACCGCCACATGTAGCGAAACGACTGGTAGCGAACTGGCAATGCAGCGAAACAGCCTGATACCGGACAGGCTTAGAGTATAACTCAACAAACAGGCCCTCATGATTCATTTGATGGACACCTTATTTGATAGTACCTCATCATTAAGTCCACTAGATCCTGTTCTGTCACATGTCGTAGACGATAGACAATTTTCAAAATGTAGTACACCACTCGCTCATCTTTAAGCCCAGCTCTCGGCTCACATCATGTGGGCACGGTTGGCTGTTGAGTGTTATGGTTCAGTCTGTGAGACTAATTTAAAGAGGTTACACTTTTATTTTGAATTGGAAAACAGCCCACAGGACTGACTTTTCACTGAGTAATAAGTGTGCCCTTCGAAGGTAAAGTCTCTTTCTGGATTTGCTTCCATAGATGCCTTGTTCAGGATATCATCTGACCGATGCCTGATCAAGCACAGACTGTATCCGGTGGTGTACATTTCCCCGTCTATGTCACCCTTTTTTATTCAGTCAGTGTTAATTTCTCTTCTCTTTTTTTACAGATTAACTGTTGTTGGTTATTACAAGAGGAGTCGTTGGCACATTTCAAGTCCAGGAAAGCACTTGCTGTTCCCACATTCAGAGTGAGGTGTGCTTCTCGTTTTACTGCTTTCCATTCCCGGAGAGCGTTATCAAATATCTGCTGCAAGGCAACAAATATCTGCCGCAAGGCGCTTCAAATATCTGCCGAAAGGCATCAAATATCTGCCGCACCAATAAAGTTCATTTTGTTAACCAACTCTTTATCTTCTTTTCTTCACATACAAAAAAGACCGTCCCAAACATTTGGCTGCATCCACTTCATCAATGTCCAGACAACAGTCGGTTCATTTGACCATTGTAAAGCACCAGGCCCCACCTCACAAAATACACTGTAATAATCATGTACCTTGTGTCCATGTGCATGTTATTAGTTCCACCTACGCTGCATGAAGACAAGGACTCCACTCTTTGACGTCACCACACAACTCCTTGACGTCATCACACACCCCACTACTGCAACGGCAATAGAAATGACTTTACGTCATAATACCAGGGTGACGTCAACTCAGTACTTCAGCATGCACTGATATAGCAAGAAGGTCTTTCGCATCAGCACTTCTGCGTGCTAGACGTTATAGCTTCACGTTGCCTCATAATAACGTTACCGACACACACTTGGCCCTTGCCTTCACCTATCCATTTCAGCTGAGCGCCAGGCCCTTGGGCCTCTTGTTAATATTTCAATGTTTAAAGTTTGAAAGGTGTTGATAATTTACATGAACTGAATGAACATGAACTGTGTATTTTACCAATAGATGTATTGTCATTGGAGCTAATTTAATTATTGAAACAGGTTACCTTTGTCACCAAGTTGTTGTTCAATATTCATGGCTAATTGTATCTTTTTCATTTACTGTGGTTTATTTTCATGGTGTGCATGGTTCTTATACTGTTAGTGTTATTATAGGCCCCAGATCCCGTCTGGGGACTATATTGATATCCCTGGAATTCTCGAAACTGTTATTTTCTTCCACCAACACATTTATTGCGGTAGTCCAGCAAAACGGCTAAATAAACCAGAAATCAATCACCCTTACGCCACCAAACCCAATTCAATCTATGGACTATCGCAAAAGTATTTTTAAAATCCTGAGTATTTCGATACTTTTGAAGCATTTTTTGCTGAGATATCGTCTGATCGTCTTCTCCCAACATGCTGAAGCCGCGATTCAATTTGACATGCGCTGTGACATGCGCAGAGGCAAGACGCTGATACATTAGCATAAGCTCCGCCCCATCATAATGACGTCATTATTCTCAGGAGTTGGTCGAGCGATGTGACGATGGAGGTATCATAAAGAAACCCAATTCGATTCATGGACTATCGCAAAACGATTTTTCAAAACTCAGAATATTTCGATGCTTTAGATGCATTTTTATGACTCCAGCTCCTCCCTCTGGGAGCTGGAGTCAGTATTGTTTTCGCTCAGGTTTCTCGTACAATCACGTGACCTCTCCAACACTCGATAATGCACTCTTTTCGTCCACGTTTTAGGCCAATCTTCGGCATGAACATGAAATCTAATAAGCGCAGTACTTAAATCAGATGTTTCTCTCGCCTTGAAAACATTCCTGGGTAAAATACATTGAGATTAGCCAAGTTAATCTACTTTTTCCGTGCTTAAAATCTCTGCCGCTGAATTCTATTAATAGAAACTATTAACATCGCGGCAGTGTGGTTCCCATTGTGCGCTCTCCCACTTCACACCATGTCAGGAAGTTTTACGGAGAGGGAGGGCGTGCGGTAAGAAGAATGGGCAAAATGACGTCACGTTTTCCTGGCAATGCCTCTTGCCAGACCAGTCAAGCATTGGGAAAGCATCTTTAATTCAGACAACGTTCGAACTAGAAAAACGAAAAGTAAAAGCAGATTTCACCACTAACCAGTCAAATCGGAATACGTCGGCGCAAAATGTTCTCGCTTTCCTCCTGCTAAAAAAACCTTGTTCCCGCACTCCTATTTTAATTTATGCCCATCGTTCAACTAGTCTTCTCTCCCCAGGTGCCTCACGGACCTTCAGGTTCCCATACTCAAGACCAACTCTAACGATATTGCCCTCAAAACAACCCTGGAGTCATGACTACCTGGGGACTATCAAATTTGCTACCAGCAAATTTCGGAATTCTAGTTTTATTGTTTACCATTTCATTGTCATATGATTATTTGCAGATCTCTCTTTTACATAATAAGGACCATTAGGTCATACAGCATTTCTTATTTGACCCACTTTTCAAGGTCACAGAGATCAAAAGGTGTGAGTTGGCTTTCACTTTCAGGCTACATGTATAACTATGGCACGTTTCTTTCTGCAATGACTCTTAATTTCTTATTTGGTACATATGTAGTATGTACCCCATGATGAGGTGATCTCGGAGACGAAAGTTCAGTTCACTCTGGTTTTGGCCACCAGGAAGTCAGATCTAAAAACATAAAAAAGTGCAATCATTCCTTTAAAACTACTTGCTTGATTGCCACAAATTGTATTTTTTTATTTTGCCTACTTTTCACAGGAGTCAAATGCCATGAACCACAGCTGTAGCTGTAATTATAATGGCCATAATTTTGGAAAACAATGCGCCCTACATGATATCATCTAGACGCAATTAATTATTTTAAGGGTCTGTCATGATTTTTTAACTCATTGGTATGGTGAGGCTATATAGTACCATAGTGTCCATCGACGTCTGTGACCTTTTTCAAAAACAGGGGCCTGTTACACATGGTCCCCTAGGTCAGGTGACCTCTGACACTGAATTTTGGTTTGGTCTAATTCTTGACTTGGCCGCCAGCAGGCCAAAACTGAAAACCTAAAGTATCAGAACTCACCTGTTACTGATTCGGTTTTGATAACATTTTTGTGGTAGGTGTACTCCTAGCAAGGATACATTGCATATCGTACGGGTTTGTGATTTGACGTATTTTTTCAAGGTCACAGATGCCCTATGGCGTAAAAAATTGCAGAGTGTAATTATGGGACATTTCCTAACCACTGAGGTTATGGGTTTGAGACTTTAAATGTTTGACCCCCTAGGTCAGTTGACCTTTGAAGCAAATTTTGGTTCAATGTGACCCTTAACTTGGCCACCAGGGGTCAAAAACTGAAATCAATTGTCCATGTACCACTTTGTCAGGTGATCCGAGGGATAAAAGTTAAAAAAATGTCACTGACACATTGTAATTCAAACTGCAGGATATTTAACCCATTCGCTGCAGACAATGTTTTGTACCCTTCTTGTCTCACCGGTCCGAGGACATGGAGGGGTCTACAAGTGCGGTGTCTGTCTTCCATAACCCCCTAAGTCCAATATCCTCTGACACTGAATTTCAGTTTGGTCCAGTCATTGCATGATGCGGCGGTCAATGTAAACCCATAACCGGTCGACATTTTTTAAAAAGTTGACAGTACCTATTTTTGGGGTCGACAAAGGGGGTGTTCAGTGTTGGCATTGCTGCTGATTTAGAAATTCAGACAGTCAGAACCCTTGACCCACTGGATCTGGCTGAAAGTTTCAGTGATGTTTGACTGAACTCCCAAACTTCAGAACCAAAATTATCATAATATTTCAACTTCAGGAGTGCACCACCTGAATTACTTACTGATAGTGGACTGACAAGGGTATGTGTAAATTTCGCCACTGTTTTTCATTTGGGACACTCATGAAGAAGTTGAATACGATGGCGCCCAAAGTAGTTCCAGATGCCAATTTTCATGTTATTCTAATATTTATTATTCCAATGCTTGGAAGCACTAGTATGTAGATGAGATACCAAAACATTTTAATTTATTTGGGGTTCTCATGAACTTATGAGACACAGGCAGTCTAAGTGGGCAAAATGGCCATATGTGGACACTTTTCCGGTTACTTCATGAGTCATCTGGCACATGTTACAAACAACATCACAGAACAGATTTCTAATTGGAAAAGACGCAATGAAACATTTTTTGGTCATGACTTATCTCCCTTCGAAGCTAAATGATTACCCTAATTTTGCCCAACCCCTGGAAGGACTTTCAAAACGGAGGGTCAATAACCCTTTTTTATTTCCTGTTTTTTTCCTGCTTTGTTTTGCATGTAGGCAACTGAAAATATATTGTAGTTACACTGGTTGTACCATTCATTGTGGTTGACATCTACATTCCTAGCCTCATCATAAATGATTACACAGGGTTCAATGAATTATGAAATGTAGACCTTCTGTATGTTCCTGTTGTATATATTTGTTCACTTGACTCTCATTGTATTTATCTCCTTTTGGTCTTGTGGAATTGTATTGCATTTAAGATATTTGCCCTTGCATGTGGTGGCTGGTTAGGCCTTTTTCTAATCATAAATCTTTATGGGCCTCTGATCAAGTGCAAGTTTGTGATATGGTTCGAATGATGTATATCGAAGCAGTTTAATTTTAAGTAGCATAAGATTTTGGCGCACCGCAGGGGAGTCTATACAACGCTGCGGTGTCCGTCGTCGTCGTTCGAAACCTTCTTCAACAACAGTGGCTTGTTTTTTAACCACGAGTGCTATGAACTTGAAACTTTGTACACAGGACCCCCAGGTCAGGTGACCTCTGAAAATGAATTTCAGTCCGATCAAATTCTTGACTTGGCCACCATCTGGGTCAGAAGTGGAAACCTAAAAAGTGTGATATCTCTCTGATGAGTTACTCCTTTTCGATAAAATCTTTATGCCATGGTAGGTTCTCCTAGCAAGGATACATCACATAACATATGGATTTTTGATTTGACCAAATGGCGTAAATTGGCCATTTGAGTGTAACTATGGCATGTTACTTAATTGATAAAGCTATGAACTTAAAATTTGGTACACATGACTGCTCCGTCATATAGCCTCTGACACTGAATTTCGGTATGTTCTGATTCTCAACTTGGCCACCAGGGAGTCAAAACTAAAAAAGGTAAAAAGTGCAATATCTCGCGTGTTTTCAATGATAGTTTTATAGTAGGTTCTCCAAGCAAGGATACATCACATATCCTATGGGTTTTGCTTTGACGTTTATGGCCTTAATATACAACCATACACCATGATCTGTCTAAACACAGTATAGGCTACTCATTTTTTAGCGAGACATTTCTCTACTTCCACACCAGATCTACAGAACACAAAATCCACCTGTTATGGTTAATAATTGAGACATTCTAGAATGTGTGCTTTACTCTGTTACGTTAGTTTCATAATGACAACCAATTTCGTGATTTCCACGGGCAAAAGATTTTGGCCGATTACTGTTAGCACTGAAAACGTCCCAATGCCTGTAAACAACAGAATTTGAAGGATGAGGACCACTTGAGAAAACCTACCTCGAATTTTCCTGTTGTTGGGTTAAGGTCCTTGAGAGAATAGTCACCAATCATGTCACCATTCTCATCAACACTGACTGAATTTTCAAGGTCACATAGGTCAAATGGCGTAAATTGTCCGTTTGAGTGTAACTGTGGTGCATTTCTTAACCACTAAAGCTATGAATTTGAAATTTGGTACACATGACTCCCTACGTCATGTAACATTGGACACCTGATTTCCATCTGATCTGTTTCTCGACATGGCCATCAGGAGGCCAAAACGAAAAGAGGTAAAAAGTGCAATATCGCTCTAATTAGTGACTTGTTTTCAATGATATTTTTTTGGTAGGTACTCAAAGCAGCGATGCATCACATATCATACAAACTTTGGTTTAACCTATAATCTATAGATGTAGCATAAACCAGGATAAATTCGTAACCACCAAATATCTAGACGGTAAGCAAAATGGCCCCTGGCCCCCACTTAAGTGAGCAGGAACCTTTGGCCATGGCCATTTTCAGTTTGATTACGCTCATCGAAGTGTTTTTATATTATGTACAGTGTAAATACAACATTGGTGCAAAGGGGACATTTATCACATGGGAACATTTTTGGGAACGCTGCATCTCAATCAATCACCGTATGTAGTGGACCAGCCTTCGTGTCCTCTTGATATAAAAACAACAACATTGAAGTCAACTAAACAGAGTGAACATCTTGGGATGCTGTATCTCCATCAATCGAGGCATTGTAGCTCAACCGTAGCCTTCGTGTCCACTTAATAGAGTAAAGATAAAAAATGAAGTGAACTAAACTGAGAGTGAACAGCATAGGTGCAAAGGGGACATCAATTACTGGTTATGGGGACATTTTTGGGGACGCTGCATCTCAATCGACAGTATAAAGTGGACCAGTCTTTGTGTCCACTAAAAAGAGTAGAAGAAATAAACATTCAAGCCAACTTAACAGAAATTGAACAACATTGGTGTAAACTATAGTAGCATCAGTCATCGGTTATGGGGACATTTTCGGGGACGCTGTATTCCCATTGATCACGGCATTAAGGCTTGACCACATAAAGTGGACGAGCCTACGTGTCCACTTAATAGAGTAAAAAACAATAAAATTGAAGTCAACTTAACAGAGAGTGTACAAAAACTGGCATGAGAATAAGCGTGAATATTTTTTGTGTTTTAACGATCGAGTTAATGTAGGCCACACATAATGCTATGAATATTCAAACTCAAGTTTTAAAGTTTAAAGTTTTCGACCAATTTCGAATGAACAGAGTGGACCTTCAGAAATAAAATACTAAACAACAAATAAAAGGCAAGTTTTCTTTCGAAACTCGCACGTCCAGCCGGAGCACTCATATTTCCCGCAATTTAACTTTGGTGACGTCACTGTAATATAATTCACAGAATACGAGACATTCTGACATTTCTGGAAGATGTAACAAGTCGCTGTACCAATGTATGCTGCTATTTACCCATCGTTTGGTTTGGTTCGGATATTTCCAATGATTGAAACCATTGACCAATGAGGCAGTTTGTTTTCATTTACATCAAGCACAAGCACACCGAATTTCGGTCCAATGCTCAACTTGGCTAACAGGGGGCCATAACCGAAAAGGTAAAAAGTGCACTATCTCGCTTTATTGGTGACTTGCTTTTAATAATATTTTTATGGTAGGTATTCCAAGCCAGGATACAACACATGTCATACCCATTTTTATTTGACCTATATACTATACACGTAGCATGTTCCTTGAACGGGATGAATTCCTAACCACCAACTATCTGTATGGTGAGCTCAGTGGCCCCTGGTTGATAGTGTTGATACTTATGTATTGAAAAACTGAAATGAAATATAGAAGAACTCTTGCATTTTGATCCAAGCATGGAAGTTTGAATGCACTGGAGTGCATTATTTCAATCTGTGTTCACTGATCTCTTTCCATACATTTACACCCATGTTATTTTTGCATTTATTGCTTATCTGATCGATTTCTCTCTGTCCATTTTCTATACGTGTACTGTATTCCTATTACTGGTGACGTTTGTAGACTGTTGGTCAATTACAATATTATGATAACTATAATAGTTGTTTTTCTTAATTATTTTGATACAGTCATAGCACTGGACTTATTTCTGTCCCTTGCCAAGAGGAGGATGGATGCACATAGTGTTCTGTCCCATCCAAACCCCAATCCAGACCGAAGTTTGTAAAGCATTGATTTGATGTTACATGGAAATGATGATTGAAGCTCAAAATTAGTACGAGTTATGTACCCATATCCTCGCCAAAGTCACACATGACCCCACGAATACCATCACTTTCAACAGGCTTGTGCTGGTGCTGGTGGTGAAAGAACTGAATATTTGTTGAGGTCATGAGTTCGAATCTCGAAGGCCCCTGCCTCCCCCCCCCCCACACATTCGAACCCATGATATATGTTAATACTGAAACTTCTTATTCGTATTGCACAGCTTAAGTGTTCTTAGCAGTCATATATATATGTTGTTTGTTTTTTCTCAAAACTTTACGGAGCTGGCAACTGGCCGAGTAGGGGTATCCAGTAAATTAGAAAAAGTCCCTTGAGCTATGTTTTAGCTTCGAGTTATTCACTCGGAGGTTTGAGGGTACCTTTTAGCCCTACATACATGTATTTGTTATCAAGTTAGGACTGAAATAAAGTTATATATACTAGCTATTTCAAATGCAAAATCTTGTGGTCTGGCATAACAGCGCATCGACTTTTTGCCAATAAATATGGATTTTGTCCAAAATGAGACTCGCCATTTTAAGCTCCATTACGAGGTCCTCTTCCATGACCCCTTTATATTTCCATCAATGTATCCAAAATAATCGACATCTTGACAGTCACTTAAATAACATCATCCTTATCATTGCTGTGTTGCATAAAAATCGATTCCGTGTTTAATATTAATATCTAATCATCCAGCAGTCCTTTTTTAAGGACAAAGTCACAATAAAAATTTAGGGACAAGTTAAATGTGATCCAAGTTCAGTGGTTTTATAAAATCCTTAAAACCTAGAGATTACTATGCATGATATATTTTACCTCATAACTTAATTCTTTCATACAATCTTACAATCTTACAATCATACAAACATACTCGAGAGTCATCAACGTTACCTCTAGGTTTTTAGGGGGACACTTACAAATTCCTGTGCAACACATTCCCGTTTCAAATAAGCAACATAAAACAAGAAACAACGATTGTATATTTCACTATGGTAATTTTTATTCATTTCCAACAAAGATTGTGGCATTTTCGCCAATCAATCGGTTCCCAATTCTGTCCTACGAAGACAAAAGGCAGTATGATAACGGACCATGTAATTTAGACATTTTGCTGATTTCGCGAATGCAACTTTTACATAATGAGTGATGAGCGGACAGTTTGAGTTAAGACTGATGTAAAAATTGCGTAGGAAGTGAAGCCATGCCTGGCCAAAAGTCTTATAATGGAGTCGTACAAAATATTAAAAATTGGTACATTTATTACATTTATTACATTTTTACATTTATTACATTTACAAATATTTTACAAACTAAAAATATCTGTTGTAATCCGTGTTGGTTTTGGCAAAGGCATTATCACCGTGGGTAGAGGTATTGGTTTACCTTTGTAACAAAATGCGGGCCTTGCGCATCTCAAAATGAACTAATCTTTTGTCTGTTTCTTTTGCGTCATTATTTCCTCTCCGGCTAAGCACGTAGTTTTCCTGGGCAAACCGATACCTTAATAAAGACCGTGATTATAAGCGTAATCAAATTGGCACAGTTCGCATTGAAAATGTAGTGGATAGCCGACCTTGTTACTGAAAACGGAGTGACTGTTTTGCATGTGTCTGAATTTTCGAACTCAGAAGAAGAAGAAGTCAATGAGGTATTGTAAAGTAACATGACAAGTGTACGGATAATTTCGGTTAGCTCACTAGGCAACTCCTTTTCAAGGCAAGGCTCGTAAAACTGCAGGGTAATTTACTTTTGAAAATGAATAAGAAATATCTCAAGAAAAAACATGAAAACATACAAAAAATAGTACAACGTGTGATATAGTGCACGCATATGATTAATTATATCATCTTGCTGCATCTTGAGTAGCCTGGCAACCTATTTCAAGACGTGAAAGAAAATTTTTAACCCCACCCCTTTGTACCAAAAAAACATTATCAAATCGATACAAAATTATTGTCTCCTCAACAAAAATTCAAAAATTCAAAAATTCAACCTCGAGTCAAATGCATACCATGAGAGCAGTTAATTTTTTAGACTGGGGCCCATCAAAAAATCACTTGTTTTTGAAGTGTCTGCTAAGTTATTTGCCAAAAATAACTGGGACTTGTTTTACAGTGTCTTGCACATAGAATTTAGATTGGAAGATTTTGCAATGGTGATCTTTCAAAAGGGCCATAATACGGATTAGAATACGCATTCTCGTCGTTTTTAAACATCTGACGCAATCTCTCCGATTGATATTGGGAGCATGTTTTGCACCTGCACCGAATCTGGCATTTGGTGACAAACCATTCATGGTGCCTTTTGGCGTTTCTGTAATTTTGTTTAAATTTGCGGTAACTTAGACTTACACATTTGCACAAAAAAGTAGGCAACCTGCACTTTCTGAAAATATTTTCGACTGTGTCACAATAGTTAGCGCAAAGGAGAGTATGCATCACTTTGAGATAGGGTGCCATTTGTCCATTTGGAATTATAGGTATCAAGTCACTAACTATCGACTCTTCTAACTGAAGATAACATATGATCTCTACAGTGAGATATAGTAAATTATCATAAAGCGGAACTTTTGCGCCTACATTCAGGCATGATATTAGACACTGAAATGCCTTTTTATCAAACTGTTCGAAGTTGAAATAAGAACATTTTCTATTTGTTAACATTCGAACTGCATTATCAGTAGTCACTAAAATCTTGTGAGCTATGATGGGGGGCTCAATGGTAACATCACCATTGTCACCAAAGCTGAACACAAGCATATCTCCCATTTGTCTGGAACCTTTTTGTTTTTCTCTTTAAAATTCTAAATGATCCCACATTCCCGCCCCCAGAGCCAGGAAATATGCTTGTGATCACAATGACAAGTGCAATTCACGGTACGTAAAGAATAACATCAGTCAGACAAGTCAACGAGCCCTGTTTTGCAAGTTGTTAATTGGGCTACTGAAGATGAAAGTAAACTGATCCAAGTTTTTTTGCACAAAATAACATAATTAAATCGATGGTAAGTACAATCATCCACTGTATTCATCAAAAGAGCAATCTCTTGTGACATTAAATGCATACAATGGGATATTCAGAAAGTTCCGGTCCATGAATTTGTAACCCTGAACCCAGGTTGTTGTCGCTGTAACATAGGCTGAAATATTTGCACAAAATTGTCGGCAACTTGCCCTTGAGTGTGTATCATTAAGAGATAGGGTGCCATTTGTCCATTACGATGAATTATGGGTATTGAACCCTGAAAATCCCCCCCCCCACAATTTTTGCTACCGCAGTATTGATGTCCTCATAAACAAAATTGCTGACTTGCTGTCCTTCACTCGGCTGACCCAAAAATTCCTGCAACATCAACCACCAAAACAATATGTCCGAAGTACACATATTGCAATGACAGAATTTACCAGTACATTCAATTTGTATACATTTCTGGCAAAGGGGACCACAGCATTTCTATGAGGTCATCACTTTCCCAACAAGAAGATATGTTGAAAAAAAAAAGGATTACACTTGCCAGAAACAGAACAATTGCCCTGCCGGGTTAACAATCACGGTAGTTGCTAAAAAGACACCACAAGGAAAACCTTTAAATCTATGCATATCTTTCAAAACAACACCCAGCCCCCCCCCCCCTTCCCCTCAACATTACCAGTAACTTTAATATACATTTGATGAACCTTACTTTCTGAGTTTAGCGGAATCTTTTTGCGGGCCTTGCGCATCTCAAAATGAACTAATCTTTTGTCTGTTTCTTTTGCGTCATTATTTCCTCTCCGGGTAAGCACGAAGAAGAAGAAGTCAATGAGGTATTGTAAAGTAACATGACACGTGTACGGATAATTTCGGTTAGCTCACTAGGCAACTCCTTTTCAAGGCAAGGCTCGTAAAACTGCAGGGTAATTTACTTTTGAAAATGAATAAGAAATATCTCAAGAAAAAACATAAAAACATACAAAAAATAGTACAACGTGTGATATAGTGCACGCATATGATTAATTATATCATCTTGCTGCATCTTGAGTAGCCTGGCAACCTATTTCAAGACGTGAAAGAAAATTTTTAACCCCACCCCTTTGTACCAAAAAAACATTATCAAATCGATACAAAATTATTGTCTCCTCAACAAAAATTCAAAAATTCAAAAATTCAACCTCGAGTCAAATGCATACCATGAGAGCAGTTAATTTTTTAGACTGGGGCCCATCAAAAAATCACTTGTTTTTGAAGTGTCTGCTAAGTTATTTGCCAAAAATAACTGGGACTTGTTTTACAGTGTCTTGCACATAGAATTTAGATTGGAAGATTTTGCAATGGTGATCTTTCAAAAGGGCCATAATACGGATTAGAATACGCATTCTCGTCGTTTTTAAACATCTGACGCAATCTCTCCGATTGATATTGGGAGCATGTTTTGCACCTGCACCGAATCTGGCATTTGGTGACAAACCATTCATGGTGCCTTTAGGCGTTTCTGTAATTTTGTTTAAATTTGCGGTAACTTGGACTTACACATTTGCACAAAAAAGTAGGCAACCTGCACTTTCTGAAAATATTTTCGACTGTGTCACAATAGTTAGCGCAAAGGAGAGTATGCATCACTTTGAGATAGGGTGCCATTTGTCCATTTGGAATTATAGGTATCAAGTCACTAACTATCGACTCTTCTAACTGAAGATAACATATGATCTCTACAGTGAGATATAGTAAATTATCATAAAGCGGAACTTTTGCGCCTACATTCAGGCATGATATTAGACACTGAAATGCCTTTTTATCAAACTGTTCGAAGTTGAAATAAGAACATTTTCTATTTGTTAACATTCGAACTGCATTATCAGTAGTCACTAAAATCTTGTGAGCTATGATGGGGGGCTCAATGGTAACATCACCATTGTCACCAAAGCTGAACACAAGCATATCTCCCATTTGTCTGGAACCTTTTTGTTTTTCTCTTTAAAATTCTAAATGATCCCACATTCCCGCCCCCAGAGCCAGGAAATATGCTTGTGATCACAATGACAAGTGCAATTCACGGTACGTAAAGAATAACATCAGTCAGACAAGTCAACGAGCCCTGTTTTGCAAGTTGTTAATTGGGCTACTGAAGATGAAAGTAAACTGATCCAAGTTTTTTTGCACAAAATAACATAATTAAATCGATGGTAAGTACAATCATCCACTGTATTCATCAAAAGAGCAATCTCTTGTGACATTAAATGCATACAATGGGATATTCAGAAAGTTCCGGTCCATGAATTTGTAACCCTGAACCCAGGTTGTTGTAGCTGTAACATAGGCTGAAATATTTGCACAAAATTGTCGGCAACTTGCCCTTGAGTGTGTATCATTAAGAGATAGGGTGCCATTTGTCCATTACGATGAATTATGGGTATTGAACCCTGAAAATCCCCCCCCCACAATTTTTGCTACCGCAGTATTGATGTCCTCATAAACAAAATTGCTGACTTGCTGTCCTTCACTCGGCTGACCCAAAAATTCCTGCAACATCAACCACCAAAACAATATGTCCGAAGTACACATATTGCAATGACAGAATTTACCAGTACATTCAATTTGTATACATTTCTGGCAAAGGGGACCACAGCATTTCTATGAGGTCATCACTTTCCCAACAAGAAAATATGTTGAAAAAAAAAAGGATTACACTTGCCAGAAACAGAACAATTGCCCTGCCGGGTTAACAATCACGGTAGTTGCTAAAAAGACACCACAAGGAAAACCTTTAAATCTATGCATATCTTTCAAAACAACACCCAGCCCCCCCCCCCTTCCCCTCAACATTACCCAGTAACTTTAATATACATTTGATGAACCTTACTTTCTGAGTTTAGCGGAATCTTTTTGCGGGCCTTGCGCATCTCAAAATGAACTAATCTTTTGTCTGTTTCTTTTGCGTCATTATTTCCTCTCCGGGTAAGCACGAAGAAGAAGAAGTCAATGAGGTATTGTAAAGTAACATGACACGTGTACGGATAATTTCGGTTAGCTCACTAGGCAACTCCTTTTCAAGGCAAGGCTCGTAAAACTGCAGGGTAATTTACTTTTGAAAATGAATAAGAAATATCTCAAGAAAAAACATAAAAACATACAAAAAATAGTACAACGTGTGATATAGTGCACGCATATGATTAATTATATCATCTTGCTGCATCTTGAGTAGCCTGGCAACCTATTTCAAGACGTGAAAGAAAATTTTTAACCCCACCCCTTTGTACCAAAAAAACATTATCAAATCGATACAAAATTATTGTCTCCTCAACAAAAATTCAAAAATTCAAAAATTCAACCTCGAGTCAAATGCATACCATGAGAGCAGTTAATTTTTTAGACTGGGGCCCATCAAAAAATCACTTGTTTTTGAAGTGTCTGCTAAGTTATTTGCCAAAAATAACTGGGACTTGTTTTACAGTGTCTTGCACATAGAATTTAGATTGGAAGATTTTGCAATGGTGATCTTTCAAAAGGGCCATAATACGGATTAGAATACGCATTCTCGTCGTTTTTAAACATCTGACGCAATCTCTCCGATTGATATTGGGAGCATGTTTTGCACCTGCACCGAATCTGGCATTTGGTGACAAACCATTCATGGTGCCTTTAGGCGTTTCTGTAATTTTGTTTAAATTTGCGGTAACTTGGACTTACACATTTGCACAAAAAAGTAGGCAACCTGCACTTTCTGAAAATATTTTCGACTGTGTCACAATAGTTAGCGCAAAGGAGAGTATGCATCACTTTGAGATAGGGTGCCATTTGTCCATTTGGAATTATAGGTATCAAGTCACTAACTATCGACTCTTCTAACTGAAGATAACATATGATCTCTACAGTGAGATATAGTAAATTATCATAAAGCGGAACTTTTGCGCCTACATTCAGGCATGATATTAGACACTGAAATGCCTTTTTATCAAACTGTTCGAAGTTGAAATAAGAACATTTTCTATTTGTTAACATTCGAACTGCATTATCAGTAGTCACTAAAATCTTGTGAGCTATGATGGGGGGCTCAATGGTAACATCACCATTGTCACCAAAGCTGAACACAAGCATATCTCCCATTTGTCTGGAACCTTTTTGTTTTTCTCTTTAAAATTCTAAATGATCCCACATTCCCGCCCCCAGAGCCAGGAAATATGCTTGTGATCACAATGACAAGTGCAATTCACGGTACGTAAAGAATAACATCAGTCAGACAAGTCAACGAGCCCTGTTTTGCAAGTTGTTAATTGGGCTACTGAAGATGAAAGTAAACTGATCCAAGTTTTTTTGCACAAAATAACATAATTAAATCGATGGTAAGTACAATCATCCACTGTATTCATCAAAAGAGCAATCTCTTGTGACATTAAATGCATACAATGGGATATTCAGAAAGTTCCGGTCCATGAATTTGTAACCCTGAACCCAGGTTGTTGTAGCTGTAACATAGGCTGAAATATTTGCACAAAATTGTCGGCAACTTGCCCTTGAGTGTGTATCATTAAGAGATAGGGTGCCATTTGTCCATTACGATGAATTATGGGTATTGAACCCTGAAAATCCCCCCCCCACAATTTTTGCTACCGCAGTATTGATGTCCTCATAAACAAAATTGCTGACTTGCTGTCCTTCACTCGGCTGACCCAAAAATTCCTGCAACATCAACCACCAAAACAATATGTCCGAAGTACACATATTGCAATGACAGAATTTACCAGTACATTCAATTTGTATACATTTCTGGCAAAGGGGACCACAGCATTTCTATGAGGTCATCACTTTCCCAACAAGAAAATATGTTGAAAAAAAAAAGGATTACACTTGCCAGAAACAGAACAATTGCCCTGCCGGGTTAACAATCACGGTAGTTGCTAAAAAGACACCACAAGGAAAACCTTTAAATCTATGCATATCTTTCAAAACAACACCCAGCCCCCCCCCCCCCCTTCCCCTCAACATTACCAGTAACTTTAATATACATTTGATGAACCTTACTTTCTGAGTTTAGCGGAATCTTTTTGAACATATTAGTTGGTTCACCATAAATCAAGTCTGAGGGTATTTGAAAAAAAATGCAAATTACAAATGACTATTTACATCGAATGCCTCGAAGCACTAGCATATCACCTTTCTCAAAAAGACTAATCTAATAACAAGTGATTTGGATTGATTGCCAATGCAACTAAAATACAAGTTACGGTATATGGATGGATTGCCATCACATGTCAAATGCTATAACTTGCAACTCTAGCATTAGCGACAAGAAAATTAACATGAAAATAAAATACAAGTTGCGGTATATGGATGGATTGCCATCACATGTCAAATGCTATAACTTGCAACTCTAGCATTAGCGACAAGAAAATCAACATGAAACTAAAATACAAGTTATGGTATATGGATGGATTGCCATCACATGTCAAATGCTATAACTTGCAACTCTAGCATTAGCGACAAGAAAATTAACATGAAAATAAAATACAAGTTGCGGTATATGGATGGATTGCCATCACATGTCAAATGCTATAACTTGCAACTCTAGCATTAGCGACAAGAAAATTAACATGAAAATAAAATACAAGTTACGGTATATGGATGGATTGCCATCACATGTCAAATGCTATAACTTGCAACTCTAGCATTAGCGACAAGAAAATTAACATGAAAATAAAATACAAGTTACAGTATATGGATGGATTGCCATCACATGTAAATGCTATAACTTGCAACTCTAGCATTAGCGACAAGAAAATTAACATGAAACTAAAATACAAGTTATGGTATATGGATGGATTGCCATCACATGTCAAATGCTATGACTTGCAACTCTAGTATTAGCGACAAGAAAATTAACATGAAACTAAAATACAAGTTACGGTATATGGATGGATTGCCATCACATGTAAATGCTATAACTTGCAACTCTAGCATTAGCGACAAGTAAATTAACATGAAACTAAAATACAAGTTACGGTATATGGATGGATTGCCATCACATGTAAATGCTATAACTTGCAACTCTAGTATTAGCGACAAGTAAATTAACATGAAACTAAAATACAAGTTACGGTATATGGATGGATTGCCATCACATGTAAATGCTATAACTTGCAACTCTAGTAAGCGGCAAGAAAATGAGTGAATTTACATACCAACACCACACTTATCATCACAAACCTGAGCAGACATGATTTTGGTGGACAGCAAATAGAAGAAATTATGATGGCCTTTCCAAGCAAGGAAATGCAATGCCTGGTCTTCGGGGAAAATTTCACCGATTTAGGACAATCTGAAAATGTGATTTGGTTGGTTGACCATTGCATATTATTTAGATATTTCCCATTTTTTCCTTTGACTTTTTCAACAAGGCGTTTCGTGCATTGCTATCCGATTTGATCATATGCTGAACTCGACTTTTTATCTGAGCATCAGTTCTGCTGCGCAGGACTGGAAAATTACCAACTACCCTCGAAATATCATTCTGGCGAGGGATTCGTTTATTCAAGAGGTGTCTCTTGAATCCCAGTTCTAATGCAGTCAGTTCTTCCTTTGTCCATCTTACCCTCTGCGTCTTTCCTCTGACAGTTGCTTTACCTTTTTTTCTAGGCATCTCCATACTATCATTTCCTGAATCACATTCAGATGATGAGCTGCTACTGCTTGCTTTATAATTTGAATCCATGGTTGAATCATTATGTTCATCAGAGTTCGGTTCTATATTTCTAATCTTTTTTCCCTTTCGAGCTGTTCGTCTTGGAAGAGAATCCGGAGAACGGTCGGGTGAATCATCAGGCAGCAATTTATTGGATTTTCTCGGTTTTCCTTGTATTCCTGTCAACTTCTTTTTCAACTTCCGCTTTTTTGGTCTTCCTTTAGCCACTGAATCATCAGCATGTGGACCATCAACACCCTCTTCACCGTCACTGTTCTTTCGCTTTCGTCGTTTGTTCTTTGTCTTCTTAACCATACCATTGGAATCACTGGCATGTTCACTGCATTCACCATCATCCTCATCCCAATCAACATCATCTTCTTCATCAAAAGCAGTCCTTGGAATATCTGAAACAAGTTTATTTCGTAAATGTTAAAACGTTAAAGAAACAAATGTATCAACATTCCAAATTTGATCCCATATCACCTTGACATTGATCACAGAAAGCATAATGATGTAAGTCTGAAGCCGTGCAAGTGCCCTGCCATTTCATATTTGCCCAGACTCAAGTTCATCGTCCTCATAACACATAATCCACAAAGTACTCTACAAGGAGAGGAATCATTTTCCACTCTTGTTCTGGCATGGCACTAAAGTTTAAAGAAAGTCAGACTTACTGTCTATATCAATTTCGTCCAATGACTTTCCGCTGAAGTTTCCAACCACTCCCTGGTCAATGGCAAGTAACAGTTTGGACACTTTAGCCATTTCTATAGTTGATTCGTGCAACCTGTAGGCTTCCTTGTGAATATCCACTGTGTGACCCATATGGTTGCTAAGCCATTCGACTTCACCAGGTGTAAGACCAAGGATCTGAAAATCAGGTAATGAAACATAATGAATTTCTAGAGTTACAATTAATTCTTACGTATGCTCAACTCTGGCATCGTTGGCACTCGGGAGTTCAACACAGTGAGTTAATTTTATAATGATTTAATGAGTCGGACATAATAAAACTCGTCAGTTTCGTAACAATTTATCAAAATAATGAAAATATCATTCTTCTTTTGTACCATGACTATAGCCCCCAGACAGCTTAAATCAGATGACCACACAAACAATTTCCTGAAGCATTTTGTCCATATGAGACAAGCGCCTATTTGTTCCTAAGCAGGACACAATATTATATTTGCAGGAATAAATAACCATATTTATTGTCTAGATTACTGCTGGTAATATTTGCTTATCGTTTTGGAGAACGGGAAAGTGGTGCTGTGATGGAACCACAACACTGACTTATCCTCTGTGATTTTGCTGGGGAATTTTGTATTTGGAATTTGCTGAAACATGTTTCTGTGGCAATTTAGAAATGTTCATGGTTTTAACGTGTGGGGAAAATCATGTTCTTTTCATCTCTGAACAAAGACGATTCTTTTTGAAATCTCCGCCCAAAAGGGGTCAAATGATGGGACATTCCCGGCGATGCCAAGCTGTCAATTAAAAAAGTAGCCAATTTGCAATAAGGAAATCTGAAACTTATTTGACTCAAGTCCCGATTCTCTACTGTCTCTGCGGATTAACAAGTTGCTTAATATTCCAATCCAGAGTTTTGACGGAGATGTAACTTTGGTATAGTTACTGTGTCCGTTTTATGCGTTGATTGTAATCATAGATGAAAGTTGTTAGACTGCACAGTGCATTGTAATAACGTGCACAATATCCTTTACAAAAAGATAAACCCAAGCTGATTGTAGAAAATCGTAAAAGATAAACCCAAGCGGATTGTAGAAAATCGTATAAAAAAAATTGAAAATTACTGCTAAAACGTTCAATTCAGTTTATAGAAGAAACATCTTTAATTGAGGGTTGTAAAACATACCTGGGTTACTGTCGCAGTGTATTTTCGTAATCGTGTTGTGGATATCAGCTCTGGTCTTAGACAACCTGCAGCGACAGCAGTTTGGTTGAGAACCTGAAATATAGGAGATGCTACTTCAAAATATAGCTCATTTCAGGGAATTTGTTGAAAAGGCAAAACTTGAGACAATAATGTCTTGACTTATCAAAACTTTTCAGTTATTGATCCCTCCTCATGAAATTAAGACTTGTTTGAAATTTCAGATTTGTCAGATGCCAGATACCTACCTTCCATGGTGCAAGATGATTTGTCTTGCATGGCTGTCCGAAAAAATATACATTGTTGACGACGTTGCAGGTCTCCCTGTTTCGAACAAGCAGGTCCATTGCTGTTACCCACTCTAGTTTAAGTAGGAGTGGGACCCTTCTGTTCCGTTTCCCAGGAAGCTGTACCATGTCCAGACTATAAATAAAAATGTGATGAAAAAATTAAGCTCAATTTCGAATTTTAATTTCGGCTGAAATGCAACTGCCATGCCAAAAAATTCGAGCAGGCCGGCCCTAGGCCTGCTGGTGTGTAAACAGTTGAGGTCGGCAAAAGGGTTGATAATCTTTCCCAAGCGATGTGAAACTTTAAAACATGATTGTTTTGGTGAATTTTTCTCACCGCATACAACTTGTTACTGCATATAGCGAGCGCAAGATCACGGTTTTCCTCTCCATGATTTGAAAAAGCAGTTGCCAAAATTCTGATATTAAAAGAATCGAAATCAACAGTCCTCACAACAACAATCTGTATAAATTTCGTTTACGTAGATTTCTACACCTCCGATAACCACATGTTGTCTTGGATTCTATATCTTGATGTAATCAGTGGTTTGAAATATATTCTCAATATTTCTTTCAATATTCAGCCTTTCAATATTTCAATGTAGGAGAATAAAAATCCTGTATCTCAGGATGTGGGGATTCATTAAGCGTAGGCTAATGTCTGTATATGGTCTATAGTGTATGGTCAGTTTATGGTCTGGAGTATGGTGGGTTCGATGGATTATGGAGTGGTGATGAATGGAAAAATGTCCCTTTTTTCAATCACCCTTACTTTTAGTAAATATTCTCGGCCAAATCCCAGCATTTTTCAATTGCTGTGTCCATATTTGGACATGTAGCAAGGTATTTGAAGTGTCGTAGCATTTCCGTCAGTAGTCATTTGTATCAGAAGAAAAGAGAGGCTCGGCTCGGCTCAGGGGTAGCCGACTTCGATGTTTGATTTTCATGCATGGTGACAAGATTTAGAATGTAAATACGAATGTCTATCGCTGGGGTTGCTGTGGTTGACATTCAAATCAGTTTTGATTTTTTTAGACATCTAGAAAGTTAGCTGTACTTTCAGATATATCCGCTGTGAAATTTATGGTTGGGTGAAATTGATTGAGAGCCTTTATGGCCTTGTCTAGGGATTCCCTGCTATGGGTCGAAATCATGAAAATATTGTCAATGAACCGTTTCCATAGAATTGGTTGGAACTCTTGGGTTTCCAAAAGTTGTGTTCTAGCATGTCTAGCCTGCCCATGAATAGGTTGCAGAAATTAGGGGCCATGCATGTGTCCATGTGTGTGCTGTGAAGGAAGTTTTGTCATCAAAAGTGCAGTTGCATTTGAGGATACTGCATCATTTTTTGTCAGGGTTTCTGTCGGGACAGGTTAGATGTATATACCGTCTAGGGCTCCCTTTGCAGCCAAAATCCATTCGGTGTGATGATTATTGGTGTAAAGAGAAGTAACATCTAAAGCGCTGAGACAAAATTTCCTAGGTATAGTAAGGGGTTTTCCACGTCCTCTTGTACGTGATTGAGAAAGTCAGTGGTATCTCTCAAATAGGAGGGTAGGAGGTACGAGGGCCTTGATTTGGGTTTCTACAACCTAGAGATATTCTCAGCTTTAATTGCCAGTATTGCTGGAGATAATCGGTCTGTTGGAGTTTCCGGGTTAATATGGGTTATTTTTTATTCTTGATAAAGAGGTCGTAAGGCATCAACCTATAAGGGCCTATACCAACATAAGCGATTTTCGGGAGCGTTTCACAGCCAAGGTACGCTTTTTTCGTTGGCATGCAACGCGGCTAAAGATAACAAAGTCTTTGGTTCAAAGATAAATAGCTCAAGTATCGTAAATGTACTTACCTCTTCATCAGCTGTACCTCGAGAGGTGATAGAGAGTTGACAATCTCTTCGTTGGCCAGTGCATTCCACTTCGGTCTATCTACGAAGCAAGACAAATTCATCTTGGCCACTTCTCCTCCCCTGCGCTTATTGAATAATGTAACGAGGCAGAACAACACTTCTGACAACCTTCTCCATGAACAGGATGATTGATGGTCTTGAAGGTCCTGCACACTGGTCGCCAACTGCTGTTGCAGATAGTTCTTAAACGACAACAAGTCGCTAGTTAATGGAAGTATTTCTGTTGCATTATACCGGCGCTCCTTTAAGCTTTGCAAAGCCTGGGTTGAAATAGACTGGGTCCATTCTGCATTGAATAGTTTTAGGAATGTTCGTGATTGCTCATCTATGTCCCGATCTTTTTTTCTGAGACCCATGCCTCTTTTTATAAGGCCACACCGTTTAAGAGAGTGTCCGAGATGTAGACCGAGTGAAGGGGTTCCAAGTAAAGGGACCCCACTCATTGTGGTATCCTCACTTACACTACACAGTTCTTTTGTTACATTGACTGCATCATCAAAATAACATCCATCAATTATTTCAGTCAGTGAAATGTTTTTCTTTACACTATCACGAAATGCAATCAAGAAGCGTGCTAGTTGTCGCATTCTTTGGGATATGATATAATGTTTGTTTCTTCCTAATCTGTTGAGAAGTATCGACCCAAATTTCAATATCATGAAATCTTTCTCGACAGCTGACTTTATAGGACCATGGCGCATCCTACTGATTACCGCCTCCCTCAAGGTTACAATATCCTGGCTGAAAAGTGGCTCATTAGCCCGTGTAGCACCTTCCAGGAAAATCCGGCACTGAACCTTCATGGAATGGCTTCTGTTCGTTTCTGAAGTTGTTTTATCCGTATGATTTTCCTCCTCAGCTTCACTTTCAAGCAAACAGTCGTTATCTTCAGCTGATGCATCGCTATTTTTCCCTCGATCATTAAATATGCAGGTTTTTACATGCCTCCAAAACTCATCTTGATGCAAGAATGCCAAACAATAAATGCATGGCAAGTACTCCTCTGCGTTTCTGGCTACAGATGGTCGGCGGGACACAATGAGACTACCTTCTCCTTTCTGGAGAACCTTGATATTATGGCTAAAGTCTCCCATGTGCCGCAAACGTTCTTTTTCTTTATCCTTATGGGCTTTGTCCGAAATTGCCTGAATTTTGGCCACCTCCATTTCGTCTTTGTGAGCCTTTCCCCAATGGCGGGACACTTTACTGTCTAAGGCCCCACAGAAATAACACGAGTGGCGTCGATCGTAGGTTCTTGCACCATCACTCTTTCTCTGGTACACAGGTACTGTAACTAGAGAAAAAAACATGTTCACTGATAGCGCGACTGAGAAAAAATCATCATAACATGAAAGAATAGAGCAATTTTGAGTTAAATTTTGTCGTGTCTGAAAAATGAAACGGAAATTAAATGTCATATTATAAAATCAACTTGGTTTAGAATGAACTACACATCACAGTGTTAATGCACTATGTGCCAATGAACCATAACCGCTTTGGTTGGTGCAAAATGTAGAATTTGTACCATTTCAAAAGCATTCAAAACCACTTTATTCCTTATTTGATTTGAGATTAAGAATTGAAGTCGATACCTCACGGTCAGCATTGATTGTCTCACCTAAACCACTCGGTGGAGCAATTATTGGCCAAAACCTGGCACCGCCTCGGTCTACAACTTAGCGCCACCCTCACGGTTTTGGTGTGACAACCAATACCTCCAGTTTCATTGCAGTCACTAGCCGGTTATCAGCACTAGCATTAATAGCAATGATACATTGTATACCGTTCCTCAATCAGTTATGGTATCAGCGATGCCATTGATTAGTTATTATATCAGTGATGCCAAAATGGTAAATGTCAACTTGGATTTCAAAACATTGCTCGACATAATTCAGCCTGACCCTATCACTCATCAATAACAGAAATTACAAAGAGCATCATGCTAAATCCCTCCAAGTTCACATATGCTGCCAAATTCCTGTCGGAATAGTGAAAGTTTTGCATGACATTTTTAAGTGGACAGTGGGCAGATTATGTGGTCAACCAGATACATGCCCCCCCCCCCCCTTGAGCATACCAGACGGTCATAAGATATCTTGATAACTCCACAAGGCACATGGCGGATCGCCGGTGGGAGGGGAGGGGGATGGATGGCTTTGGGATATCACCAATATTTTCTCATGAATACATTTCCATCTCAATCATATTAGGTACACCAGCGACCTCAAACATATTAGGTGGACACGCAATTGTCCACTTTATTGACTTGATATGTTGAAACACTACCGTAAAACACTCATTCAAGGGTGCATGGTAAATATATCAGGTAGTCAAGATACAAACGGATAAGTCAGTTGCAATGGAGAAATATTTGACAGAAGAAAATTTGTCATTATGGGGCAAAAATATCTATTGCTTTATCTGTTGTAATCTATAGCAGTAGTTTTGCATCCTCGGAAGCTTCTCAGCAAAACAGTCAAACTGATCACCTCATAGGGCCAAAAGGGTTAAATGGATTGCATTCCCCAATTTGCTCCCTACACACTAAGATATTGCCCATAAATGGCTTCTTACCTGATGGGTATTTCGACTCTGTTGATTTGGTCTTCATCTTCGTTGTTTTCTTCTTTCCTGCTGATGCACTGCTACAAGCTGTTTCACTCGTTGAGGCCTAAAAGCAAGAAAACTGAACTAAACACCTTCGAATATTACAAGTTTTATAATTTGAACATGTGTTGGATCAATGTTAAACATGGGCAAAAGTTGGACATGACTGACATGTTCAAGCTGAATTTGTCACAGTATTGATATCCAAGAATTGGATGCATTAAATCGAAAAACAATGATTTCAAACATGTTACCATGAAATAGAATTTTCACATGGACACTACTCTTTTGCCCACTCTATCACTCAGAAGTCATAGGCATGAACAGAAATTGTTTTCTTAATCCCGTGTGTAAAGTACCTCTGGTCTCATATCGTTCCATCCATCAACTGCATCAGTGAGAAATCACCTAACAATGTACATGATTACGCTGTCGTCTCGGACACTAAATGCCTCATTTATGACATGTATAATGGAGTATCTGGCACCTACCAGAGGCAAAATTGCCACAGAAACATACGCTAAATAGTGCTCTTACCTTCTCTTTCTCATTTGCTGGTGGCTCCGGCCCATTCCTCCTTTCGACACTATTTTGCTTTTTACACTGAAGCTCTGACTTCTTATGTTGAAGGAAGTCGTCTATTTTGAAGAAACTCAGCTTACAATCTCCACACCGAAATATGTCTTGATTGTCTAATCCTGTCAACAAAAACAGCGGTTGCTTGAGAAATGCTGACATCAATTTTATTGCATCCATTGTGAAATTAGACCAAAATTAGAAGGTGGTTTATGTGTAAAATTGTTCGATTTAATAAATCTGGTTGGATTATTATTGTCATGAGTGTATCTAAATGGTACCCAGAACAAATAACATCAAGGGAAACAAATCACCAGGTCCAGGCACTAACATGTTGAAAACAGTGGAGTTTAGCAATTTGTCAGCACTCAATAGATTATGATAGGTATGCCACATACAGCATCACGTTACTGTAGATGTTTAGCCCATTACACCTACTCTCATTGAGATTGTGTAACAGATAACATAACAAAAGCCTTTTGGCGCCCTGCGTTCCACACCGTATTTATCTTGAAATGCATTTCTAGACTAACCTTCTTGTTCGTTTCTCTTCTCTAATTCACCAGACTCTGAATAGGGTTTGGATCTAACTTCTTCTGTGTTTTCACATGTCTCATTCTCCTGGGAGCTACTATCTTGGGAGCTTTCATTTGGTGAGTGATTGTTTTCGTCCGTGTCTTGTTCGTTCTGAAATTGAATGATGTAAAAGAACTATGTGGCATACAGAATGCAATCAAGAGATTCACACATAAAGCGATAATCACAAAGCAGAGATGATCATTGGATGGCGAATATGTAGTCGTCTGTTGAATTCATGAAGATAAATCATGTACTGTGCAGAAGGCCATAATGTTATATTCGAATGCTTGATGGCTAGCGTAGCAATATCAGATCCTGATACTGGGGAATGGGACTTACTAAACACCTCGTACCTGTGCATGTACATAAATTCCCTTACCTCGAACTTCATCATCCCATACTCCGATTCTGAGAGATTTAGTGACAAATTGTCTGAATGCAACCTTTGATCCATGAAAATCGTTGGAGATATTGGCAACCTTTGATCCATGAAAATCGTTGGAGATATTGGCAGGAGTTCAGCATATTCTGAAATCACATAATTATTTATTTTCGTAGGTATGTACAGCAATTTATTTTATTTGGGATACAGTTTTTGCTGTAATATAATTTTTCTTAAGATCTGTATTTTGTACTCCCAGATGATCACACAACATTGCAATTATTGTTTGATGTAAAGTCATTGTGACGTAGCTGTGACACCTCTGCTGTTTTATTCTATCACCTCATTATCGTCTGCTACAGTTACAATGTATAACAGCTCAGTGTATCAGTAACTTCGTCATAATTGGAAGCTTTGCAACATGCATGGATTAGAGAATGCTAAAAGTCGATCCTCCTTGGCGTGCATCATTGATGTCACTTGTCAGCTGCCATGGCGTCCAGTAGGAGTAGTAGTAGTAGTAGTAAGAGCACTAATGATAATTACCTTTAGGTCTAGGTTCTTGTGTATTCTCAGTATCTTCTCCAATTTGAGCACTATCTGGCTGAATTACAGAATTGCCTCTGAACTCATTGGGCAGCAGTGGGATGATTGGTTCTGGATGGCTTTGGATCTTGTCGACTTGGATTCTATTTTGCCGTGTTAGAACAGGGGTCGATGAACCTGAAATTTCAATTATATCAGCGTTCATGCATGACTGATACTACACACTGGCGCCATACTACATTCCAAACATTATCTAGAATATCATTATGCTGACTGTGCCATTATATATTAAGGCGTTATTTTACTCAAATTTAGTTTAATGCGCGAAGGCCAACATGATGGCTTTAATAGAGAAATATAACTGCAGCTATTGGAAATAACCCAAAATACATTAGTATGCCACCTGGAGAAGTTGGCGAAAACTTCATTTGGACGTAAGGGTAATTTTTCAGAATACAGGTATACACAGGATGGAATTATGAAATTACCTTTTGGATTTTCTCTTATATCGATCTCTTCTTCAGCAAGCAATAATGTCTTATCAACTTGGGTGATATCCCTGGGAGTGTTGGTGTCTAACATCTGAAAAAAAGCGCGAACGTCTTGATTGTTCATCAAAAGCTGACCAGTCAAATAAAGAGGATAAAACATGATAATAATGAACTTGCTTGATAATAGATTATTTGGACACTCACAGGGTGTAACAGCACTCAGCCACATGTTTGTGTTAAACTTTTCAGGGCAACATTATCAATGACAAGGAATTTAACAATATATTATGGCTTCGATCTATTTTGTAATCTGGCGAAAAAAACATTTTGACCTTTTATTGTCTCATAATGCGCATTCAAAGATTCCTACCTCATATTCACTGCCATCAAGATCTTTTCCAGGGCGCACATCATTGGGAATCTGGGCTTCAGCACTTGGAATATCAGACAATTCGGTAGTGTTGATGACCAAACAAATAGGATGCGGTTCGGCTGACCCTTAAATGTTGAGTGAAGATTCTATCATTCTCTATTTTGACACTCTCTGGTATCATAATAAATGTTCCCTAGGAATGACTGTCTCAACCTATGCCACTGTAACGGATAGCAAAATGAAACGGCCAGGGGCCATTGTGCTCACCGTATACATCTTTTAGTAGGCAGGATCATGCTTAGTTTAGAGGTGAATATGGTGAACACAATCAGGCATGAAGACTTTTTTTAGATGTGTATTGATTGTCAAGTAATAAGACAGGGCAGTATATATAAGTTTATGATCCAACCAATAATTGTCTATGACATCAACAAGATCAATATCGTGTGATTGCTAAGAGTCCCTGCAATAAAAAATTCATCGAAAAAAAGTCATTAATAAGCGAGATATTGCATGTCCTACTTTTTCAGTTTTGACTCCCTGGTGGCCGAATCAAGAATCAGATCAGGCCAAAATTCGGTGTCAGAGATTATCTGATGTAGGGGGTTACATGTACCAACTTTCAAGTTCATAGCTTCAGCAGTTAAGAAACGTGCCATAGTTACACTCTAATGGCCAATTTACGCCATTTGACCTCTGTGACCTAGAAAAGGAGGTCAAATCCAAAAATCGTAGGACATGTGGTGTATCCTTGCTAGAAGTCCCTGCCATAAAAATTTTATCGAAAACAATTCACTCAAATAAGCAAGATATTGCACTTCTTCCTTTTTCCATTATGGCCCCCTGGTGGCCGAATAAAGAATCAGATCAGGCCAAAATTCGGCATCAAAGGTTATCTGATGTAGGGGGTTATATGCACCAAGTTTCAAGTTCATAGCTTTACTGGTTAAGAAACGTGCCATAGTTTACACTCTAACGGCCAATTTACGCCATATGACCTCTGTGACCTTGAAAAGTAGGTCAAATTGAAAACCCGTAAGACATGTGATGTATTCTTCCTAAGAGTACCTACCATAAAAATTTTATCGAAAACAAGTCACTTATAAGCGAGATATCACACTTTTTAGATATCCACTTTTGGCCCCCTGGTGGCAAAGTTGAGAATCAGATCAAACTGAAATTCAGCACCAGAGGCTATGTGATATAGGGGGTTATATGTACCAAGTTTCAAGTTCATAGCTTTAGTGGTTAAGAAACGTGCCATAGTTTACACTCTAACGGCCAATTTACGCCATATGACCTCTGTGACCTTGAAAAGTAGGTCAAATTGAAAACCCGTAAGATATGTGATGTATTCTTCCTAAGAGTACCTACCATAAAAATTTTATCGAAAACAAGTCACTTATAAGCGAGATATCACACTTTTTAGATATCCACTTTTGGCCCCCTGGTGGCAAAGTGGAGAATCAGATCAAACCAAAATTCAGCACCAGAGGCTATGTGATATAGGGGGTTATATGTACCAAGTTTCAAGTTCATAGCTTTAGTGGTTAAGAAACGTGCCATAGTTTACACTCTAATGGCCAATTTACGCCATATGACCTCTGTGACCTTGAAAACAAGGTCAAATTAAAAACCCGTATAATATAAAATGTATATTTGCTATGAGTACCTACAACAAAAGTTTTATCGAAAACAAGTCACTAATAAGCGAGATATCACACTTTTTAGATATCGACATTTGGCCCCCTGGTGGCCAAACAGAGAATCAGATCGGACCGAAAATCAGTGTCAGAGGTCAGCTGACCTGGGGCATTCTGTGTACAAAGTTTCAAGTTCATAGCCCTAGCAGTTAAGAAACGTGCCACTGTTAGGATACGACGACGACGACGACGACGACGACGACGACGACGACGGACACAGCGCTATCGTATAGACTCCCCTTACGGTGAGCCAAAAAAAGTTTATCGCTTCTCCATTTTGCTCCACGTACCATTTTTCAAACCTACTTTAGAACAAGAATACTTCAAATGATAAGCTTCCGATATGTTAGAGGGGACTTCCCAAGGTAGAGGGGACTTTTTCAATATTGTAGATACAACACAAATATTATGGGGACACAGAATGTCACATACGGCAAAGGAAAGCCTCCCCCCTCTCCCCGAATCACAACGAAATGCCTGTGTTTTATCATGATTTTGGAACAAAAATACTTCAAATGATAAGTTTCCGATATGTTAGAGGGGACTTAGATACAACACAAATATTATGGGGACACAAAATATCACATACGGCAAAGGAAAGCCTCCCCCCTCCCCGAATCACAAAGAAATGCCTGTATTTAATCATGATTTTGGCAATAAACATTCAGAAAAGTGTATGCGAGTTGTTGTTGTCCTTATACTGAAATGCCATGTCAAACCCTGTGTTGCAGCGCGTTTCTTCCCAAATAAATACATTATCATGAGTGTGCAGGTCTACTGTACTCTTATGGGTTAGATATTAGTACTTACCATTGGATGGCTGAGTCATGATCGCCCCCACTTCAGCATCAAGGATGATATCAGTTAGCTGCTGTTCTGCAGATATCGCCGAGGCTTCAGTATGAACATTCAACGCCTGTAAAGAAAGAACATTTTGCATCTAATGTCAGCTGGTTCATTTATTAATATCTGAAAAGGAACATGTAAGTGCTATCAAATAAATTTTGCTGATAAAAAAAAATAATAATTTTGCTAATTCTGCATCAAATGCAGGTCGGAAACTTATCAGCAAAATTGTATTTGATCACTAGATCTGGCTGTCACTGCAGCTTATTTTATGATCTGAAGAAAACTATCACTCATCAGAGGGAGTCAGTTTGATGTTTACTGATGGGTTTAACCGAATGACATAAATAACTTACCTCAATTTCATTTATCTCCAAATCATCGCAACTCAGCTCGTGCACAGACACAGGTGGTTCATGACCATCTGAACATGATGAAGGCTGTTCATTACTCTCCTTCACAACATCACAGATTTCATGTGTCTCATTGTTGATCAGCAGGCAAACTGATTCAGATGCAGCGGAACCTGAAATGATACAGCATAGAACTTTCCAATTTAGTGATCCTATTGCAATGCTGACTCTCTGATGACACACATGTAGTATGTCCAATGATCGTTAGAACATTAGAGCCACACACATCATGTTATATAAGGGACCATCCGCAATCTAGATAGATTTTCCGATGCACATCAACACTGTAAAGAAGACGAATCTAAAATGCATTGGACAATAGAATCATGGAACACGACTTTTATATAAAGATGATATTTCCTTACCTTTAGTATTCTCTATTTTCTCCACCTGCTCATTGATGATAACCTCTCCAGAACTCTGTGCAATATTGTCATTTTTCTCGAGCACATTTGATGAATCTGAAAGACACATATTAAACCGTTTTAGAATCCTTCGATCAATGAACTGATGTCGAAAATCCGGTACAGTAGTTCACCCCACTGATTTCGCTATGAACACACGTAACTAAAGAAATAAAGATGGTGCAGAAGAATAATGATTGATTTGGAGATAGGTAAAGTGTGGCTCTATCAACCTCAAAGAAACAAAAAGCTGGCAACTTTGATTTCATACATCTCGATCTGCCATTTGTTTGCAGTAACATATTGCTGCGTTTCAATGCAAGCAAAATGCGACACAATAATACTTTATGGAGCTTTTAAAAACATTTACCTTTGCCATTGTATGAGTTCTGTGAATTGTTTTCAAGACTGTGTTCTGACTCCCTTTCTCGACTAGAATTTGTTACAGTGTTGACGTGTTGGCCAGTTGGCGTTCGGGGCATTTGGGTCTTTGACCTGCTTGATTGGTGATTTTTGTTTTTGGCTCTGGTTCCGTGCTGATCATTTTGTCCCGGTAATTTCTGAAAGTTAAATTTTTTTGCATATTACTCCACTTGGTTGTTTTAATATAAACTTTATAGCAAGAGCAGATAGTAGCCAACAGTGGAGATCAGTTCATTAATTCATCTGAAATAGAACTAGACGTACGTGTAATCAATTTTTTAAACACTACAGGATCAGTGTAATTATTTAACTAATTTACGATACCCCCAGTCAATTGCACTTTTTTTGACGGACGCCCACATTCAGCCTATGTCTCCTCATGGCATCTTGACCCTCAATGTATTGACATTGTTCAACTTCAAGACAACACACGTCAGTGTGGGCGAATGCTAATGGAGGCAATACCACAGAAATTCAGTATGCCCCATGATGATCAAGTTGCAACAGGCTTAATTAATCATATTATATTGCGAACACTAGCATGAAGAAGGATCATTAGACTGGTAGATTCAAAATCATTTGGCCCCTTAATACATAGTTATGGGGACATGTCCAGGAAGGGTTATATATCTCCATCAATGAAGGCATTCACAGTGTTAGAACTCTATCGTATCAAAGGGAGAACCCAGATACTGACAAACCATGACGAAGCCTGGCCTGTTTGCTCGAAAAACAACCAATTTGCATGCATGTATTCTGGCTTTAGGTGGACCAGCCTTCGACTTCTTAACGCAAGTGTGTCCACTTATAATAGAGTGAAGAGGACAGGGGTCCACTTACAGGGAAAATATGGTGAACTCTCACATTTCTTGAAAAAATGCACGTATGCTAACCATGTTGCTGGCTCCCCAGCCAAATCGCATTTTGATCTATGTTAGATCTCTTAATTCATAAATGAACTGCAGAAAAACATCAAATATCATGGGTTATCCAAAACCCAGTCGGTCATTGTACGATTTCTGCCAATTAAATTGTAATTTCCAGATCAACTGATATTCAGCTAGGTTGTAAAGTTGAAAGCAGAAGAGCTCCGAGCGGAGTAGTGACCAGATAACCTAAACACGATTCGGAAAAAGTTTCAGTTCTAGTAAGTGACAATGTTTGTTTAGCAGACACTTGAAAACATACACATTATTTTGTCTGTCTCGCTCCATGATCATGTTCTACCAATCATATTTCGGTGGGGGCACTTGCATGAAAAAATAACAACATTAGACTGGTAGTTTTAAAATCACTAATCACTTGGTCCTTCTTTATATCGAAAATGCCATAGTTATGGGGACATTTCTTTCAGAAAGAGGCATTTTCAACCTAATGTCGAACTGGAACTTTTTTAAGTGGACCGGTCTTCAGCATAGCCGATCGCACTTCGTGTCCACTTAAACGTAATTAGTTCAACGTTCAGAAAGTGCATACACAAAAAGGGGAGACCTCTCATATTCTTGGATTTTTATGCATCAATAATATCACCAGTTCTATGTATGCTAAAATGCACGAGTAGTCTGTTTAAAAGAACTTGAGTCTTCGTGACAATGAATTTGTCAGAGGTTAATTGAATCATCCAAGAACAACTGATTTTCCCTTGGTGTCATGCCACACTACGACAGGGTCTAATTATTGATAAAAAACAAAGCTTACTGGCTTGTCAGATGTTCGCCATGGTAGATCTGTAACACCATAATCGTATCGTAATTCCTCGCCAATGCCAATGTTCCTGCTGGCAAATAAAGCCAAATATGGCTTCCCTTCCTTCGCAACCATTCTCATTGAACAATTGTCCGACCCGTTCACGCCATCATTCACTAAGCGCCCAAGACTTCCATCGTCTCGTGTTGCATCGACACTGAAATTCAAACAAATAAATTAGCCATGCAAGGTAATTACCCTCAGCAATCAAACCTCGTATAAAAAAATGCATTACAATATAAAGTAATCGAAAGTTCAAAGTTCGGGTGGAACAAACTCTCCTATATAATTGATATATTGTCTGAAAGTTGTAGCATGCAAATATTCACGACATATGTTGGTAGTCCAGATTGTACCTGCCCCCTGACAAAGTCTCAGTGCATATTCAGAAGTAATTGTTTAACTCATAATATGTAGCTATGTCAGGAAGGAGCAACTGGATGACAATGGTCGAAGCGGGTGACGTTCTAGATCAAAAAACAATACAGATACTCTTTACTCATCTCCAACATTCGAATTCGAATTCGAATTCGTATGAGCAATGCATTGTCCCTCCCGCGTGTCAGTCGGTATCAAAGCAATTGATGCTTCATCAAGTCGTAAGCAAGTTCCTGAATGGCACCCTATTGCTTGCGGGCCTTATTGTCTTAATGTTTATTAGGTCTAATCTAGCTCACTGATCTGCGCCAGTTTTCAAACAGGGAATGAAAAGGTTCATTTTCACCGCCCAGGAACATGTAAAAAGGAGGCTGAATCGATTGTCGTGCGAAATTCCCTTTAACCGCATAATTTTTAAATGCAAACACATTAAAACTTACCACATCGTTTCACTTCCGAATTTGAAAAAATACATAAAGCTTCCTAAACCAGCCTCTTTGTAACGTTCTTCTCTAATTTCAGCTTCAGCTGTTTTTATCACCTCCCCCTTGTAAATCAAGAGGAAGTCACCCTTTTCAAAAGGGACTTCAGTGAAAACACCCCTACCTGAAATAAGAAAATATGATTTTTTGATAGGCCTAAAGATAAACGTGTGTTCGATGCAGCAGTGGAATGGTTGAAAATGGTTGCACCATCTAAACTATGGTTAATATAGGGCACAAGCACTCTTAGTCTTAGAAATAAATGTTGGTGAGGTTCTGAAAAAATCTTTAAAAGTCTTTTGGAAACAAAATACACACCCCGTAGAGGTTTTTGAGACTGTGGAAACCTTCTTACTCTGCTTTGTCGCGTCGCTGCACCTCCACGCAGGAGTGCATATTTGTGCTGGCCGAAAAACCAAGGTTTTCAAAAGGTCAAACATATTTACAAATATTTCAAAGAGTGTTCCTACGCTTCATTTCTCTGTTCACCAGAAAAACAATATGGGGAGGCTGACTCTCAATCATAAGATGCATTGTTAAGGGTTATCAGTCTGATTATAAAATGCCTCCCGATACAGATGTCAAGGACTGATATATTGGTAGTTGTGATGCACATCCGTTTTGGTAGGGACACATAAAAAAGTTCAGCCCATGCAACACGGACATGCAGAACAAGACAGGACGGACTGACTCAAGCACACAAATGGTGAAGTCTACACTGTTTGTATATAGACTGTAATACAATGTTCTGTTAGGGGGCATTCATTGGCTGAAATAAAAGGTCGGCCTCTGTCACAGCATGGTCACAGGAAGACCTGTATCGATAGCCCAATATCATGGGCATGGCGATCCTGCGGATTCTGCGGAATCTGGGCGGAATCAGCATAAAAACAGCTCGAGAATATCGATATTATGATAAATTATCCTTATAATAAATATTTGTAATATTCCATAACTGTTAAATTGTCTAAACCGCTAAGATATCAAGCATTTCGGAAAAACCCCAACATGCATGAAAAAAATGTCTGCATTCTATTATCGGACGATTTCCACATTGGTCTCGTTAGGGAGTTTTTCCCAAATGTACGCGATGATGACGTGCCCCATTAACAGGACGTAACATCTATTTTAAAATGCGTTTCCAAAGTGAATGCATGAGGACAACCCATTTGTGTCGTATATCACATATATGCCCCTGATTCTGCAGGATGTTAAATCGGGTATTTTATTTCTTTTAATAAATCATAAGCGTCACATTTGCTCCTAGCTCTGTTCACCATCCCAAATGGCAATATTGCGAATTGGGCCGGACAATCACGAAAACCCCCAAATATTATACATTTTTTCCTGGATAATTCTTACAGTGACCATTCTCCCATGAAAGACAGTTGCTTACGCTACACAAAAATCCAAAAAAATCGAGGGTCAACCATTGAACTTTTGAGATATGTTGAATTTTGCATAAATCAGCGAAAAGCGCACCAACTGGCACTGGACGGCATTTCAAGACGGGGCCGACGCACATCCCAAGTTCAGTGTACACATACGTCGGCAACAACAGTATAAATGCGTAGTTTCTTGTTAGCCGCCTGTTGAGTAGCGCTCTAGGTTTCAGAAACTCAAAAAAAACATATCTTTGCCAAAACAACTGCTGAATCAACACTGACATACTGTAAGGACCGAGAAATCAATGATTTTAGGAACTACGGGGGCGCAACCCAGGCCGAGTTGGTAATAAAATAATAGGCCGAGTCACACGTCATTTTCGCTCATTCGTTAATTTGTTAATATCGTGCAGAATACAATAGGGATGATGGACACTTTTTCCAGGGGACATTTTAAACTTCTACACTGGCCTGGTTGACACGTCTCTCTTTATTTTACAACATCGCAAAATCGTGCACGAGCAACATACGATTGCCTTGATGATCCATCATTAAGATATTCAAGTCACATGATGACTGATGATGTCCAGGACTCTCAGATGACAAATCAGTTTAAACAGAGAATTTCCCACTCTCATGATAATAAATAAAAGATTTTTCTAAAACGTCCACCGGAGTCAATCATCCCACTCTTGATGACCAAACAGCCAGCAAGATCATGCGATGACAGGTGACAAGCCCGAGATCCTGGCAACGATCCTTAAAACACCCAAGTCCCAGGAGGCGAAACGACTAATATTTGGGTAGAGTGACTCTCGGACACTCTCTTGATTTTAGCTTGATTACATTACATCACGGCAGCGGCCACCGTGGGGCCTAATGGTTTTAGGCTAAGTTTGGGGGCGAAAATGCTGGGGGCGAAAACGTCAGGGAGCGAAACTACCGGATACCAATCCGCTGCAGACCAGATTCCGCAGAATCCGCAGGATCCGCTAAATCGCCATGCCCCAATATCATTCACATTTGTTAAATGCTTTTCCATATTTTAGAACTTCGCGAAAATTATTGTCACGTCTGTGTTTAAGCCTTCGATAAACAATGAGAGAAACACCGCATGATGGATGGATTTACATGTTTAAAGGCAGTCAGATTACCTCACGTTGGAGTCGTATAACTAACATCTATTGCGTGAACATGACTAACTTCGGAACTTTTGAACGCCTTGATTTTAATCTATATTTTAGCCCCACCCTCGCGGTTTTGGTGAGACAACCAATACCTCCATTTGATCTAACAAACGTTTCAGTGTCATCAATAATCCCTTGGCAGTTCGCAATACGGAGAAGGATTAAAATGGTGCAAGTTGTCAACCATATATATCATGTGAGTCGTTCGAATGTGCGATGACAAATAATTTTTCTATCCCTGCACTCGGGTGAAAGCTCACTGGCAGCCTCATAGGGTAATACAGGCTGTCCTTGCCTATAACGTCTTTGAGTGACATTACAATGAGGCCCGACGGGGTACATAATGATTATGTGTAGGCCTGACTTCGCATGTCACATGGATATGAAACCCAACGATATTGGTCAAATGTTCTTACGCCAGACTGCCACAGTCTGTGGACGGGGAAACTCATTCATTGAGTTGTACACATGTTTTGAAGATCGTTATTCGGGAGCGGTGCACAAACGACTCTTGGCGTCAACCATAAATTTGGCCTGCTTAATATCAATTGCTATCTTACTCAAATGATCCCTCACAAATGATTGAAGAGCAACCCAATAAACGTGAAATTGACTTCTCTCATACTAGATAGGAATGAATAGTGGTTCTTGAATAAAAAAGAGGGAGGAGTTTATACTAAAAAGATTTCTTGAATATTCACACCCACTCCTGGTGATAACCCATTGTGGGCCTAATTAAATGTATGGTACATCTTCAGTTGTACAAGAAGGTATAGAATACGTTATAGGCAAGGAAAACCTGTATTACAGGTCCGGCCCGCTGGTAAGAGCGTTCAGGATTTGGCATGCGTATCCATTTACCCCTGGGAGAGTCGAGGGGAGAAAATCTTGATCAAGTACACAAAGACGAATGAGCTCTCCTACCCAAGAGCCCAGAGCTCTAACCTCTATATGCCACATATTGCCCTTATTGAGAACCGTGAGGATGATCCACATCCTCTAACATGTAAAATCAGAACGTCATGAAACTAGAACACTGCATTAACGACTAAAAGAAGGCAGTAGCTGTTTCACAGGTGTACACATCACTGCTACCCCCCCCCCCCCCCCCCCCCCCGCACACAAACACAGACAGGCGACCGCAAATACCATTTCCCCTACCGGAAATGGTAACTAGCAATTAATCGGTCGACACAAATGGGATTTATGAGGATCTTACTAGAAATCGCTCAATCTTAAATTCAGTCCTGTTGCTCAGCATCATAAAAATGCAAACAGAGCACAGCAATTACCGCTTAAGACAATGGGTATAGGTCATTTATCTCAGTCAAAAATTTGTTGTCCTAAAAAAGGGGTGTAGTGTAATAATGCCTCGTGTCAAGAAGAAAAACATACACATTTAGTTCGAAGCAGGGGGGACACCATTCAAATTTAGCCTACATTTACAAGAGAGGTAAAATATGTGGCGGGGGGGGGGGGCATTGCTAAGTAATTGGCTGTTGTTTTCAGAGCCAGGCCAAATGTAAACTAAAACTTTCTGGTGCAAAGTGTTTTTTTCTTAAAACTTACCGATATATTCATTGATGTATCTCTCCTGGAATCCTTGCAGATCACTTCCACTGTCAATAAATTCCTTCGCTTTGTCACAGGGAGGTATCCGTCGACGGCTGCGAAGACGGCTGCAATTTTTCATCTTGGTTATATCTGAAATGAAAATAAAGAGTTTTTAGCCTATACAATATCTTGGGGTGTTAGACGGACTTCATTAATCCATCATTGCCTTAACAAAGCTGTATAAGTTAGGCCACAAGTTAATCACACCTGGAGTTATGTATAAATAGCTGAAAACATATTATTGATAGTGTTAATAGTGTTCGGCTATTAAAGATCATTGTCATCTCTCCTAAAACTGCAGGCAAATGAAAGTATTTTGGCATTACGATATCAAACATGTTTAATTTAGTAGGGGTGTAAATTGTGCATTTTAAACTTCACAGATTAGAAAATATCGATATCTGTGAAATTTATTTTGAACAGAAAAATATACACAGCGAAGTTAAGAGTACATCCCGCTATATGCAAAGTGTGAAAGGCTTGGGGGGGGGGGGAATATATCATTGTTATATTGACTGCTTAATAGCGAATGTGATGGGTGCCCATCTACATATTTATCAAGGACATTTTTGTCGTCTGTTTAGTTTTACCTGCTCAGTTTTTGTTCCTTGTGACCCATGTTGTTAAGGGATAATATAACTCGTTGTGTTGTACAAGAGATATTCTTGGAGGGCATACTTATCATGGTTATGGGGACATTTTCCAGGACGCTGTATCTCCATCGATTAAGGCATTTTAAAGCGTTATGTCTCGACCGTATAAAGTGGACCAGCCTTTGGCAACTTAACGCACTTCGTGTCCACTTAATAGAGTAAAAAAACCATTGAAGTCAACTTAACTGAGGGTGAACAAAAGTATTTCAATTCATCCAAGATGTTGGCCTTATGAGAAAAAAGTCACAATCGGTAAAAGGGACACTTAATGATCACAAAACATCCGTCACTGAACCCTATCATGAACAGGTCTATGGAATAAAAATGGTACTAAGGATTGCAAGCACACACTTCAATTTAGTTTAGCAAGCGTTAGTTGCTTCTCTAAAATAGAAATGTACCGAAAAAGGAAAACGATATCCAAAAAATAACACTACATTTGATCTACATTACATAAGAACTGTATTGTGGGGACACTTTGCTCCAACCTTGCAGTGTCATGCGTCCCTGTAATGATATCTAACGCCCGCCAGACGGAGAAAATAGAAGAATATTTACCTCAGTCTCAAAATGAAAACGGCAAAGTCTAGTCCCTACTTCAAATTCATGCTGTTGAAGGAGGTATTCTGCTGACTGCTGTAGGCCTAGCAACTCAAGGGCCCGCGCTATACCACAACTTCTATTCTCCACCTGAAAATGTGCCGCTATATAGGCATGGTTGGGCGGTCCTATACGGCTTGAGCAGATATGAGTGGACATACGGGCCATAGCGCCGCCCCAAAAGTTCTACAAATGACAGCTAAGTGGCCATTTTTAATCAAAACTAATAACGAAATGCTGTGGGGACCTCCACGTGTACGTGGGCGTGAGTCAAATGAGCGCGTAGAGTTGTACACTGTGTACCGATTCCACAATCGGGGAGTCTGGCGGTTGTGGTTACCAATCTTATTCTAAATAGTCTTCAAAATTCGTCATAGATCGGTTTTGATATTTTCATGATACACTTTTTGCAAACAGTGACCGGGCGAAAAGCTAGGTTTGGCCTGCCTATATGGCTAGCTGTTTTACTATTCTCTTCCAACAACTTGGCTCAACAGCCAATTTTCTCACATAAACTAACGTTTATGTCTACAAAAACTGAGTGCTTCTGTAGAAACCTCTAATGTAATATGATTTCACACGCCCCCACTTCAAACGTTTCAAGCTTGGTGGACTTTTGATTCTCATCCTATAGGTTTAATACGCTAGTACATAATCATCTCTATGAATTGACTCTTTTCTACTAGAAAATAGTACAATCAAAGCATCCTTATCTCACATTAATCCACAACATTGTATTTTCGTGTGATAAGAAAGCAGACCAAACTACTTTCTGTTCCTTCAAAAACCTTATCATAGCTGTGTGACCCGCAGAATGCAGGGCTACATGTATGTTCACTTGAAAAGGAGGCAAAAATGGAACACTGTATTCCAGCCTGGGATTGCGTATAGCCCGCAGCACACTAGCCGCCAACTTCGGCGTTCACAGGCGTTTTTTGCCGCAAGAGTCCTGAACGCCTGAAAAATCCCTAGTCTGCTACGAACGGCGTCGGCGAACGCGACTTGCCGCCACTTGCCGCAACTAAACGCCAAATATCTAACATGTTTGATTTTTGACGCGTGTCGCCGCGTTTGAACGCAAGAAGAAGCCAGGTGTGCTACGGATTGCCGCCTGACTTGGCGTCGGCGGCGAGGCTATAGCCAATCAGCTTGCGTCTTGATGTCACATGATTTCGCGCTGCATGGCCCAGGATGGGTTAAAGTGGCGGAAAAGACGCTACTGGACGCCAATTCTGGGCAGGTGTGCTCTGACCGGGATCCACTGGCCGCCAACTTTGCCGTCGAGAGGCGTCATCCGAACGCTTCTTGTCGCCAAAGTTGGCGGCTGGTGTGCTGCGGGCTTATGCATATGGGGATCACACATGGGGTAGGGGGATGTCTAGCGTAAACGCCGAGTGCCATATTGTCTAAAGTATTGGGAAGACAGACTGACACTGTTTAGATACGACTGCATTGTTCAAAATTAGGGAAATAAATCTGACTTGGTCTTTGGGAAAAAAGCCTAAATTTCAACTTGGTTATATAAACTCCTCAGAACATAGGCTTAACGATAGTGCCGACTTGTAAAAATACAAAGTTAGGTGGACATCGATTGGTTCAGTGGACAAAAGAGTTGACAGGTGGTTAAATTTTACTACTCCAGATTTTTTGTCTTCAGCGGATGTGCAGATTTGGGAATGACTCATGACACTCAATGTATGACCCTGTTTTTTACGCTACTAATATTCACTTTAACCATTGGTTTCGAAGCTCCCACGAATAGTAACCTAAGAACAGTTTTGAGTTGAGTGCAGAGATTGATTATATCTTCAGAGCACTTCTATTCCCAATAAAAGTTCAAATTGACGCTGTGTTTGCAACTTGGTGTCAATATAATGTGATTTGTGAAAGGAAAACAAAACGCTTGCCACAAAAAGTGCACATCAAATCTAATTCTCGGACAGCCTGGCAAAGTTTTTACCCCTCAACCCAAATGGGCTAGAGGGGTATTGTCGAATTCATTTTTGGTATGTACGTTGGGGGTGACTAGAGGAAGGTTCCTTTCGAAAACCGGCTCGTTCTGAATCTCAATATGGTCACCAGGGCAACGTGCTTGAAATCGGTTTCCGTCAATTTCGAGGAGAACGGCTTGGAGGATGGAATCAATTTTAGTGGGCGTAGGCCTGATGCAGTTTTGTAAGGGGAAGGTTCCTTTCGAAAATCAGCGCGATTCGAAATTCAATATGGCCGCCACGCTCACATCCTCAAAATAGGTTTCCACAATTTTAATTTCCATATGCAAACTAGCCACTCCACTAAGCCAACTTCACCATTATCTCACCTTCAACCTTAATAGGCTGAGGGGTTATGCTCGCTTTGCGATTTTTTTTGTGATTGCGGCATGACGAATACTGACATATTTTATCTCGCTACTTTGCTGCCTTGAATTAATGATAACCATGTTGAAGGATCACTGACATCTAACTATGGTTCCTGTGAAATACCTCAAACTTATAAGTAATGTGACAGCATGACAGCTGGCCTTTGGGTTTTACCACACCGAAATTAGAAAAATTTATAAATTTCATAATCTAATGGCCCACCCATCTCTGCATGTTAAGTGAGTGCAACCATGTTTGCCTCCATGAGAACATTAAACCTGACGGTTCACAGCCTCCTTTTGCTCTTGTAATTTAGGCCACTGATAGACATACTTGAAAATGATGCGTGGGCTGAAGTTGTGAACAATGGACAGGATGTAGCCTACACATTTATGTCCCCGCTACCAAGATTGACAATTAATCTACAGACTGAAATGTCATCTCATAAGAATTATATCAAGAGCCAGATTTACATTCAGCTCGTTATTTAGCCCTTAGGTGAGACATTTTTGCCTGGATGTGCTGTAGTATTATTGCATTTTTGAAATATGAGACTCAGTCTGGTTCTTTCCCAACAAGCTCGTTCGGAAATCCGATTATTCAGTTCAGGGTGGTAACCATGTGCTTACATTCCACATTAAATGTTCGCGTCACAGTAGTTTTAGTCCAAAACATTGATAACTATATAAGCCCGTCAAGACATTATTATTGTCACCAGTGACCAGGAGTGGTCCTTACCAAACCCTATAATAAGGGTGTATGACACCCCCTATGTCAGAGAGACAATATAGGCGTTCAGTTGTTAATATTCGTAATCATTCAGTGATGAACGTAATCATTCAGTGATGATGAATGATCGTTTCGACGTAGTGTTTGATGTGTGCTGTGTACACAGCTCTTCTTTTGTACGGCGCGTCTTTTATGCTTCAGGACCTACATGTAAGCATCATGCTGAAACTTCGGCATAACTGTTGGCAGGACCCTTTCGTGGTCCAAGTTAAGTTATGTAGGCCATATATTTGGAAATACCGTTGTTAACCTTAAGCACAATTGAACTGTGGACAAAACAGGTGAAGTTTAGCCAGTTTTGTTATTTGAGAAGGCATAATTGTTCTTAAAAATGAGTTACGAGAGTTCCAACGCAACTACCACGTTTTTTTCGTATCATAGAACATGGTAGAAGCACGTTACCATGGTTACGTGGCCAAGCTCATTTATTCTGAAATTTGCAGAAAGTGTGCACTGGTTTAACATGTTTGAAGCGGTCTACTAACAGAAATGGATGAGCGATTTGGACGACTCTAACAATCGTGACCAAGGCATAATTAATAGATTTTCTCTTTGAATTCACCCGTTTTTGAGTATTCTGATACATACTTTTTTTACCTGTAACCATTGGCGAATGCTGTAGTTGACGAATTTGACGCAGATTAACAACCCAGAAGTATTAAGGTAGCAGGAAGGGTTGGGCGTTTGTGGTTTCTGAGTCTGAGGGGGTTGGTGTCTGTTGACTGTGCTTTAAGAGAGACTAGGCATGGCGCCAGTCTCTCTTAAAGCACAGTCAACAGGCATTTGGTTTCAGTATTTGGGTTTTGATTGCCATGACTGTACCCCTGTAAAAGTCAGAGGAGAAGTTTGGAATGATGAAAGCATTGAAGAAGAAGAAATGTTATTATTGAGGAAAGCAAAATTTATTATGAGACTAGAAGGCAGTGTCCTGACTTGATTATTTTGAAAATGGCGGTCTGAACACATTAAAAGGTGGAACATGGCATTTTATCGACTCTGAAGTGTTCCGCAGTTAAAGGGAGACTATAGGCAGCAGCTAGGTAGGCAAGATAAAGTCATACAAATTTGCCAATAGGGGTCAGTCATATGTCTAGGCATGGCGCCAGTCTCTCTTAAAGCACAGTCAACAGGCATTTGGTCTTAGTATTTGGGTAAGTACAGAATCAAGGCAGCTCAGAGAGCAATGATTGAACGATGCTGTGGACAAGTCCAAGGATACTGCATCAGTCACGACCAACTTCTCATCAGAAAGCGTCACCACCAGCATATTCAATGTTCAGTTCCAACCTGTACCAGTCCAATGCACGCCTGTCATGGTCAGCAGTGGTCAGCTTAGCGCGATATGGAACATTCTTCCGAAACTCAAGCGAGGGAAGTCTGCTCATTAGCCTATCTCGCGCACTGCTCCTTCTTGTCAAACATCGTAGTGAAATCGTGGTACAGTGGGGCGCCCTCGAGGATTGCAGCTAGTCGGACAGACGTGAGGTGGAATGTGGGCGGCTGCACTTCTTCGTTGATGTGCGATGGCACAGTTGTTGCGTTGCATGACAGCTGAAAGTGAATGTGATATCATAGAACTGAGGCGTTTGCAATGAGACTATAGGTGAAGTAGAAGCAAGGAGTGAAATGGGCCATCTTCCAGTGACTAATATACAGAGTAAGGGCACTGGGTGTGGTTAGATTCAGCATTGAATGTATTCCTCGTACAAGCGTGAATAGTGTGGACATACAGTGAGAGGTGAGAGACCCCTATTGACTACTTCTTGTAACTTTATCTTGGATATTATATTAGTTTTGAACTTCTAGCCATGGAATATGAAGAAATTGAAGTTGTAGGCATGGAATATGAAAAATTATTCAACGGTGAAAGACATTATTCCATGAGGCTTTGCCGTGATCGCAAAGGACGCGACGTGATTGGTTCACATGCTAATGAGGTATGATAATGATAATTACCTCTATAATGCTACTTGGATAGCGACTGTGTCGTTGACTGCAACAGTGGTCTATGTCAATGTGTGCCTGTAATGTCAATGAAGTATGATGAGGTGATGACGATAGTGCAATTATTAAATATTGGCAAGAGATCATACTGCAACATAGGTCTTGTTTTTGACAGATGACTGTGCGACATTCCCATTGGGTCTTGTTAGAGTCAGCGCTGCATGTATTCCTTGTACAAGCTTGAATAGTTGTGACGGACTTTGAGGGGTGAGAGACCCCTATCGGCTACTTCGTCTAACTTTATCTTGCCTACCTAGCTGCTAGCAATAGTGCCCCTTTATCAAGACTGAAACCCACTGTGCGGGGCTAAGAAATTACCTTTATAATCCTAGTTGGATAACCACTGTGTAGATGATTTGAAGAGTGCTCTGTGGATCTGTGCCTGTAATGTCAATGAAAGTATGATGAGGTGATGACGATAGTGGAATGACGAAATATTGGAAAGAGATCTATTCCTAGAAGAACATAATTTTCATATGTCCTGTTTTGACTAGGTGGCGCATTTTAGAATCAGCAGTGAGCACTGTGTGTAACATGGTGGAGGCAGCGGAGATAATAACTGTGTCGAAAGTATTGTTATAGGGCCTTCCCTAGGCCCATGGGGTTAAATTTACCATCCACGATTGAAAAGACGTAGTTTGATCGCATTCAACTATAAATCCATTGAACAGTTGTGTTCCTTTAGTCAACCGATGACCTTTTGTTGGGCCATGATCGGGGATTGTAAACTGTAAATGTATTATGGACTGGGAGACGGGGGAAACACAAGTGAAATAGACCAAAACAAGTGATTTTGGGGCTTTGGTTAAGACGCATGCCCCACATGCGCCATGCGGGATTATACGGTTCATGTGAACTTGTTGACATCAACATGATCTAGTGCTGTTATTGGTCATGGTACATGGTAGGCCTAATCATCATGGCTATATGTTTCAGGAAAAGCTCGGAGTAAAATGAACTGCCGATGAATAATGATGTTGTTCATGTTTACCATGTTTACTAGTACATAGCCATAGGGTATGCACTGGCCAGTGCACTTTCTGCACGTCGTCATGGTCATGTACGTGATACCTTGCATATTTTGTTTTTGAATGCGCATGCTTTTTGGGCAAAAACAATTGTACCAACACTAATGAATAATGTCTTCTTATCCCTATGACTCCATACACAGTGAGGGCATTGTCCCATTCCCATCAAATGGTAACTTATTGTACCGTATTAGGGTGGAAGTTGAGGAGCAGATACCTACCGTTGCACGCCTGTCATAATCAGTAGTGATGAGCTTTGCGCGATATGGAACATTCTTCAGAAACTCAAGCGAGGGAAGTCTGCTCATTAGCATATCTCGCGCACTGCTCCTTCTTGTCAAATATCGTAGTGAAATCGTAATGGAAAACGTCTGGCTTTGCGCCAGACGTTGAGACTAACAAGTGAAGAACTAATAGGTAAAGAAGTTCTACTTGCGCGAGACTGCTCTGATAAAATTATCATTGCAGAGACTACGGTGACGTACACATATATTTTTTACAATCAAAAATGCCCTCAAAAGACGACATGGAATGATTATTTTATTGATATTTCCTACTATATACCTTCCAATTATCACTTTATACAAATAGATCGGCGTTAGGTCGCATGCTTTTCTTTCCTGGTGACACTATAAAGCAAAATAGTTGCAACCCCGTAAATGCGCTATAAGTCCAATAATAAGTGACGGTGACCCGTTATAAATGTTTCGCCAGCTTCGCTTTTTTGCCGCTACGCGGCGCGTTGGGCCCTTGCGTCAAGCGGACTCGTCTTCGAAATTGTATCAGTTGAACTGAGCTCTAAACGAATTTCAGATATCGTAGATGGTTAGTTCCACCACACCATATTTTAAAATATTAGACGCTATCTTTAATCAAAAATAAGTAAGGGGGCTTTTTAATGGAGCTGCAGTTTTCGTATGTTTTGGAAGTTGTGGATAATTCTGTTTGGCACTTACATTGTATGTGCTCATGAAAGATGCATTTATAGGATAGACGTGTTATCAGATGTCTATGATAACCCCTGAAGAAAGGAACACCCTGTTTTCAAAAGTTATTGATCACACTCGTTTGAGGACGCAGTATCGAGTGCTCTACTGGATGCTTACATATGTATTCAGTTAATGATCTGTTACACCCCTCATTTCTTGAGTGAAAAGAGCCATTACATTTCCAGGGCTTCTTTGCCAATGGGTTGCGTTACGATAGCTCGCTCGGCCTCCCTCAGATTTTTGCTTACACATGGCTGAAGCGCCAATGAGGAAAATGCTTACTTACCAGTCTTGCCTCTAGGCTGCCACACGATCCTCTTGTGAATACTCGCATAATCTTTTCCAAACTCAGTGGGTTGACTTCTTGCTGTCTTTATCACATCAATTTATAGTTGGATGGCGAAAAAACCCGATTGTTTTGCTTTAAGCTTCGGTCGAAGCTAAACGATGCCAGATATGAGATCCATAATCCTTGGTAACGATGGTCGAGATGAAGCACAATCAGACATGCATAGCAAGTGTAAATTCACAAATCGATCCGTTAGCAGGTGGCCATGATCCTGCATCTTTTGGATAAGGAAACCAATAGAAAAAATATCGCTTGCAATAGAGTAAGTCCCAGTGCCATCAATTACCTCCCTTGCAACCCAAGGATATCGTTTCCTGTAATCTGATCTCTCTTTGCTGGGTATCACTCGCTTGGTGGCCTTACTTATTCTGCAACTTTTACCGAAGTCTATTATAACTACATTTAGTCTTGAACTATCATATTCTATGAGGATATTATCTTTTTTCAAATCATTATGTAGATATCCAATGCAATGAATTTCATTCAGACCAACACAAGTTTGCTCAAGCACGACACTCCATTCAGTTTTTTCAATTTCAATTTTGTTCAACAGTGCAGATTGTAAGGTAGTTGATTTGTAATTGATACCATGAAATGATGTCACGAGTAGGTATGGAAAATCCTCCAGTGATATGCCAATTAGATACGGAAGATGCGGTGATGCTGTAAGGTTTAAGAGAACCTTTGCCTCTTTGAGGACCTCATAACGCATACGACTTTCACATTGGGTAAACTGTTTAAATTGTTTAACAGATACTAGCATCCCTCTGAATGTTTGCAACACGCATTCACCAAAGGTTCCACTGCCAAGGATCACCTTAGAATGTGACTCAGGCTCTCCAAGTTGTTGTTTTTTAATGTATAACGATGCTGGTATCTCAGTTCGAGTCAGTTGAACCTTCTCCAATTCAACTAGCAGACGTTCTTTTTCGAGTCTTTCCCGCCTGTACATATTCAGTGTGGAACGACACCTCTTTTCTACCTCCTGTAGATTACGGGTGTTTGAGACCTTTTTATCAGAGTTACTTGGAGGCGGTGCGATATCAGGGTCTAGCAAACGTAAACCGTAGTACCAGGATTTCCCATCACGCCCAGTGTTTCTCCTTACACCGCTTTCTCTGAATACTTTGTTTAGAAGTCTTCCTAAAACAACGTTACTGATGCTGCCAACTTCAATCCGATGAAGCTCTTGAATTACCTGACTTTGTGTTTTAGATGACTTACTCGGAATGAACCTCGTTTTGAGCCTGAAAAAGAAAGGTTCAGTAAAACAAAGAGAAGACTCGTGATCTCCCTTTTGTTATAGACAAGTTCTATGAAGCATGGCCAGCCAAAACAGCTTTAACTACATCAAATGCATCACGCGCACAGGGTAACTCGAAAAAAAAACTTCATTCGAGTATATAAAAGATGAAGCTGCCAAAAAAAGTATCAAAAAGCTAGAATACTCGACCGGAATTTCTTTCCTCTGGTAAACAGATGATTCTGTTGTTATGGTTTTATTCAAGGTCATTGGTACAGGGGACGACAATTCCTGATAGTCATAGGATATAAGATATAAGATATAGAAAAATGTAATGCTTGTAATTTGTATGGACTGTTTGAAAAAGTCCCTTGCCGGCCCGGGCCATAGCGACTAGCTCTTTAAAGTTACACTTCCGAGCTACTCTTTGCCCCTTAGGCCAGCTCGGATTATGATATGATTTGAATAATTTTGTGGCCAATGAAAGGGTAGGATTTGCAAATCTTTGGGTAGTATTCTGCAGGAAATTGACGTAGGCCAGGCTAAATGCAATGGCATTGCAACTAGTGGGCCGACCTACTGCATCAAGACCAACTCGGATAATTTTCAGGGCCATTGGCTGAGCAACATACAATAGCACTAGTGAATAGTGATCTGACCCTTCCATGCGTCACACCTAGTAGCCTTTTGACCAACTCAGATTATAATAATATGTGCCTACTCACCATCTCAATGATTCTTTCTGAGGCTCCGACAGGTGAAGATGCGGCCGTTTTTTTGGCAGATCGTCCATTTTTGTAGCAGACAAGAAACTTTACAAAAATCGTGTCGCTTTAGCATAAAATTCCAAATGCGCATGATGCAGATATTCCTGACGATAGATATAATCGCCCTCGCCAAGGCCTATATTTGAGCATGAATATAAACATCCATCCTCCGCACATGACTCTTAACTTCTGAACGCCTCGTTCCATCCCTGGTTAGATAGACTGCCATATCCCCGAAATGGCGAAGATTGGGTCATTTCATTTTTTGACTTTTATTGCAGGTCTTTGATGCCTAATCCTGAGACATCGTTAGAATGGAGTAATAAAACATTAAAGTTGGCACAGCTGTGCACAATACAACATTGTGTTTTGTATTTCAACCCGAAATACTGTACGGAACTATGGCTGTGACCTAATCTCAGCACAGGCAGAGAGACGTGAATAACATTTCTGTTTGGAGAATGCTTAACCTCATGACAACCACATGACAGAGTCATTTTGTGTGGACATTGTATATAACGTCGATAAGCAGCAGGTAAAGCTGCAACTTGTCCATACGTTTATGAATGCCCGCCAACAATAAAGGGATACACGATCAGACAAAAAAAAACAATTACTAGGCCTATACTAATGATTAAGTTTTTCTGACCCTACCGAGTAATCTTTTAGGACTCAAAATAGTCCGTCAGTTTCCTGATATAATTCACTGAAGTGATACTGAATGGTTGGCAGTGATTATGATGTGATTTAATATCTTGCTGAAATGATGCGACATCGAGTAATAAATTGTTATGCAGTCTTAGAAGACATTACATATGGATCGGCAGCCACGGTATCTTGATATGATCATGTGAACACTGCTGGGACAGTCGTCGCCATCAGTACCGGCCAGCATGTGTTGCGATTGCTTTCCCAGCTTTCAAGAACACACTTGCATGAGGATGAAACACTGCTGGTTTCTATTTCATTCCATGTTCATCAGAAAACGACCGATAGCCGGTTTAATTTCTATCTTCGATGGTTAAACATACATTTACATGGTAATCGACAGGACTGGTTGACACATTAGCCGACAGCAGTTGTGATGCTGTCCCAATCAAATGGAAAGCACTTACATAAACACCAATAGGTTGTTACAATGTCCCCGTCTTAGCTTATGTTATACCTAAAGACCGATAAGTTGTTACTATGTCCCTGTCTTAGCTTACGCTATACATAAGGACCGAAAGGTTGTGACTATGTCCCCGTCTTAGGTTTCGCTAAAAATAATGACCGATAGGTTGTTGTGACTATGTCCCCATCTTAGCTTACACTATACACAATGACTGATATGTTGTGACTATGTCCCGACTTTAGCTTACACTATACACAATGACCGATATGTTGTGACTATGTCCCCATCTTAGGTTGCACTAAAACATAAGGACCGATATGTTGTGACTATGTCCCCATCATAGCTTACATTATACACAATGATCGATATGTTGTGATTATGTCCCCACGTTAGCTTACACTATACAATGTGACCGATATGTTGTGACTATGTCCCCACGTTAGCTTACACTACACAATGACCGATATGTTGTGACTATGTCCCCATCTTAGCTTACACTATACACAATGACTGATGTTGTGACTATGTCCCCACGTTAGCTTTCATTATACACAATGACCGATATGTTGTGACTATGTCCCCATCTTAGCTTACACTATACACAATGACTGATGTTGTGACTATGTCCCCATCTTAGCTTACACTATACACAATGACCGATATGTTGTGACTATGTCCCCATCTTAGCTTACACTTTACACAATGACCGATATGTTGTGACTATGTCCCCACCATAGCTTCCACTATACACAATGACCGATATGTTGTGACTATGTCCCCACCATAGCTTCCACTATACACAATGATCGATATGTTGTGACTATGTCCCCATCTTAGCTTACACTATACACAATGACCGATATGTTGTGACTATGTCCCCATCTTAGCTTACACTTTACACAATGACCGATATGTTGTGACTATGTCCCCATCTTAGCTTACACTATACACAATGACCGATGTTGTGACTATGTCCCCATCTTAGCTTACACTATACACATTGACCGATATGTTGTGACTATGTCCCCATGTTAGCTTACATTATAGACAATGACCGATATGTTGTGATTATGTCCCCACGTTAGCTTTCATTATAGACAATGACCGATATGTTGTGACTATGTCCCCATGTTAGCTTACATTATAGACAATGACCGATATGTTGTGATTATGTCCCCACGTTAGCTTTCATTATAGACAATGACCGATATGTTGTGACTATGTCCCCATCTTAGCTTACACTATACACACTGACCGGTATGTTGTAATTATGTCCCAACGTTAGCTTTCATTATACACAATGACCGATATGTTGTGATTATGTCCCCATCTTAGCTTTCATTATAGACAATGACCGATAGGTTGTGACTATGTCCCCATCTTAGCTTACACTATACATAATGACCGATATGTTGTGACTATGTCCCCATCTTAGCTTCCACTATACACAATGACCGATATGTTGTGACTATGTCCCCATCTTAGCTTCCACTATACACAATGACCGATATGTTGTGACTATGTCCCCGTCTTAGCTTACACTATACACCATGATCGATGTTGTGACTATGTCCCCATCTTAGCTTACACTATACACAATGACCGATGTTGTGACTATGTCCCCATCTTAGCTTTCATTATACACAATGACCGATGTTGTGACTATGTCCCCATCTTAGCTTACACTATACACACTGACCGATACGTTGTGACTATGTCCCCACCTCAGCTTTCATTATACACAATGACCGATATGTTGTGACTATGTCCCCATCTTAGCTTACACTATACACAATGACCGATATTGTGATTATGTCCCCATCTTAGCTTACATTATACACAATGACCGATATGTTGTGACTATGTCCCCATGTTAGCTTACACTATACACAATGACCGATGTTGTGACTATGTCCCCATCTTAGCTTACACTATACACACTGATCGATATGTTGTGACTATGTCCCCACCATAGCTTCCACTATACACAACGACCGATATGTTGTGACTATGTCCCCATCTTAGCTTACACTATACACAATGACCGATGTTGTGACTATGTCCCCATCTTAGCTTACACTATACGCACTGATCGATATGTTGTGACTATGTCCTCTCTAAGTTTACGCTAAAAATAAGGACCGGTTGATACCATGTTCCATCTTAGCTTACGCAATACATGGGAGCTGAAATGCTGTTGTGTCCCTTGCCCCACGCATGAAGACCGACGAGTCTAAAGTTAAGAAGCACTAACATAAGGGCTGAGATATTGTCTCGGGCCGTAGTTAGTAAGACATTAACATGAAGGTTGTGATATTATCTTTAGCTCAAGGCATATCATGAGGACCGAGAGGTTTGTTACTACGTCCCCATCGACATAAACTAACACTCGGACACGTGGGCTGACAGGTTGTTCTGTCTCCAATCACTTAGATATGAAGGTACCTAACACGATGACCGACGAGATGGCAGTTACAAGAAGGCACACATGAGGACCGAGGGTTGTTACTGTGTGTCCGTCGAAGCTTATAATTATGTACTTACATCATGAGGGTCGATCGAGAGGTGGTTTTGTCACCACCTGCTCAGACAAGTCACTGACGAAGGGGTCTCTTGTTATCAAAGATTAAGCACTGGAATGCTTGGTTTATATTATGGGAGGCAACCAAACAAGGCACTCGATCAGAACTGTCGATGGATTGTGATCATGTCATCAGCTGCATGAAAGACCATCACATAAATGCCGTTCGAAAGACAGGTTGTGGCCCATGTCTCGGCTTTATCATTGACCAGCCCATCAGGCTACAAGGATATGAGGTTCCGGCAGTACAGAAAACTATGTTGGACCAGGAAATTGTGACAATGCAGGAGTTGTGGGTCTATCCAAACTCCACTTCTTCTACATTACCACAGGTTGCTTCGATCCTCATGCCCGCAAGGTCGCAATATTCGTCGCACTGTCCAGTGAGGAAGACCACGATGGCATGAATCAGGCAAACCCGCCAAATTTTGAACTAATGACGGGGACCGCGAGAATGGAAGTACTAAAACATCACACATGTGTACACTTACCTAAATAAGTAAAACATGAATACAAATACATTGTTTATCCAATGAATTTATTCTCGTGTATAAAAATTTAACAGTTGACGTCAATATGAAAGTTAGCAATTTTTTGGAAAACCTCAAACACTACATTAAAAAATGTACTAGACCAATGTTTAAACCATACATTTTGAATTTCGAATGATCCTTCTGTGCCTTCGTAATATTGAATTCAGTCAACTGCATGGTATTCTACCCGAAGTTCCAGACGAATTCGGCAAATGTCTCGTCTTGAAAGCCAGAGTGCTCGAGACCTCACCTGGCCGATCACTGGTTCAGAGGTCACCAGGATATTGGCAAGCTTTTTGACATGTTTGGTCGGTTTGTAAACAGTTCTCTTCAGTAGGCCGATAAAGATTTGGATTATAAATGCCCCTGATCGAGATCTAATACAAAAGAGTCCCGGTTATTTTAAGGGTGCATTAAATGGCAGATGATCCTGTGTGATAAATCTCAATGCCTCTTTGTTCCTATCAAACATGTCAAATGCGCCCCGCACCTTCAAGTTGGGAAGGATCTCTAGTTACAGATTTACTGCTTTTCTATGTCATCAAAGCAATGCTAAAAGTATGCCCTTACAGTGAACTTATCCCAGCATACTCTAGATAATAAACCTGCTAGCAAAAGACGACTAATTTACGACAAATGGATTCCCTCTCCGTGCAATACAAAAAAACTAAAGGACTGTTCCTACTGCCTTTGTGGTCAATTTTACACTGGCTCTGTCTATATAACCCATTAACACACGACCAATGCGAATCCCCGCACCTCAACGATATACATGTACGACGATATATCATGAGTTCACGAAAAAAACGATTTTGCTCGAGAAATAAACCATACAGAGTGGAAAATATCTGAATTAATTGCACTGCCTCAATATACACGACTACACGCAAAATCTGTATTTTCTCGAGTCCTACAAAAATGATAAACATTTAAGATGTCGGCTTTGGGAATATCACATTCCTCGGTTCAGGAAAAATTCCTTGCAAATATCTATATTTGATGGGATGGCAGACTATCTTTACTAAAGCACTAAACGATGGATGTTATATACCAGTAACATTCTAACATTAGTTTTGGGACCTGATACAACATGTACAAGGGAAGTAAAAAAAGCCTTGAGTGTTGTCGGGTGCACCCTGAATAACTTGATGGATTCGTCAGGTTAGGATTAGGACTGTAGCCTGAACAACTGTAATGGGACACCTCTCTATAGAGACAGCAAGTGTCAGTCCCAGGGGAACCCGTTAATAGAGAGGTTCTGCTGCATTTAAAAATGCAAGAATTGTCTTAAATCTTGTCCATGTACATCGGTTTTAACATGCCTAGTAACACAATCAAAGTTAAAACACAGAGTGACATTAGCGCTAGTGTTTAAAACAAACATTTAACTTGACTGATTTTCCCTCAAAAAAAGTGGTAAATGCAACAGTAAATATTGATAAATAACCTCCAAGTACTAAATGCTTAGATTTATTATAAATAGTTTCCCCATCAATAATTTTGAATGAATTTAAAACGCCGTGCTTCCAAAAAAGTCATCATACACGCTGAATTTCGATGGATTCTATTGCCTTGAATGGCTTTTCCATTTCAATGCAGATAAATCAGGCAAAACCTATTCAGATTCTTTACATCAAATATTACATTGGAGGATTTCCATTCCCACAAATTAGTTTTATGATTCTGGGCGAGCCTGCATAGCTTTTTTATCAGGCCCCTTTCGGTTTTGTAATCGACATTATGAACTGAATTTGGATGGCTTTCCATCACAATGATTTATAAACGTGTTGATTACAAAGTGACATACTAAGATTATCATTATTCTTTTTCGGTTTTAAAAACCCTCCTATGATATCAATTTAGTCAATTCGTAAATGGTATGTCCACATCGTTTTGGGCTATATGGAGCGCAAACTGTTCCTAGTTCCCGTAATTTTAGCGTTATCCAGGAGGGTATTCTCACGTATTCGAATCTTGGAAACCTTGCTGTCCAGGTCACTAGTGAAAAGACGAATGCAGCTGCCGACCACAGGTTAATGAGCCCTCGTAAGCTTTTCGTGTAGGGCCTGCAACAAAAAAACAGAACATTCACATTTCATATTTAGATAATTGTCATAATTATCAATGTAATATCTCCTCTTAGTGAAGTTGAACTCTGTTACACAATATCCCAACCGAAACTGTATTTGCGCATACGAAAACAAAATTTGCCACCGTTCATCCTGGGTCTTTCGCATTGGGAGAAAGCCTCTTTTCATGGCGCAACATTGATACTAGAGTGATCAGTGTGGAGATTCGGACAGTGTGAACAAATCACCGTCCACTATGGTTACCAAAGTTGTCAGCAGACGACAGCAAATAAATTGAAAGCACAGGCAGTTTCAACTGCGAATATATGAACATTATGGCCGAACTTGCTGAGTACAATGCTGCCACTGCTTTTATGCAACTCCCAGTTGCACAATGAAGAGGGTAGAGGTGACGAAGTTGATTACTTTCTTTGAGAGTCGGATATGCCTACATTTGGTCACTGAATACATTGTTCAAACGCTGCAAAATTGCAATATTATTCCACGATTTTCCCTCAGAAAAAGTGGTAAATGCAACAGTAAATATTGATAAATAACCTGCAAGTACTAAATGCTTAGATTTAGCATAAAAAGTTTCCCCATCGATAATTTTGAATGAATTTAAAACGCCATGCTTCCAAAAAAAGTCATCATACACGCTGAATTTCGATGGATTTTGTTGCCTTGAATGGCTTTCCATTTCAATGCAGATAAATCAGGCAAAACCTACTCAGATTCTTTACATCAAATATTACATTGGAGGATTTCCATTCCCACAAATTAGTTTTATGATTCTGGGCGAGCCTGTGGCCGAAATGACATCACTTCTTTCTATCACAAAACAAGTGGAGAGGTGGCGGATTACTTTCATTGAGAGTTAGATATATACCTTCACCAACAACATTCGTTCGTCACTTATAGTACATTGTTGAAACGCTGACCAATGCACTGAACCAGTCAATAAGTTGGGCTTCAGCGTCGCTCATCAGATGTGGAGTGCATTTAGCACATTCCTGTGCAGGCATATAATTTCGATGTAGCCTCTGATCAAAGTGAGTGGCAGAATATGTACGCGAGCATGATCTACTCGCGAAAATATCCTAATACCGGACAATTTTCTAGACTAGTCAGATCTGAGGTAAATTGTGGAATGATCATTGGGTATACCAGAATGATTGTACCCCTTCATAGAAAATCTTTATTACACGCATTATAATATTGATTATATTACTCGAACATTATCAAAAGAGACAACCGATCATGCTTACCGTCGGTTTTAGTTGATTACTTTCCAAGATACCCCGTGCCTTCATGTAGATGTGTAGTGTTCAGGCGTTTTTTGCATTTTTTAGTTTGTATCAGAGTCATGGTTTCAATGCTTTTCACATGCTCCCAGAAGAGAAATGTGTCGACCTGTTGTAAATTATTGTTTGGAATACTTAAAGATGGGGGGATGGGGGGTTCATTTCATCTTAACACCTACCTGAATATCGTCATTCCTTCACAACTCTAACAAAAAATTCTCCAACCTTGTATATAAGGTGTTCTATGACCTCGACACATTCTTGAAGGCTGGCATCCATTCTGTCTATGATGCAATCCTCCACATCGAAGTCCCTATTTGCACAATACTCAAGTGCAACGATGAATGTGTACGGAGATACGAAGCATATCGTCCAAATTTGACTCATCTTGCTGTCTGTTTCCTGATTCTGAAGAAAAGAAATACAATATAAGTTGACTTCTTTCCTATGAAACCAATCGAATTCATGTTCAAGATGCAGTGGAAAATGCTTTAACGGGTTTCTACAATTCAATTTATTTCTTGGAGACGGCCTCACTCTGCCATGGGGACACCAGGGGGACACCATGGAACTCCGGTATTCTGTATACCTTCCTGGTGCGAACCATGGTGATATATGAATATGATGTGATATGATATGTTCAAAACCGTTTTAACGTTATTTTCCTTATTTCTAGTTGAACATGTTCGAAGTCCCAGTAGGTCTGTCTCATTATAGAACGTTAGGGACGGACGGGAACCAAAATCAACGTCCATGGACGCGTAGTAGGATTAATCTAATAGGCCTTCACATGTCACGTGGAGCACGTTTGCGTTCCAAGTTCTGAATGGAGGCCGGCCATGTAACAATGATCTTTGCACTGGATAATTGCATTCAATGGCAATAGACCGCCCATATGGGAAGGTTCATGTAATTTTCCTTTATCATGCATCTAGCTTTATCCCTGTGGTGACATGATTAGACACGCATTGAAAATGGTCAATAAAATATCATTCCTTTGTCCGAAATTGAATTGATTGTTGATAACATTTAATTGCCATGGTTTGTGTTGGCCAGCAGTCGCTTGGCCTCACGCTACTTTCATCATGGAGAGAATTAGGATGATTTTGTTCGCTGCTCCGCCGCCCATACCACCGCCCATACCACCGCCCATACCACCGCCCATACCACCGCCACCAGTTTTGCTTACACCAGCATTTCATAATTTAGAGGTGCGTCCGCCTCCGTTGCCTCAAAGACTTGATGAAGTTCTCACCAATCAACCAAATGGTCCATACGGTGGTAACGACGTCTTTACCAGATTTATAAACCACCAGATGGACTTTTGGTGTCTATCAGGTGAGACAGTGGCCTCTTTCCAGCACCTCGTAGAGGACATTACTCCCCTTCTGGAAAACAGGCCAGGACGGTACCGAGATCATTTGCTGTCGGTGGAGAACCGTTCACTACTTTTTTTCTATTGGATCAAGAAATATCCGGACATTGCTGCGATGAGTGCAATGTTTGATATCAGCAAGCAATCTGTTTGCAGGGAACTTTATTTTATGACAGATGTTTTGTGGACTTATTTTCAAGACGGTATAACATGGCCGACCGATGAAGAGTGGGAACAACTGCGGGGCAACTGGGATACTCTTCCAGATGCTGTTGGGGCGATAGATGGAACGGTACACGCAATCGAGATCCCAGAGACTGAGGATCCCCACCTGTTCTACAGTGGCCATGTCCACAAATATTGTATCAGCACTCAGGTCATTATCGACAATTGTGGAATGAGTTGTGCTCCCCTTGAATAATCGGTATATGGAAGTGGCCCCTTTGTTACTGTGCTACTGTTGTGTGGGGTGCGGGTGCATTTGTGGAGGGGGGGGGGGGGGTATACGATACATGTACTAACTCAGCAATTTATCTTGCAATAACTTCTCTTATCCTTCGTCGGAGTTGTTTTGCGGTTCGCCTAGCGTATAATGCCCTTGTGCGTTCCGGCAAACGGTTGACATTTTGCCGGATGTGGCCTAGAATGCGAACATAATTATTTCTATGTCGCTGGTACCCTTCCCGGAGAAGGGCCATCTCCTCCATGCGAACAAGCACTCTATCACACATGACTGTTCGTTCACTTCGACAACACTGTACTAAAAATCGCGCTAAAACTAGACCCATATCATAGTCATAACTTGTTACTGTTACTCAGCCACTGTCCAACAATGGACCGGTTTCTTTTGCATAGTAACTGCTTAGATAATAAAAAGGCACTCAATTTGGTTAATACGAGCCAACCAGGCTTTTATCAATAATTGACCGCTTGTCTATAACAAGGCCTATTCGGTAACATCGGTAACATCGATTTCCCTTCATTGACAGTTAACCAACGCTGGTTGTCAAAAAGCTATTGTATGTATAGGTGGGCGTTCCTAGTGTGCTTTGATGACCACCAATCAGAAGAAGGACCTTACATATGTATTCATCACAGCAGCGCAGCCCTGGTGGTAATGCTCGTGTAACCAATAGCATCAAAGTTAACAAGCATGGTACGTTGAATTAGGTACTTCTTAGGTTCCCGTCTGTCCCTAACGTTCTATCATGAGACAGACCTAAACTTTGATGCTATTGGTTACAAGAGCATTACCACCAGGGCTGCGCTGCTGTGATGAATACATATGTAAGGTCCTTCTTCTGATTGGTGGTCACCAAAGCACATTAGGAACGCCCACCTATACATACAATAGCTTTTTGACAACGTGCGTTGGTTAACTGTCAATGAAGGGAAATCGATGTTACCGATGTTACCGAATAGGCCTTGTTATAGACAAGCGGTCAATTATTGATAAAAGCCTGGTTGGCTCGTATTAACCAAATTGAGTGTCTTTTTATTATCTAAGCAGTTACTATGCAAAAGAAACCGGCCCATTGTTGGACTGTGGCTGAGTAACAGTAACAAGTTATGACTATGATATGGGTCTAGTTTTAGCGCGGTTTTTAGTACAGTGTTGTCGAAGTGAACGAACAGTCATGTGTGATAGAGTGCTTGTTGGCATGGAGGAGATGGCCCTTCTCCGGGAAGGGTACCAGCGACATAGAAATAATTATGTTCGCATTCTAGGCCACATCCGGCAAAATGTCAACTGTTTGCCGAAACGCACAAGGGCATTATACGCTAAGCGAACCGCAAAACAACTCCGACAAAGGATAAGAGAAGTCGTTGCAAGAGAAATTGCTGAGTTAGTACATGTATCGTATACCCCCCCTCCACAAACGCACCCGCACCCCACACAACAATAGCACAGTAACAAAGGGGCCACTTCCATATACCGATTTTTCAAGGGGAGCACAACTCATTCCACAATTGTCGATAATGACCTGAGTGCTGATACAAGTGTGGACATGGCCACTGTAGAACAGGTGGGGATCCTCAGTTTCTGGGATCTCGATTGCATGTACCGTTCCATCTATCGCCCCAACAGCATCTGGAATAGTATCCCAGTTGCCCCGCAGTTGTTCCCACTCTTCATCGGTCGGCCATGTTATACCGTCTTGAAAATAAGTCCACAAAACATCTGTCATAAAATAAAGTTCCCTGCAAACAGATTGCTTGCTGATATCAAACATTGCACTCATCGCAACAATGTCCGGATATTTCTTGATCCAATAGAAAAAAAGGAGCAAACGGTTCTCCACCGACAGCAAATGATCTCGGTACCGTCCTGGCCTGTTTTTCAGAAGGGGCGTAATGTCCTCTACGAGGTGCTGGAAAGAGGCCACTGTCTCACCTGCTAGATACCAAAAGTCCATCTGGTGGTTTCTAATCCTGGTAAAGACGTCGTTACCACCGTATGGACCATTTGGTTGATTGGTGAGAACTTCATCAAGTCTTGGAGGCAACGGAGGCGGACGCACTTCTAAATTATGAAATGCTGGTGTAAGCAAAACTGGTGGCGGTGGTATGGGCGGCGGAGCAGCGAACAAAAACATCCTAATTCTCTCCATGGTGAAAGTAGCGTGAGGCCAAGCGACTGCTGGCCAACACAAACCATGGCAATTAAATGTTATCAATAATCAATTCAATTTCGGACAAAGGAATGATATTTTATTGACCATTTTCAATGCGTGTCTAATCATGTCACCACAGGGATAAGGCTAGACGCATAATAAAGGAAATTACATGAACCTTCCCATATGGGCGGTCTATTGCCATTGAATGCAATTATTCAGTGCAAAGATCATTGTTATATGGCCGGCCTCCATTCAGAACTTGGAACGCAAACGTACTCCACGTGACATGTGAAGGCCTATTAGATTAATCCAACTACGCGTCCATGGACGTTGATTTTGGTTCCCGTCCGTCCCTTACGTTCTGTTATGAGACAGACCTACTAAAACTCTTTGTACAGACGTGCGTTATGTGTACACACTGCACGTTGTTAACCTGCACAATGTCTCTTTCAAGTCAGGTAACGTGGGAAAACCAGTCAAAACATTAGGCCTATACATCGCGTTTTTGGGTTAGGTGGCCATAGGGGAGGTTAATTCTCTTGATTGCCCCTCTACCAGCCAGGGAGGGCCTTATATCATCTTTGAGTTTACATTAGTAGCCTGCCTAAGTACAGTTTAGTCAAGTTAACGAAAGATGAGAGTACATTTTGACTTAAGCTCGATGTTGTAAACCTCGCAAAACCCTTCAAACGCCGGTGATTTAGCATAAAAAAAACGTTTTCTTCGTACGCAATTTTGCTTGCTCATGCTATATAGTTGCGTTGGCTACTTTTGCAATTGTACAGGGAAATACAAGGGGTGACAGCTTATTATGTAATCGCCCGTCATATACCTTCATACAACTTGATCAACTGCGAATGATACAAGTGCAATGAATTATGTATGACAGATTTTGCCTACGAATGATGCTTGAATTCACAGGAACGACATATCATAGCAAAAGAAAGTCGGTAGACGTTTTTTAACCTCAGGCCAATGTGGGGCTCTATGCGGATGATCGTTAGGGGTACACACTGTTCGTTTCACCGCATCATAGGAAAAATAACCTGCATTTAAAAAAAATTAAAAATAATCTCAGTTGGGACAGAGACGTAATTTTCGTGGACAGACCCATCTCTCACCAGGGTCTGACCACATTCCTGAATTTATGTTTGTCACTACAATTAGGTCAAAGAAAGACAAGACATGTGGAAAACCTCAAGATCAGCGAAAAGCCATATATGTGTTAGGTGTACATAAATGTACTGTACTTTTTTACCAAGTTTACCGGAATGTTTTTCTTTCACAATAGCACCGTAACGTAGGAAAATTACCTAAGTATATATATTGCAATTTTGCTGGCTGCGTGGACCCAGGCCCACGGTCATACAGCGCTCATGCTCATGAGTAGTACTTGAAGTCAAAGATGGATATGAAGACTAAATAACCTTTATACAGATGTACGCTATGTTTACGCGCTGTCCGTTTTGACCGAGTTTAATAGGACGTCAAACTGAGATATCAGTCCTTATACAACGTAGGATAGGGTCAGGGGGAGGCAACTTCTGTGGACGCACGGACCCTCACTCATCATTTTCTTCCACACTCGACCCTATAATAGGGTGTCATGAAACTCAAAGATATGACATCTTTTGGTACATGCATGCATGCAGGTTGAAAAACATCGGTGTCAACGTAATACTCTTAATACTGATGCACGTTAGGTGTACAAACTGTACACTTTTACCGCGTTAGTTCATTTTTGATAAGACTCTCTCTCTCATGGATGAAACTAGTCATTCGCACGGCGGTTAGATTTCCGTGCATCAAAGGGTTAAATGTCAGCGTTACAAAAGGAAAATACTAGGCCTACAAATATTTTTTAAGATGGGGTATGAGGAAATATCAGTGAAAAAGCCCTATATTCGGGTGCAGGTTGTGTGGCCACACTGTACGTTTTTACCGTGTTAGTTCATTTTTGAAGATATATACTAATTCTCTCTCACGAAAGAAACTAATAATTCGCTTGGCATCTAGATCTCCGTGCTTGAAGGGTTAAATGTCCACGTAACGATGGGAAAATAATACATTTGTCAAAAAACACCTCAAAGATTTTCTAAGATGGGGTATGAGGAAATATTATTGGGAGGGCCCTAAGTGCAGGTTATCTGGACACACTGTTCGTTTTAACATCGTTTGTTCATTTTGATTATCTCTCACAAAAGAAACTGATCATTCGCTTGGCGGCTAGATCTCCGATAAGACATATTGTGGAAAACCTCAAGATCAGCGAAAAGCCATATACATAAATGTACTGCACATTTTTACCGAGTTAACAGGAATGTTTTTCTTTCACAATGTCACCGTAACGTAGGAAAATTACCTAAGCATGTATATTGCAATTTTGCTGGCTGCGTGGACCCAGGCCCACGGTCATACAGCGCTCATGCTCATGAGTAGTACTTGACGTCAAAGATGGATATGAAGACCAAATAACCTTTATACAGATGTACGCTATGTTCACGCGCTGTCCGTTTTGACCGAGTCAGGACGTCAATTGAGATATCAGTCCTTATACAATGTAGGATACGCAACGAAATGAAGATGTACAGGGTCAAAAAATACACGAACACATTTTTTACCTGAGGCCTAATGAGAAAAACTCGAGGTGAGCAGAGAGCCCTTCCTTAGGATGTTACATACAGCTTTTTCGCTGTATGTAAAACAAAGGGTCAGGGGTAGGCACGTTCTGTGGACGCACGGACCCTCACCCATCATTTTCTTCCACACTCGACCCAATAATAGGGTGTCATGAAACTCAAAGATATGACATCTTTTGGTACATGCATGCATGCAGGTTGAAAAACATCGGTGTCAACGTAATACTCCTTATACTGATGCACGTTAGGTGTACAAACTGTACACTTTTACCGCGTTATTTCATTTTTGATAAGACTCTCTCTCTCATGGATGAAACTAATCATTCGCACGGCGGTTAGGTTTCCGTGCATCAAAGGGTTAAATGTCAGCGTTACAAAAGGAAAATACTAGGCCTACAAATATTTTTTAAGATGGGGTATGAGGAAATATCAGTGAAAAAGCCCTATGTTCGGGTACAGGTTGTGTGGCCTCACTGTACGTTTTTACCGCGTTAGTTCATTTTGAAGAAATATACTAATTCTCACTCATAAAAGAAAGAAATATACTAATTCTCACTCATAAAAGAAAGTGATCAGACGCTTGGCATCTTGATCTCAGTGCTTAAAGGGTTAAATGTCCACGTAACGAAGGGAAAATAATACAATTTGTCAAAAAACACCTCAAAGATTTTCTAAGATGGGGTATGAGGAAATATTATTGGGAGGGCCCTAAGTGCAGGTTATCTGGACACACTGTTCGTTTTAACATCGTTTGTTTATTTTGATTATCTCTCACAAAAGAAACTGATCATTCGCTTGGCGGCTAGATCTCCGATAAGACATGTGGAAAACCTCAAGATCAGCGAAAAGCCATATACATGTATGTGTTAGGTGTACAAAAATGTACTGTACTTTTTTACCGAGTTAACCGGAATGTTTTTCTTTCACAATGTCACCGTAACGTAGGAAAATTACCTAAGTATGTATATTGCAATTTTGCTGGCTGCGTGGACCCAGGCCCACGGTCATACAGCGCTCATGCTCATGAGTAGTACTTGACGTCAAAGATGGAAATGAAGACCAAATAACCTTTATACAGATGTACGCCATGTTCACGCGCTGTCCGTTTTGACCGAGTCAGGACGTCAATTGAGATATCAGTCCTTATACAATGTAGGATACGTAACGAAATAAAGATGTACAGGGTCAAAAAATACACGAACGCATTTTTTACCTGAGCCCTAATGAGAAAAACTCGAGGTCAACAGAGAGCCCTTCCTTAGGATGTTACATACAGCTTTTTCGCTGTATGTAAAACAAAGGGTCAGGGGGAGGCACGTTCTGTGGACGCACGGACCCTCACCCATCATTTTCTTCCACACTCGACCCAATAATAGGGTGTCATGAAACTCAAAGATATGACATCTTTTGGTACATGCATGCATGCAGGTAGAAAAACATCGGTGTCAACGTAATACTCCTTATACTGATGCACGTTAGGTGTACAAACTGTACACTTTTACCGCGTTATTTCATTTTTGATAAGACTCTCTCTCTCATGGATGAAACTAGTCATTCGCACGGCGGTTAGATTTCCGTGCATCAAAGGGTTAAATGTCAGCGTTACAAAAGGAAAATACTAGGCCTACAAATATTTTTTAAGATGGGGTATGAGGCAATATCAGTGAAAAAGCCCTATATTCAGGTGCAGGTTGTGTGGCCACACTGTATTTACGTTTTTACTGCGTTAGTTCATTTTTGAAGATATATACTAATTCTCTCTCACGAAAGAAAGTGATCAGTCGCTTGGCATCTTGATCACAGTGCTTAAAGGGTTAAATGTCCACGTAACGAAAGGAAAATAATACAATTTGTCAAAAAACACCTCAAAGATTTTCTAAGATGGGGTATGAGGAAATATTATTGGGAGGGCCCTAAGTGCAGGTTATCTGGACACACTGTTCGTTTTAACATCGTTTGTTCATTTTGATTATCTCTCACAAAAGAAACTGATCATTAGCTTGGCGGCTAGATCTCCGGCTTAAAGTGTTATTATGTCAATGTTCGAAAGATAAATCCAATGTATATCTGTCAAAAACACTACAAGGATTTTCTAAAGATGAGGCATCAGTGGCCACTCTACCCTACGCTCACTTGCACAAGGGCCACGGAGAGACTGTCATTGTGTGGAATGATTTTTATATCTAAGTGGTAGCGATATTTATTTGTGAACCAAGAAATTTGTTTTGCTCTCTTCCCAATCACTGCGTATGACGACGGGGTGTTAAAATGAAAAGCTTGTAACCGAAGATATCTACTGATCGACCTAATTGTCTGAACCATCGAATCTGAACCATGGGAGAAGAAAGGACCTGATGAAAAAGGCCCGAGTAGCCTATCCTTATGTTGATGTTGAAGTGAAAAAGTAGACCGGATTTCATAGAGGACTTCAAATCCAAAAATGTAGGCCTGCATTGTAAGATTCCTTAATAGAAAACTTTATTATAAACGATTACAAACCTGTGCTGTTTTGATGATAATATCCACTGTAATTCCAATAAAATGCTTTTACGAAGAACTCATGAAATACACGACTGCTAACACTCATCACCATTGAAAAGTGCGCGAAATCGATGGAATGTGACCTACTCCTGATTCTAGGCCATCTCTATTGTTTTACTTCGGTCCAGGCACTCGGCTCATGACACAGGAAAAAAAGCGTAACTTCGTCACTCCCGGGAAGTCCTCGATATAGGGCAAACCTGCATATCACACCGTCTATCTGAGATACTGATAGATACAAAATCCTATAATTGTTAGAACATACATGTCTACTACCGGTTAGTTTTGTATTTCAAACTCAATACTCCTGCTCACTCTTGAAATTCTCCCAAACTTGGCCACATGTTGGAATTTTGGTGTGTCGTGTCATCATTAACCTGGTTCTGACAGTTGTCTGTAGTTGGCACAGTTGCATGTTTCATTGGTACGATGTATTGATACATTCCACAGTGTTGTATTAGGAGGTGAGCAGTAAACGGTTTGGCTGTGATTCGTTTAATTGTCCTTGCTTGAAGAGGAAATATTCGCATTTGAGTTGGAACATTTACGGACTGTTGGTTTAGAGTATTTGTGAGTTTTAAATTAACCAGCTTATAACCCAGTTTAGGGAAGAAACGTCCCGTGATGTCAATGTCATGGATTTCTGTTGGATAGAGAATTTGCAGATTACCTGCACAAACTGGTAGTTGCACTATATTAATCATTATCGATTGAATTCCATTTGTTAGTTCCATGACTAGATGGGTTGTGTTGACCTGATTCCTGAACTTCTTGTACAAGAACACTAACAAGGAAAGAAGGCATACAACTAGAAAGGCTTGAAGAACTACAATGGCAACTGCCATAAGCATCTCTTATTGCATGGGTTGGACATCTTCAGTAGCTGATGTGGGCTTACTCATCAGATTGAAGTTGAAGCTCGGCACCTTTGGTGGAGTGGCTTTGATTGCCTGTGCCTGGCTTAGGAGGACTAGCACCATGGCCGCAAGCTTCTTCATCTTTAAATAGGTCAAGATAAATAGAATCAATGACACTGATGCCGTAACTACTGAGGCTATAGGGAGAAGGGATCTTGTGTCAAACCAGCTACTAGAAATAGCAATTTGACCATCAATGACAGGCTCTGCCAAGTTCTGAAAAATGACTTCGCGTCTTTTAGCACTTTCTGCCATCTTTCGAAAACTCAGATCGCTCTGTCGATCTTGAAACAGGAAAGATGAGAAGCTTGATTTGAATAACTTGAAGGGAGGCACTTCAACCGAAATTGGAGAGGGAAAGGTAGTATTCCCAAAGATGTCAGACGTTAGTGCCTCTGAAAAGAAGTTTCGCAATAATGCCAAATTTACTGGGTATGACGTCGTAACAGGTTTATCAGAGAGTGCCACTGTACAGCTCTGCAAGCTAGGGGGCAAGTAATGAGATCTGGATGACGCCGAACAACGACATGACACCTTGAGAAGGCACAATGAACAAGCTTCATGAGTTTTGGTTCCATTTGGACATCGGATAGTCATGGAAGGCGTGTTATATACTAATACAGACCCGGGGGTAATTTCCATAAGTGTAGGTTGTAATAAATCAGTACGAAAACGGAAATCACAGATTTTATCAACGTTTTGTTTGGAATTATGGAACAAGGCTAGTGCATAAGATGTATATTCGAAATTGGTTCGATTGCAATGTTTTTGTTGTGGTACATGGGGTTACTTACACTACACGACAGGAAATCTCCATGATTGAGTAAGGAATAGTGACTATTGGTTGAGCTGATAGCTAAGAATTCAGGCAAATCAAGTAGCTGCGTTGCATGAGTTGATGTGTGGTTAATCGGCAAGGGAAGAGATATAATACGGAACAGTTTCATACCATTCTGGGCCGACATCGGAAACTTAACTGTGACGTACATCACCTCATGAGTCCTAGCAACCATAAAATCAGCCTGTCTATAATAATCTGTTGGATTAGTCTTAATCAACCTGAATTCTGGGAACTGTTGGGTTAATCTGGTTTGAATATCAGTCAATGCATTTGTCAAAGTGTCGGGCGTCAATAACCTAGGTGGAATCTTTCCCTAGGAGAGTTGAATTACAGAGTCTAGTAAACTATCCATTTGGTCCGATATGGCCCTTACAGATTTAATCACTTCAGCCGTATAAACAGAAGTTATTGCGAAAGCAGCTTGTGTATCAGCCAAATAAGTGTCGTATTTTTGGGACAGGGTTTCAAGTGCACGCCTCTCTGAAGCTAACTGTACTACAATGTCATGGAACCTATGTTCAGTACGTGACATGAAAGAGGAGAATCCTGACTCGTGTTGTTTCATGGCGTTAAACAGCCTTGTGTTTCTGGACAGCATGGACTGGACATGCCGTGCTAAGACTTCTAAGTCCTTAGTGGTGGCTGTCCCAAAAAGTGACTTTGATAGGTTGCCAATGAAGGACAACAGAGCCCGCTTAGTTTTTCCCATGCGAAATGCTGAGTGTGTAGGTTGGAGAATCTGAAACTGACAAATCAAATGCATGTGCGCATCTATCTTCTGTGCAACATCCACATTTAGATGCTGAACATGGTCTAAGATGTTAGTCATAAGGGTGTAGCGGTAAAAGGGCTTATAATATTTTTTGTCACCGTATAAACTTCTTGCAACTCTGAACTCGAACCCACAGACTAAACCAACTAAGATTACATTATTTATTATCCACGTCACTCTAACCTCATATCTACAACCGACACTAAAACATTACAAAATAAGGCGCACAACAAAGTATCAACAAGAGTTGATATAAAGAGATCTTGCCATGCTGTAAGGTCAAGGGTGAAGTCAATTAAAATGCTCTGGTGCTTTTCAAGAGAAATGTCTTGTTTAGCTACAGAGGGCAAAGGCTGGCTTTCTGGATCTGCCAGGACTCACTAAAAACATCTGAACATCATCATTTATACCTAATTACACACACCCCTAATGGGTAAATAGCCTAGCCCAAGTATCAGGCTCTGAGCCAACTAGCACTCAGTAATTAAGGAAACAACCAATCAGTACACAGCAGCATCAATACAAGATTATCAGACAGGGCCAAGGGCAGGAGCCTAACCAGCTGCTAATCAGGAAGAAACAGCTTAAGAGATAAAGATTATGAAACAATGGAACGGTTAACGATCCTGGGTGTCTGGGTTCACCAGGGCTAGAGAGAAACACAGAAATAATAATTACAGATATAGTAAGCAATTCCTAATATTGTCACATTGCCCCACAAACGAAATATTGATGTCCCCATCAACATATAAAATCCAAGTGAAATATAGGAATTGTAAAGTTTACAAGTACTGTACAAATATAGATATATGCAAAACTTTGACGATGAAAAATGTTCAATTAATACAAGCAAATGCAAGAACTCTAAATATCCTCACAATGCCCCCACAAACGAAAATTGATGTCCCCATCAGTACATAAAACTTCAGTCAACTATGCTTACTGTAACACAAAGACAAAAAATCACACTAGACCACCGTCAAAAATCACACCTCGTTATTACGGTTTATGCCTGTTTCGCCTATTCCTGTTTCGCCTACAAAATTCCTGTTTCGCCTATTCCTGTTTCGCCTATTCCTGTTTCGCCTACTTTCCAGTACCCCTACAATAAATCGACTCTCCCAGGGGGAACCTTAGGGATGCATGTCCATTTTATGGGGAAAACGTGAGGGGACAATTGGATGATGTTAACGATGTGATGACAATTTGACTAATCAAATGCCATCAACTTTGTTAACAAACCATGCCATGACCGTTTTGAAAGAGTCACCTTGAAAGCGGGGACAGGCCGGGACTTATTTGACCATATGACCATACTGACACACAGTAAAAACTAATAGATTAAGTAGAGTAAAGCAGTCGCTTATTTTATAAAAACAGGAATTCATGACTTTTTGATAAAAATACATAATACTGTACATTCTCATAATTATTTAATCAAAATCAGCTGTAAAACCCATGTCATAGTAAAGAACAATGTAGCTATAGGTATTCTTTCTATTACGAAGCCAGTTACTGACTAAGACAAAAGAAAGAGAATCCACAATATAAAATGCAGGCCTAAGAAACCTTTCTCAAATCTGATGAAAGGGTAAAATTTTCTTACTATTTTATTTCTTGCCTTTTAAAATAAGCTAAAACATAAGCCGATGTAAGCTATGTATAATTTTCCAAAGTTATTCCGAATAATACTGAAATAATTGACATGTCGCTAAATCCATTATTTCAGACTTTATTCTTAATGATAGCCTTTAACACTATAGTAAGGGACGATTCATATTCCTACGTCTGTGGGGAGGTTAGCAATACATTTGAATAGGCGAAACAGGAATAGGCGGAACAGGAATAGGCGGAACAGGAATAGGCGAAACAGGAATACACCGTTATTACACGAGTAGTCAAAAGAATATTGTCCAAAAGAGTTCGCTATTTCATAAACACTGTTCATGGATCACAAAGTCACAAAGTGAGTTAACCACATAATTGTCATTGTCAGTACATTGTAATAGTTTAATCCTGATCATCCTCGTATATATAAAATCGTTCCTCGTTATATTGTTCCTCATCGTATGTTCCGTATCATCAATCCTCGTGTCGGAATCTGCTCTGGTTTCGCGTCTCGTATTCGAACATCGTCTTCAGCGTATCTGCTCATCCAGGTTTGTAGGTTTTACGCTACAAGGTTCGATTTACGTAAAAGTTTTGCAATGGTACACAAGGCGTCCCCCATGACCATTGAGATGTTTTAGCGTTCACGTATGGAGTAGGCAGTCACTGAGTTGAGTTCAGTCTCAAGATAAAACAAGGTGAATGACTTACACTCATTCAAGTTACACAACAGTTGTCTATTTAATATAAAGAGTTTGAGGGTGGATGGTTCCTATCCAGTACTTCGCATCCAATCACAACGACAACAATTTAAGGCTGGATGTTCCTATCCAGTACTTATCCAAAACACACATTATTCCCGTCTTCACAAACACAGAAAGACAATGATTCAAAGTTAAAGGTAGATTTTAAGGAGATTATGACTGCATGACACTTGACAATAGTGGCTAATACAGGGGTCACTGTTCATCACTTTGCGAGATGATTTCGAGATTGCCCATAAAAACTTATACTTTACGGTCTTTGTCATGTTTCTTTAGCCTGGCTCGTGCAGCTTTCTTATTAGCTCACCTGTCAGGTGAGCTTATACGATACCGCGGCGTCTGGCGTCCGTCGTCGTCGTCCGTCGTTAACTTTTGACAAAATCGTAGCACGTTTCTTAACCGCTTGACCCAGAAAGTTCATACTTGGTGTGTGGGTACCCCTAGGCAAGACCTTCCTTCAGAATGAAAATCAGTGCAATTTGACCGCTGGTCTGCCATATAGAGGGCGCTCTTTGAAAACCTATTTTTGTCATTTTGAAGCTTATGGTTAAAGCTAGAGCGATGAAAATTTTATGGTGGGTGTATCTAATAACATCACATATCACACGAGTTTTTGATTTGACCTTCATTTCAAGGTCACAGAGGTCGAACTCTAAAATTTCTTTGATCATGGCACGTTTTTTTGCTATTGTTCATAGACTCTCTAAATTTGATATGTAGACACCTATTGGGCATCTCTACATGTTGACACAGATTTAGGTCAGTGTGACCTACTATTCAGGTATAAGTAGGTCAAGGTTAAAAAAGCCCATTTTCTTTATTCCAGCAGATTGAAGTTTGAAATGAAGTTTTAGAGGTCAGCCTGATATAGAGGTTTCGATATTTAATAGATTAATTTCGTTTCGTATCACTAGGTGGCGGTATTGTGCAAAAATGTCAGTTGGCACATTGCCAGCAGTTTTGAATTTCGCGGTTCGAGGCAATCCGTCGGGTATCCCAGATACGCAGTGTTGTACTGCGCCACTAGATCTGCAAACTACAAGTATGGAAGACAGCCATTTTATGAATTTGAAGCGAGACGAAGAAGGAATTAAATGACCTTGAATCAATGCTAAAACTTAATCATCCGCTCTTCGGATGAGGTCGTATGTGTTGATTACATTCTTGTGATTGGTTTGAGATGATTAGTTTGTCCTCATTGCCGGTTGTTTTAGAAAATTTTGACTGTGATTGGAAGGTGGAATGAGAAACTTGTCACACTGTTCTTCGGCTTGGAATGGGGATAGTCAATGCAGAGCCAGTTGGTACAAGCTGCCTTGCGAATCGGGGTGGCGTAATAATACTGTGAAAGAACAATAAAATGATGAATTGTAGCAGTGTGTGTCAGAAATTATGTGATTTCCATTGCATTTGACGATCCCAAAGTTTCGAGAGTATGGCAAAATGGCTGCTGCCGTCATTGGAGATTAGCGTCAAGCCGGAACCTTTCGTTACAATGTGGGCTTTTAAACACAAGTTAATGGTTTATAATCACCCAGACGCTACTCATCAGGTAAACCTCTACTAAAAACACTTGCTTTAATTTTTGTAAACATGTCACGAGTGCTTAAAAAGAACCATTTTTGTGATCGTTTTTCGTCGCTGTAGAAATGTACACAGAGTCAGTCAGTGTGTCAACACAACAACGGTGTTAGTATACACATGAATCCATGATACACGGAGACACGAATGTAATCATTTGCCTGTTGGGTCGGAAGGAGTTCACCGTTACCGATCGCTGCCCCAAGAAAGCTCATCTGAGCTGGTTGACTAAAGTAGATGATGATAATGATCAAAGTGTAGCACAGCTGTCATAGTTAGGCCTATAGTCGGATTCATAAGTAAATGTCACTGACACTGCCCTTCTGGGTCGCTGTGCAAAAACTATTGAGCCGATTTCTTCAAAGTTTGGTTTTTCTTGAATCTAATTCCGGGACCCAACACAATTTCCAGGTTAGAGATTTGCAAATTATAAAGAAAAAAATTGTCAACTTTGGAGCCCTTTGGGTTGGCCATTTTGGGGGAATCTGGAGGGCCCGATTTTTTTTGATGGATAGTTCTAAATGAAACTTGGCAGCTTTAAAGATACACACGAAAAAAAAATTAACCTGAACATTTCAGCAAAATGCATCCAGAAATAAGCAGTACAGAGGAGAAAATGTCAAAATCAATACACTATGTCAATGTACACCAATACATACAAACAAAATTATTTCGTAACCATGGTTACTGAAATATGAAAATCCTCTTGGGTCCCGAAATTCGATTCAAGAAAAACCAAACTTTGAAGAAATCGGCCCAGTAGTTTTTGCGCAGCGGCCCAAAAGGGCATTGACATTTACTTATGAATCCGACCATAGGGCTGTCTTGTAACTATGTTTTTTCATATGTTATACTATAGCCTACTCTATATCAGTATAACAGTGATGGCATGCATGCATGGTCGGGACATGATGGCTGACTGCTGGATTTCAACATTATCTGACCACATGACAATCAGAGATCACCTGGGGAGAAGGGCTGAGCTACACTCAATTCAGAATCGAACAAAAACCTTGCATCTCCCATCCAACATCAGAGCTCCAGTCGATTCTCGTAATCACTCTTTGTCAATGAAATGCTTATCTTAATTTTGCCTAAGATGTCTTTATAATACCTCCATGGATGAAGAAAACGGTAGCAGTGTGTGTCAGAAATTATAAGATGTCCATTCTATTTGACGATCCCGAAGTTTCGACATTATGGCAAAATGGCAGATGCCGTCATTGGATTGAGATTAGAGTCAAGCCAGAACCTTTCGTTACACTATGCGCTTTTAAACTCATTTTGATGGGTTGTAATGACGTAGACACTACTCATCGGGTAAACATTCACTAAAAATAGTTGCTTTAACTTTTGTAAATGTGTCGCGAGTGCTCAAACAACCATTTTTCTCAGTGATTTCCATGCTCCGTTCACCCGCTGTATAAATGTACAGAACTAACGTTGTAGCAAATGCATGCGGGAGACACATCCACTGACATGACTGAGTGTGTAGTACGTGAATCCAAAGTCCAAAAGTAAATAAGTTAACACACGATGTCAACTGGTAATATGATAATATGATTGCTAACGGTGATCCAAGCTATTTGAATGTAATATTCATACGTAAACTCGTGATTGTTAGCAAATCTTTTGTAATAGATAAGGCCCCACAACCCAATTTTCACTTCGAGTACATGGAGTAGGCCTATGCACATGCATGCCATGTATGCCATTACAGGGGCCTACATGCATGGACATTTTCGCTATCTGCTAATAGGACCAGGAGTATGAGTTGACTAAATTGATGATCTTTCTCTTCTTATAGTTATACTAGTCTTATATTTACTACCCAAGCCTTGGGCAGGGCAGGCTTTATTGTTGACGTGGCGAATTGGTGTGTGCATTGTGCCTGCTGAATGAAAAAAGACATTCAGGGAGTGTCTTGACACTAATGACAGCTGTAAGTGTTGGACTCGATATTGTCATAACGTCTCGATGATGTCATGGTGTTCTGACCTATACTTAATCCTTAATCCCTCTTACTCATAGAATATATATTGTAGGTTGGCAATTTGTGTTTTGCACTTTACCTTTTTCAGCTCATGATAAGCCGAGGCTGATATTTCCCCGAGGTAGACCTAACTTAGTTGTGATGTTTTGAGTGACACTTGACAGTCATGACAGTGCATCTTGTGTGCTAAAGCATACAAAATGATGTCAAAACATGGTACCACTACAAGAATGAGAACCCAACTTTGGTGGATAATTCGGTCATTTCTCCAGAGGCTGCTGGTAGTGCTATTGCTAATGCTAAGTGTGTAATCTAAAGAACCTTTTCTTGGCAATGGTATGATTTTTCAAGACAAACCACACCATCCCACAACTATTGCATGATTAACCCCTAACAATGACAAGTTCTTCCTCACACTCCCTTTCATATCGACAGGTGAGCACAATGGCCCTGGTCATTTTATTTACATAAGATTTGCAGTCACCTGATTGTTCAAAACACAAGCTTCTGGTACTATCAGAACTCTCTGATTACGCAGGGTTTCCCTCTGTAACTACTGGCTGTGTAGGCAGAGCGGTGGTGCTCTCGGATAAACAATTTGTTTAATACAGATACCAGTCTTTCGATCGCATCATCTTGCTCCTGGCTACTTTGATGAAACAAGTCAGAGAGTGTTTTGGTCTGATTTTGCATTTCCTGTTTCACTTCTTGGAGCGCACTGACGAGAGCTTCAATATACTCAGACAGGGGTTTGGTAGCAGTTAACCCTTGGTCTGCCATATTATGATCATGATCGCTTGCATTACCTAACACTTGAGGGTCAGCCCTAGCGACATTACCTCTGTTATCAACTAACTCAGGGTCAGCCCTATTGGCATCACCTTCGTATTCTACTAGATCAGGGTCAGCCCTAATGGCATCACCTTCAGTGTCTGAAGATTCATCATCTGCGTCATGATTATTATCTTCATTACCAGAGTGATCATTATCACTGTTATCTGGGGTGTTAGCCTTGGATTCAAAGTCAGAGTTGCTATTTTCTTTAGGAGGTTCTTTTTCTGTTCCAACGGTTGGAACTTCATCATCGGATATTTGAGTAATTTTGGATTTGCCCGACTTTCGAACTTTCGGGGTCTTCCTACGTCTAAACATTTTGAAGATTTACGAGATGAGTTTGTAAATAAAATTCAAAATATTGTGGCAGAGTTCGTATCACTGGATTGAGGTTTGTCCTTATGAATAAGGAGTACTTGTCAATCCCACAGCTGTCACCAAAAATGTAGCGGTAAAAGGGTTTATAATATTTTTTGTCACCGTATAAACTTGTTGCAACTCTGAACTCGAACCCACAGACTAAACCAACTAAGATATGTATTTACATTATTTATTATCCACGTCACTCTAACCTCGTATCTACAACCGACACTAAAACATTACAAAATAAGGCGCACAACAAAGTATCAACAAGAGTTGATATAAAGGGATCTTACCATGCTGTAAGGTCAAGGATGAAGTCAATTAAAATGCTCTGGCGCTTTTCAAGAGAAATGTCTTGTTTAGCTACAGAGGGTAAAGGCTGGCTTTCTGGATCTGCCAGGACTGACTAAAAACATCTGAACATCATCATTTATACCTAATTACACACACCCCTAATGGGTAAATAGCCTAGCCCAAGTATCAGGCTCTGAGCCAACTAGCACTCAGTAATTAAGGAAACAACCGATCAGTACACAGCAGCATCAATACAAGATTATCAGACAGGGCCAAGGGCAGGAGCCTAGTATCCAGCTGCTAATCAGGAAGATCATATAAGGGGTCAAACAGCTTAAGAGATAAAGATTATGAAACAATGGAAAGGAGCAATTAAGAAGGAAGGTGTTGAAACTTATAACGGTTAACCATCCTGGGTGTCTGGGCTCACCAGGGCTAGAGAGAAACACAGAAATAATAATTACAGATATAGTAAGCAATTCCTAATATTGTCACAAGGGCACAAGTAGCATTACCAAGAGTACAAGTTAGATTCTTGTGTTGAATTACACCTGTACTGGGTAGCTGAATCTCAAACATGTACAACCAGTATTCTGAAGTGAAGAAGAGGGAGTTCTCTTGCTTGAAGATTACCCCGCAATTTAATCTGTTGATTATGTCTCCTTGAAACGTAGCAGACTGTGTCGAGTCCGCCGCCACTTGTCCAGCCATCAAGAATGTCATCAGTAAGGTCACTACAAGTTTCCAGCGGTTACCTAGGACAAAAAAAAAAACAGTATGTCAGAAAAGCATTTGACCAGATGGTGTCATGTGACGTCTCACATAACACTTAGCACCAAGAAAGTGTAAAGAGGTTTTTCTGATGATCATAGAATTTCTGACAAAGCAGGAAACGTGTGACAACCCACCTGATCAGACATTATTTCTGAAGAGAGCAGTGGAAATGTACATTTACTTTAAGAATCTATGAGGCCTCTTGCGCCTTTTACCTGAGTAGGTATGTTGAATGTGAAATTCGCGTTTAAGATTGTCACTAATCTTGTCTTCGACGACCCATTTCTTTCCCTGTACCATTTCTTTCCCTGACCTCTTGATACCTTCATCAAGCGTTCAACCTCTCCCCACTCGTCCCGAGTGTCAGCTGGGAGGGTGTGGTCGGTTTGGGGAGCGAGATGACCATTGTCGTTTGCGCTCATCTCTGTCAGAGAGGTTGGCGACACCTCTGTATCGTCACCTTCTGTATCCCCTGTTGAGGAACGACTATCTCCTCAGTGGACCTATCCCTTGGATCAAAGAACCGTTCAACCTGTTTGCATGGACTAGTGACCTCATGATCTGATTTGTCTCGCAATCCCTCAATTGGTAGGTGAAATTTGGACCGAGCCGAGTTATATATTTTGGTCCCTTCCATTTTCTGTGGAACTTTGGAGAGAGACCAACTGGCACCTTTAGGGAAAATAACCACACCAAATCAGCTATACCAAATTGTGGCTTTGTTGCCTTCCTATCATGCCTAGTTTTGCTCTTTTTCTGAGCCTGTACCTGGTTATCAGAGGCGATTGCCTTGGACAATTTCAAGTTTTTGAGCACCTCATCCATATGACGTTTGACATTAGGCCGGAGGTTGTCTTGAGGTATCAAATTTGCATCAAAGGGCATGGACATTTCACGACCAAACAGCATGAAAAATGGAGACAATTGTGTCGACTGAGTCGATGGAGACATGCGAAATGCCATCATTATGCCAGGTAAGAGACTTGGTCAATTGTCTTGTGAGTCATCAATGTAGGCCCTAATTGACTGTTCAATAGTTGAATTCGTGTGCTCACAGGAAGCATTGGTCTGTGCGTGATATGCACTGGTGTAGTGATGTTTGACTTCGAGTATTTCACACACTGCATTTACCAACTGCGACATGAAATTTCGACCTCTGTCAGAAATGAGCGTCTTTGGGGCCCCATAGCGTGAGAAGATTTCATGAAATAGGACATCTGCTACCTCACTGGCTTCCTGAGTCTTCAGGGGAAAACTTTCAGGCCACTTGGAATAACTATCGACAACAAGCAAAATATGTTTGAATCCAGAAGGTGTCTCATGAAGGGGACCAATGAAATCAATGTGCAGGCGTTGAAAGACGTCTTGCACTGGCGTCGATGTCAATGTAGCTGGGTGTTTGTGACGAGAAGACTTTGCCTGTTCACACTGAGAGCAAGATTGAATGTAATCATGAATGAATTGATACATACCAGGGAAGAAATACCTCAATCGAATTGATGCAAATGTACGCTGCAACCCAAGATGAGCGCCGCCTGCTCCTGAATCATGAAATGATCGGAGCACAGCTGACCTCATATTGGCCGGTATTACCAACTGTTTGATCAGGCGTTCATCAGCAGTTGGTCGCTTACGTCTGGGTTGAAAGAAGTGGTACAGCACCCCATTCAACATTTCATACTGACTGGCAATGTTAGGAATTTTCTTTGCGACATTGGGGTCATCTGGGAGGACACTATCCTCCAGAAATGCAATGATGGGAGACAAATCTGGGCATAACTTCTGAAACTGACCAATATTGGAGCAATCTGGTAGCTCAGGCACAGATAAGGGCTCATCCGATGCAGCAGATATCACATTCATGCCTGGGGCGTCTCTAGAAGAGTACTCAAATGCCACCTCAGCCCGGACAGGTTCAGACTGTTCCTCATTCGAGGTTGACACTTGGGCACAGTCGCCTTCGCCACTGGCTTTTAGACCACCTTGAGACTCTTGAGTCCTGAGAGAAGAAACTGGAACATCATAACTCCTGCGACTTAGAGCATCAGCGGCAAGATTCTGACGACCTGGTGTGTGAGTGATAGAGCAGTCATACTGCTGTATTTCCAAGGTCCACCTATGTAACCTTGATGACTTGTGTTTACAGGTCAGCAGCCAAGTCAGGCTCTGATGATCCGTGAAGATATGGAAATGCTAATGAGACAAATATTCCTTAAAATGCCGGACACCCTCTAAGACACCTAGGCATTCCTGTTCTGACGACGTCCAGCGCTTTTCACCACCTCTGAGTGCCCTACCTGAATATGCTATGGGATGATCTCTGCCCTGGTCATCCAACTGACTCAATACATAACCAATAGCATGCCCGGATGCATCAGTTGTGAGACGAAATGGCTTATCAAAATCTGGATATGCCCATACGGGTGATTCAGTGAGTTTCTGACGAATGTTACAGAAAGCATCTTCCTGTGTTTGTGTCCAAACATAAGGTGCATCTTTATGAAGCAGATCATTAAGTGGTGCAACGATATGGGCATAATCTTTGACAAATTTCCGTAAATAGTTTGTCAATCCTAAAAATGACCTTAGTTCCAATTGTGTTTTAGGCTGGGGAAAGGATCTAACGACTTCAACTTTGTCAGGATCAACCTTTACACCTTCTTCAGCAAATATGTTACCCAGATATTTGACAGAATTCAATGCAAACTGACACTTTTTTGGCTTGGCTGTTAACCCGGCCTTGCTGAGTGTCTGGAGAACGTCTTCCAAATGAACCAGGTGTTCTTCGAAATCCTTTGACATTAGCAACAAATCATCAACATATAAGAGCAAACATTTCCAGTTCAAATGTCGGCAGATGTCTGCCATAACAGACTGAAATGATGCTGGCGAATTCATAAGACCAAAAGGCAAGACTTTCCAAGTGTACACCCCTTGGTGAGAAATGAACGAACTCTTGAACGCCGTCATTTGGTCAAGAGGAATAAGTATGAATTGTGTGTTGATAACCTGTTGCATGCCCAAGATCAGACAAACCTGTAGCAAATACATGACTATATTTGTGGAGCAATTGAAGGAGTTGCTCCTTTTGTGTTTCATTAATGTTGGAATTGGACAAATCAAACTCTAACTCAGAAGACCCTGTGTTGTAATCTGTGGGATGTGCCAAATTAACCTCAAATTCCTGATCATTGTTATTGTTAGTATTTCGCTCAGGCTGTGTAGGAGTGACTGTACATACATCATGACTAGCTTTAGTGTTTACGCCTTCACCTCCGAATGCTTCTATGTTGTTCTCATCTATGGAAGAAATGTTGGCTAGGGCTTGGTTTGTTTTGAGTGTAATTGAATGGTTAGATGGATTCATAACCGTGACAACAGTCCTACCATTATTGATTTTAGCTACAGCTTTAGCCACAAGTAATCCTAACTTTTGTACACAAGCAATGGGTTCAATGAGCATGGTTGTGTTGAAACGAATTTTAGATTCCTTGGCCTCAATAGTTTCACTATTTGGAGGAAAAGTGACCCGTTTGAGTGTTTTGATCAGTCCAGAGTGAGGTGCCAGGAAACAAACATGAAATTCACCACTTAGCAAGGATAGCTTATTTGTGCTGTAGTCAATGGATGCTTTGTGATTTTGTAGGAAGTCTACACCCATGACTAGTGGAAAGCCATTGCTGGGAGTATGTGAAATTCATGAGATATGTTGCATTGGCCAAATCGCAGAGGTACACTAACTTTGCCTTTTATAGGGTGTTCGGCTCCACCGACCCCAGCTATTGCTGTAACCTTTGATGGGAGAATTGAACTTTGACCAGTTTGTAACATGTGAAAGAATTCCTCCGAAATGCAGCTAATCTGCGCTCCAGTATCAACAAGACACCTGGCTTTCTTTCCATAAACTGTGGTGAGTATAACATTGTATGTTAGATCAGTTGTGGTTTCATTGAAACACGGTACTTGTGCTACGCGCCTGACCTGAGGTGTCTGGTTCCTTTGGACAGGCCTGCACCCCTATTGGATATGAGCGTGATTTGAGTCTTGTGACCTTGGGTAATGGTTGGGTATATTAGATTGAGGACGATGAGCAAACTGCTGTGGTTGAGTTTGGGCGTTTTGCCACATTGGCAGTTGATTGTACTGGCTTTGGTGTGGCTGATTTTGTTGGAAATTACGCACAGCACTGCGGCAAACCCTTCCAAAATGATTAAGTTTACCACACTTGTAGCAAGTTTTGTTTTGAGCAGGACATTGAGATCTTGTAATGCAAAACTTACCACATCCTGAACATTCTCTAGCACGCTGCTGCTGTTTCTGATCCTCTTGGCGTGGCTGATTGGTTGGAGGCTGGCGAAACGCAAACACTGCCTTGGTGAGAGTGTCTATTCTGCTTTTGAGGGCAGCGATCTCTGGCAAATTAATGGCTGCCACTGTTGTTGGTGAGGTTTTTAGTTCCTCCACTGTACTTTCTGCCATCCTACTTTGTTTAACAAGGTCCTCGAATGTCTTTGGGTCTTGGGGAATGATGATTGCCTTGAGCTGGGGTTTAAGTCCATTTAACACTACCATAAGCACAACCTTGTCAGGCAAGTCGTGTCCCTCGAATGCTACCTGCATTCTGTCCACATAAGATGTCACAGATTCCGTGTCTCCTTGCGAATTGGACAACATTGACATGTCCAGTGGCCGCTGGCGGTATCTGGTTTTGAAGGCCGCCTCCAGTAAAGTCGCATCCGTCCTGGTCGCATCTGGGAGGCTCCCATACCATGTAACTGCCGCCTTGTCAAGGTACAAAGGGAACCAATTGGTAGCCGCTGCTCCATCCCACGTCATGGCCGCCCTGAGACGTGTCCATAGGGACCACCACAGATCTGTGTTCTGGCTTCCGTCAAATTTGGTGAGCATCACGGGTGCCGTGGTCGCCATATTGGGTACATCCGGTTCTGGTTCTGGTCCTTCTATGACGTCTTCTTCTTCTTCAACTGGAACGTTCAGTTTTGGCTGTTCCGGATCTTGTTCTTCTATGACTTCTACTTCTTCCTGAGCTGGAACATTGAGTTGTGGCTCTTCTGGTTGGATGTCCGGGGTTTCGAGTGCTGTTTCTGTGTTGGCAACGTCTGTGACTTCTGGCTCCGCCTCAGGTATTAGTTCGTCTAGTGCAGACTCGAGTTCAGGTTCTGGGGTTGCTTCTTCTTCTCTGTTTGAGGCTGTCTCCTCACTGGGTGTGTCAATCCAAACCAACCGATTTGTAACTGAAAGGTTCAAGATGAAGAGATGATATATGTTGTTAAGATGTCTTTTATTGTCAAGGTATTCCAGAAGTGCCTTTTCCGCTGAGGCCCTGGGTTATATAGTGCGCCCAGATGAATATTCTGATGAAGACTTTGACCAATAAGAGACCACTCAGGACCTATTTGGAACCCCTAAGGTCAACCCCTCGGGTGTCCAGAACCAATCAGATAAGTCTACTCAAATTGAGGCCACAACTTGCCTCCTTGGCAACCTTCGCTAGATACCAAACTTACTTGGCTGGAGTTGTTACATAATGGTAATCTCTTGGGTAAGCTATCAACGATTTGAAAATAACTCGGCTTTCAGGCCAAGCCTGCCTTGGCTTAAACAGTTGCTAAGAAAACACACACCTCACCCAATCTAGCTACTTTATAGAAATCCAATTTGACCAATATGCCTTAAACTAACTAAGTTACTTCACATAAAAACAAGTATGATAAAACCAGACTTATAAATCCTGACTTATATTGAGTTAACAAACCTCTTTGACATGCCGGCACATCTAAGTAAGGTAAGGTCAAGATTTAGGTCTTGGCCTGCCGTCAATCGTAGGCCGGCCTCTGTTGCAACATAATTCTTCACGTAATATTAGCAAAAGGTTAGGTTTCTAACATTGCTTATATATTTGGCTATTGACGGAGCCTACCAGTCTTATGCACATGCAGACAGCTGTGGTCGGGCCAGTAGTGGTCGGACCTGTCACTGCCACCACAAAGCGTTGATCGGAAAACTTTTTCAACATTGTTATTTTTATTAGTCAGTCTTTTGACATGGTCGATCGAAAATATATCCATGGAAATCTAAGCATTTCCATTCAAATCCAAGAGTTTCCATTCAATTCCATCACCGGGAACATGTTTCAATCAATGTCAAACATCCTTTGAAGTGTGCACCGTGAACTGGCGATAATACATGTAGGCATAATTTAATGACCATGTAACTCCACTAACTCCGTCTTGTTTGATCTTTATTTGGTCTTCTGACACCCGTCTGGCGTAAATGATAAAATTTGATTGGTTAGGGCGTGGCCTTCATGACAACCGGGCCTGTCTGTGAAAGCAGCGCTTGCAGCGCCAATGCTGTCGCCAGGAATTGGCATACGAATCACGGTGAAATCTACCGAACTGCTCCGAAGTGGATGACGTCAGGATTTCTGACCAATCAGCAGAGTACTATCAAATATTGGTCATGAATACGATAGTTGCTCATTCACCCGGCTAATTCATGAATGTACCCTGGTCGCTGGCCTCCATCTGGGATTTAATGTCCTTTGATCAACCGAAGTGCGGGCATGTATTGCCAGAGCTACGCATAAATTACCAGTATTGATTTTCTAGTGCGACATGCGGCCGGGTCGTGAAGCGGTATCGTTGGCGGGAATTGTTTCTGGCAGGCGATCGGGCTTAGAATGGAATGCAGGTAGGAAGCTCCCAAGAAGGATCCAAATCTAACCCACCCCCCTGTGATTTTTATTGCATTTCTGCAGGAATGTCAGGACCCAACTTTCCGATCGGCGGAGATTTGACATCTCTGATATTAACATGCGCTTACGGTACCACTTCACTCAGCTGAGAATCATTATGCTCAAGTTCCGTCCCGACACAACTTTGGAAATTTTTCAGCGGAATATATGGGCTCAATTTCTATGAATTTCATGCCAACTAAATAGCTGAAATCGCATCTCGTAGCCTCTAGATTTCAAAATTTTTCTGGGGGAGGGCCAAGACTCAGGCACCCTTCCGGTGCCTCCATGGTCAGTAATTCGGGCCAAAATCCGCCCCTTATAAATCAGATCCTGTGGAGAACACTGTAAGACCTAGGCACTTCAAATCTGGCCAACAGGAAGAACAGCCCATTGATATGCTGCTGACAGAAAATTTAGCTAATTCGACTTAAATTCTCGCCAGGGGGCAAAAGGCGTAAATAACAAAGACATTTTTTGTCGCTTTATTCTAATAGATAGAGGCTTGAAATAAATTTGAGGAAGTCTGTATGCAAGTAGGTTTCGATATAAAATTGGAATAGTTTTGATTGATACTACCAGTTGTATGGCGTTACGAAGCAAAAAATCTGTGTTGACCTAGATTTATCTTGATTTGAATTTCCCGCTCTTTTTTAACTCAAAAGAAATTCTTTTTCTTTTTTCGCTATACTACATTTTTTTCTTTTGATTTGGAAAGCGGCCATCTTGAAAAGCATATTTTGCCATTTAACATTCACCTTATGCTAAAGCTATGAACTTGAAATTCGGTACACATTACTCCTTACATTATATAACCACTGACACTGAATTTCATTCTAATCTGATTCTGGACTTGGCCACCAGGGGGCTAAAACTAATAAAGGTAAAACATGCAATATCTCGCTAATTAGCGACTTTTTTTCGATGATATTTTTGGTAGGCACTTCTACCAAGGATACATCACATATCGTACAGGTTTTCGATTTGAAGTTATTTTCAAAGTCACAAAGGTCAAATGGTGTAAGTTGGCATTTTATTGTAACTATGGCACGTTTCTTAATCACTAAAGCTATGAACTTGAAATGTGGTACCCATGACTCCCTATGTCATGTCACCTCTTGACACGGAATTTCAGTTCGATCTAATTTTTGCCTTGGCCACCAGGGGGCTAGAAGTTGGAACCTAAAAAGTGTGATATCTCTCTTATGAGTGACTCGTTTTTCGATAAAATTTTTATGGTAGGTTTCCCTTGCAAGGATACATCACATATCCTACGGGTTTTTGATTTTACCTGACTTTCAAGGTCACATAGGTCGAATGATGTAAATTGGCTGTTAGAGTGTAACTATGGCACGTTTCTTTACCGCTAAAGCTATGAACTTTTAATTTGGTAAACATGACTCCCTACGTCCTGTAACCTCGGACATTGAATTTCGATCCGATCTTATTCTCCACTTGGCCACCAGGAGGCCAAAACTAGAAAAGGTATAAAGTGCAATATCTCGCTTATTAGTGACTTGTTTTCGTTTAATATTTTTTATGGTAGGTACTTCAAGCAACGATATATCACATGTCATACCGACTTTGGTTTGACCTATATACTATCTTAGTTTTTTGCATGTAATTGAATTGGTTGTGCTATTTAGCAGTTTGCTGTTACTTTTATTTTTGCATATATAGTCGATATGCCAAGTCATAGATGCAGCTGAGCAAGTGGGGGTATCTCAGTGATAGCTCATAATCAATGACAATGTCTAGGCTCTAGTTACCTTTATCCTCATTTATACTGTATATGAAAATAATCACTCGGTGCTGAGTTTTATAGTTGCAAATCTTTTTTTCAGGCTGAATGTCATGCGTGCCATACAGCGGGTGGATGACTTCCTTGATTCTCTCATATCTCTCTTAGCGAATGCTCTCAGCCTTGACCCAGGAGAAATGAATGAAAATTCATTTGTTGACCTCTTCCAAGAATTTGCTAAAATTTTCTGTGTCAAATTTAGGTATGTATTTCAACTAACTCTATAGGGTCTGGGTGGCCCTGAAAACTTTCACATGTCTTGGAAACCTAGAGTAAATTGTACATTCTCCATGCATACATGGCTGTTAATGTAATCCTTTAGTTAGCCCGATCAATTATGATTGACTACGCCGTAATCGGAATAAAGCCTGTGAGATGCACTCATAGTTACCATAACGCACAGCACGCACTGGCGAGTGTTGATAAAAGGCAATCTCAACCACTTGGCACCAAAGTCACCGATAGGTGGCACGTTTCGTTTCTATTTGAGCTAGAAGGTTCTAAACTTGTGAGGACATGTATCTAGGGACCCTCTGTTCTACCCCAAAAAATTGTCCCGCTCGGACTTCAAATATGGCCGCCAGGCGGCCATCTTGAAAATTAAACAAAGTCGGATTGCAACCAAACTTCATGAGATTATATATCTATGTACTCTTATCAATACCCCTAATGTTCAGTCAAATCCTGTGACGAATATGGCCACCAGGTGGCCATCTTGAAAATCCAACAAAGTCCTAGTACTGCTAAACTGTTAAACAGATGTCAACCAATTTCCATGTGACATGTACACTCTTCAATAACCCTGCAATTCAGTCGACTTTATAACCAAAATGCTGTACTTAGTTGGTACCGGTAATTTTCTTTGGTGCCATTTTCAATTGTATTTTTATTATGACAACAAAAATATTTAATATACAAAGATGAATTTAGCCAGGGCTAAGGTCCCCGAGGGGACATTAGCAGCCCTGGCTGTACAGTTTGGTACAGACATATATTGGTCGTCGCGAGAGCAGACCCTTATTGTCAGGTTCTGTCATTATGTTTGTGGCAGCATGTGCCTAGCAACCATGCCTAGCAACGGGCATTTTACACTAAAAAATATCTTTAAAATCATTTTTTTTAAAATTTGGTTCCGAGGAATTGTTTGCAGTACATTCAGCCTCTTTGTCACCAATTTTGAGACAAATCGGAATAAAAGTGTAGACGCTGAATCGATTTGTTTCAGGTCCGTTTAGCTAAATGGCGAGATTGACTATGAATGAAGATAGTTTTAGCCCTAGGATGCTCGGCAGTTGTTGAATTGAAATGCAAATTGCGTTGCCAGTATTTGTCCTATTGTAATAAAACTTAAGTTTTCATTAAAGTTCGTTATCTTGTTCATTAAGTCCTTCGTCTCATGTAAAATGCGAAATGAATAAAATTATTAATTGGGAGCTCAAAATTGATGAGCGTGTATACGTAGCATGCAGGAATGTTGTGCTGGCCAGCGAGCAGTATGGTGAGTTTCTTCACAAAGCTACGTGTCTTTATCGATGATGTATGAAGAAACTACGAAGACCCAATGTAAGCAGTAATCTAATCTGTAATACTCTCAAATTTCAACGAAATCAATCAAGTATTTGCCGAGAAATTAGAAATTACGCACAACTTTACAGGATCGCGTCAGCCATAATAATGACATTAATGTACATGCAAATGAGGACTGTCACTTGCTCGTCAATACCGAGCAGCTAATCACGTGGGCATAATTATGATAATAAGGTACAGCGGTGGAAAAATTCAAATTCAAATTCAAATTCTTTATTACTCTAAAACGCTAAATAGTCTGGTTCTCTGACCTCGATCTCCGGGCTTTTGGTAGGGTTTAGGAACGGGTCAGGTAACAACAACCGTCTACAAATAACACGGCAGAAAAGAGGAGTGTTATTTTTAGATTCAGCCATTGTTGTAATTTCCCGAGCCAATTATCGTTTTACGGTCCAATTGAGCGCTGTATCTGTCCTAGGATTATGCACTATTATTGAACACATCATTCTACACTGTAGAAATACCGGAATTACTCTTAAAATGCGCGATTACGGTTATTTTATGTTTTCAGACAAAGGGGTTTCCCCATATAATGACGTCACTTTTAGCGATATTGTCATTTTTGCAAAAGTACGATTTGGGACGCTAAACCTTGACCGATTGCGTTGGTTTTTGCAGGATAGGTTGTTTATAATATTAAAAAAAATTAGGCATGAGAATTTTTGTGGAAATGGTGGTTTAAGCTATTGTTCTATTTATAGATTTTCGTTATTGCCTGACCTACGACAGCGAGAGTGAGGTCAGGAGCCCAGACTATAAAACGCCCACTAGGGGCCAACGGTTACATAAAATAATTAAAAAATTTACAATGTAAAGTTACAGGGTATACAAAATAAGATCACAAATATTTAAAGACAAAAACATAATAATGGAAATCAGGACAATATAGAGTTACGCAGTTTAAAGAACTCGTTGATAATCGCAGCAGAGGGAGGTGAAGGATTTTTCAGAAAAATTGTAGTCAGATCCGACAGAGACAGAAAATGGAGATCACTTCTATTACAACTGCAATGAGTTTTGCTGTTTTGACGCATATTTAGGGCACACCGCAAGGAAGTGAAAATCATCCTCAACCTCCCCTGACTTGCAAACCTCACACTTTCTTAGACTACAGTGTCTCCCAGTTTTGATTCTTAGACAATGGGCTTCCAGCATTAATTTTGTGATACAAGCCCTGTGTTTCACTGATTTAATATCATTTAAATATGTTTGAAGTTCAAATGAAAACATAAGATTACTATACATCGAGTTTTTTATTTGTTGCGATTTCACCAAAAATTTCATGTTGACAAATATCTCTAATCGTTTACTGGGCATTAGAGTATAATATTTTCCAGTTATCCACATTAATATTCATTTGATCAAGCCATAGGTACCCCAACCCGGAGGAATTAAGAACAACATTTCCAAACTTTGGGGACGTTCTGGCATCAACGCGACGACCCATATTCGCCTATAGGCTTGTTCTATATTTTAGCCACAAGGCAATATGAAAAAGAAAGGAAGAAAATGCAGGGGAAAAAACAAAACAAAAAACCAAAACACACTAGGTATGTAACAGCAATAACAATCACAAAAAAGTGTAAGTGACACCAAGCAGTTCCTCAGTAAATTTGGCTGCGCAAGAAACAATCTTTTGATTGATTATACATGGGAACGCTTGGTGCCCGTGAAGTAAAATGACAAGCTTTTGGTTTAGGTTTAAAGTGAAAAATACATGATTAAAGGAAGGCAGTTGTCCAAGGTCCTGAAGAAGGTCAGCTCTGATGTTTTGAGCAAGAGGGCACTGTAAGAAGAGGTGTTTTGTTGTTTGGGATCTGTAACCACAGGCACATGATGGATCAATATCAAAATTATGAGTAAAAAAATGATGTTTGAAAAGGAGGTCACATTTGACCTTATTGAGGTTTATTTCCTTGGAGCGAGATAAGTCCAGTCTTTTTGTAGTACATACGTCTGCTTTGCCTCTCAAAGAGGTTCTGAGTTTGAATTTAAAAGAATTACGCGTGTAACTTTGTTTGATGTGCGTGGGTACAGTTTCCCAAACTTTGATGGCACTCGGAATGGTAGATTTATGAAAGCGGACAGACATATTAGCAGGGAGTACAAATTGCCTGACATTGCGTATTCTGCCATCTTGAACTGGATTTACATACGACTGCACTACATTTTGCTTTATCTCATGTACTCTGCTCGCTGAAATCATGACATTTTTACTGTGGACATTGCTTATGAGACTACATTACATAATATCCGGGTTTTTGATTTGACATACTTTTCAAGGTCGCATGGGTTGGTTTATATTCGATGACGAAATCACATTCACAATAGAACAGTTGCAAGTACACACGTTCTGCAAAAGGCAGAAGGCAAAGATAAGACAAATGAAATACGTAGTCTTACAAATGAATATTATCGAATGAAAGACATAAATCAGAGAGAAGCAAATCATACTCATAATCTTGAGAGTACGTATTCCTAAGCAACAGGAAAACAGGACATACGCCTGGTGATTAACTCTTAAAATGACGTAAAAATGCAACTGAAATTAACCTGACGTAATCAATACAATAACAAAGGGCCGACGTGATGATGTATCATAGGAAAGAAAATGACTTAATACAAAGAGGCAGGAAAAAGAACCACCAAAATTTACAAACTATTCAAAACAGGGGTCAAATAGCCTTAATTGGCTGTAATTGGTTTCTGGAGCGTAACTATTGATGCTGGAATTTTCATCATTGAGTTATATGATGGTCTTATGGTGCCATTGTGTACTTTGGCACTTTCTCTCATTAGCCAAAAAGGTCCCTTTTTCTCACAAACTACTTTCAGCTATCCAAAGTAGTTTAAAAACTTTTGATCACAGCATAATAGTGAAAATAGTCCAGAAATTTTCATATCAATCTAGATTCTTCGTCAGCTAGAGTCTAATATCACTGTTGTGGCGATTGATTTTGGAATAGGCTGTAATGATGGAGGCTGTGACGAGAGACAACGTTTTGTAATCGTTGGAAGTTGCTGCGAAATAAAAGTGTTATTTTCGATATTCATTTGTGTTATGTTGCCGAAGTAGCGGGCCTAGGGAATCGTAGAAACATAAAATGGTCTCTATCGACCGGATAATTGACTTTTGATAAAATATCGATGATCGCAAAGTGACGAGGATCTTGACATTTGTCGGAACTGTGTATTGTGTACATGCTGTGTACATTTTTGTATGGGACGGTGCTGTTCGAGCTGAAAGCTGGATTATTTATAGGCTGTGCGAGAATTTGTGACTTTGCCGAGATTTTCTTGACATTTTGACTTTGTTTCGATGGAAATTCGTGTGGCTGGTGACTCGATGTTCCGTATTTTGATTCTGCATATTGGCATGATTGGCTGTTTGTAAACGTGTGACTTTAGTGACAATATTCAGGATTCATCGTTGAAAACTGCGTTGGAACAGAAACTTGCTGTGGTGTTCGATTTGACATTTGTTTTGGAACTTCTTCTGTCGCATTAATTTGTGGAATTTCGTAAAACACTGACTAACTTTGCCCGAGTTTTTGCGGTGTATTCGTGTGGTGTTCGATTTGTTGGCTGACTTTTCGAGTATCCTGCTAGAGTGAGTGTGAACACCAGCCCGATTCTCTCCCACAAACTGTGCGATGGTATGGTAATCTGTAAACTGTTGTCAAAAAATCGATAGGTGGCGTTCGTTAAATCAGTATTATGATCACATGCATATCGTGTATACTCGGTGAATGTAATTTATAAGATGGCAGAATTCGATTATCAGTTCGAGGACGAGATGGCGGAAGATGGCGTTGCAGATTCTGCCCGGGCTATGCAAAGGATGTCGTCCCCATATCTTGGGGAAAGAAGCAGCAAGCAGAGAAAGCCACCTACGTTTTCAGGGCTACAGCTGCTCAGTGACAGCCACCGACTATATAGATTTTATGGACAAGATGCAATCAGAGTTAGAGAAGAGCCGACGGGAGGTGGCCATGCTTACGGCTAAATTGCGGCACTGCACGCCAGTGCAACCACCAGCCAAGTTACGGTCTCAGGATGATGAGCAGCATGTTTCACAGGCAATGCCGTTATCGACCGGGCATACCGAGCCTAAAGAACATAGGAGAAGGCCATGAAGACGTCATCGCCAGTTATGCAGTCGGAGTCTAAGAGGCCACCATTGCAGTCACCTGATGCATCAAGCACCCCCCGAGTACACTTATCTATGATGAATATGAGTGACATCTCACCCCATCCCAAGTCGAGTTCGCTAGCCGCGGTTGAAGTTTCACCAGAGTTGTCAAGGAGAGAGCCAAAATCTCCTCAGCGTCAGCCCGTTGATGATAGCGCCAAGTTGAATTGTCTGTTTGAGTTTTGTAAGGGTAAAGCTGCAGCTGTGATTCAACCGTGTGCCATTATGGATCCACGTAAAGGCTATATCCGAGCCCTGGAGTTGTTGAAGGAGCGATTCGGTAATGAGTACCAGATATCTGAAGCTTGTGTAAAGCACGTGACGGAAGGTCCAGTGATAAAGGGGACTGATTCTACGGCTCTGCAAGATTTGGCTGATGAGGTGTCAAGCTGTAGTGAAACCTTACAAGCAATGAACTGTATCGGTGAAATCGACACGATATCAAGGGTCGTACAGATTGTTGAGAGGCTACCTCTGTTTTTAAAGTCCAGATGGCGTAAGCTTGCAGTAGATAAAGTGGTAAAGGATAAAGTTTATCCAGGGATACAGGAACTTGTAAATTTCCTACAACGTGTCGCTCGAGAGGCAAACGATCCCGTATTTGGAGTCACCAAGCCGTCGGAGCAAGACTGTTCAAAGAACGATGGTCGCACCACTGGTGGAAAGCCACAGGGTTATGTGCAATGGAAAGCATGATCCCACACTACAGGTGAAGCCAAGAACCTTGCGAAAGCCAACATGGAATGCTACATCTGTGAATCCACACACAGATTGTTGGACTGTCCTGTTTGGAAGTCGGCGGCCGTGCCAAGGCGATGGAGCCTAGCAAAGGAAAAGAGGTTATGTTACAGATGTTTGGCGGGAAATCATATGGGTAAAAACTGCCCCCGCGGGAACACATGCAATGTCAATGGCTGTGGTAAAAGTCACCATTTCCATCTTCATGAAGACCGACCGTCACCAAAGTCAAAAGCCGACCCTGCCAATAATGCCAACAGTTCCTTTGGTACCAGTGATTTGCAGCCTAATGTACCCATACAGGTTGTGCTGCGGACGGTTCCAGTGTGGTTAGTTGGTCCAGGAGGAAAGAGAGTGCTGATAAATGCCCTATTGGATGAAGGATCTGACAGGTCTTATGTTCGAGTGGATGTCGTAACAGCTCTGGGAATAAGTGGAACTGAGGAGAATTTGAAGATTGCTTCAATTGCTGACTGTGTGTCACTGGACAGCCAGAAAGTAGAAGTTCAGCTTGAGAGTATAGATGGCAGCACGGTTCGGAAGATGAAGATCTGGACGATGAGTGACATGTGCAGAAAGCTACCGATACAGAATTGGAACCACCACAAGACTAAGTTTGACCATATTGCTGATTTGGAGTTTCCTACATCATCGGGTAGGAAGACTGTTGATGTTTTGATAGGATCTGACTACCCAGAGTTAGGTATCGCCCTTGAGGAGCGTATTGGAAAACCCGGCGAGCCAGTCGCAAGGAGAACACCGCTTGGTTGGACGTGTGTTGGTCCTCTACCCTTGATCAATGTACATCAGACCACCACCAACTTCACGATGAGCTTTCATGCCACACACGAGTCAACCGATCAGCAGTTGCAAAAGTTCATGAGGACATCCATACTCCAGAAGACAAGATGGTGATTAAGAAAACTAAGAGTTCGATAAGGAAGTTACCAGACCGGTTCGAAGTTGGGATTCCTTGGCGTGAAGACCCTCCGGATTTAAAAGATAACAGAATAGTGGCTGAAAGAAGACTTAGATCACTTGAAGCCAGTCTGATGAGGAGACCGGAAGTAGCCAAAAGATACAAAGAAGCATTTGAGGCGACTGTCGAGAAAGGATACATCACCAAGATATCATCGGAAAAAGCGCAAGAACCAGGATGGTACCCGCCGCATTTTGCCGTGATCCGGGATGATAAGCAAACTACGAAGGTGCGCATCGTTTATGATGCTGCAGCAGCCTACGAAGGAATAAGTCTGAACCAGAAGATGTTCCCAGGTCCGAAGCTGCAACGAGATATCTTGGAGATCCTGCTGAAGTTTCGCTTGAAGTCTGTTGCCTTAATCGGAGATATAAAGGAGATGTTTAATCAAGTCAGTATGGCGGAGAAGGACAGGAAGTTTCACCGGCTGTTGTGGCGGCATCTCGATCCAACAGCACCCATTGAAGTTTATGAAGCAACCAGATTGGTGTTTGGTGATGCAGCATCTTCGTTTTTGGCGCAGTTTGTAACAAAACATCAAGCCGAGGCAATGCGAGAGCAGTATCCGGAGGCAGCAGAGGTTGTTCTCAAAGCAATATACATTGATGACGTAATCGACAGCCTTGAAGATGATGATGAAGCCAGGCGTATGCGCCAGGATCTACAAGCCGTTTTGAAACCAGCTGGTTTTACAATCCGCCGTTGGTGCAGCAATAGACTTGCTTTTCTAGAAGGGTTGGACGAGTCGGAGCAAGAATCTGGAGTTAATCTGGAAGAGTCGGTACTTCCCAGTGTGAAGACCCTTGGTGTTGAATGGGATGCAGCTTCGGACACGTTTACCTTCATCTTAAGCAGTACCGAGCAGACGATTACCACGAAGAGACAGATTCTGAGTCGTAATGCAACCATCTTTGATCCGTTCCAATTCTTGGCCCCTGTTGTCATCCGGGGCAAGATAGCTCTGCAAGAATGCTGGTTACGTGGAATCGGATGGGACGATGACCTACCAGATGATATCCAAACTAGACTTGACCAGTGGATAGGAGAGCTACAGCGGGTGAACGAGATTCACATCCCTCGGTGTTATCGCAACAGGCCAGTTGAAGATATCGTGAAGATGGCCCTACATACATTTACAGATGCCTCGAGACTCGCCTACGGGGCAGTAGCCTATCTTAGGTACCAGTATACAGATGGAGAAATTGGGATCAGCATGGTAGCTGCAAAGTTTAAAGTTGCTCCACTGAAGAACGTTAGCATTCCCCGGCTCGAGCTGATGGCTGCAGTTACAGGAGTGCGTCTAGCCAACGTCATGGCCAGGAGTATATCCGTCCGATTACTAGATTGTGCCCACTCGTTGTGAAGAAATAGACAATCAGACTTTGAACATTGCGCTAGGTGATGCTCCGCTAGCATCCTACGCTTGAACTTTTGTGATGATAACTTGCGTTTGGATAGTTGGACATTATGATAACTCGACATAGTGTGGTTGTTTGAGGAAATTTGGATGGTTAGAATCTCCGCAGCAATTGGGGTCCAAGCCAGAATAATGCTTCCCAATTGTTGGGTGCACGCCGTGCGCTGCCCAGGCTGAGTTTCTTAACTATTTTAATTTGCTCTTTTCTCGTGTTACCAGTTAATTTGGACTTTATTCGTTAGACGTGTGCACTAGTATTTTTTATCACCGAGGTATTAATGTATATCACTTATATAAGTTCTTTCGGGATTCAGCAGATCCATATTAATTTCGGACATCTAGCATAAGGATTGCTTGTTGTTAACTTCGCAGATCGTTGAGCGCTCACCGGCCCGGATTAACCGGACTCATACTTCGGTCCATAACGGGACAACTTCGTTCTTTTTTCGGTCTTCAATGAGACAATTTGTTTGTGTTTTGGACTCTTAACGTTAGTGATGAACATTTCGTTACCACTCAGTCTGCAATCTAGGCCATATTATATCCTTATCTGCTAAAACTCAGCCTCGTTGCTACAACTCAGCCTCGTTTTGGTTCCAATGCATGATAGTGCATTGGTACTGCAATGTACTACCTGTCTGATAGAGAGTAGCCAAATGATTATGTGCCACTAAAAGTGTCCCCTGTGACCATACAGTTACCCACATCTGTTTCAATCTTGCTGATATTGGAGAATAGGTTACTCACTGACTGTTTATAATGTTTATCCTCAAACATATTATCCTATTTAGCTCCAGTAGACAGATTAATAATCCTAAATAATCCTGAAGGGTGTGGCTGCCCTTTTTGGGCGTGTTCTGGGAGGCTTAAAGAGCCTTGAGGGTGAAAAATCCACTAGGCCTCTCTCTTGATATCTTGACTAATGGTATGCAAAATGTTCATTTCATATCTCAACTGGTCTCTGCTATATTATTGGTTATAGTCATGAGGGGCAGGGTTCTAAAATGCTAATCAACAGAAAAAAGCTGTTGTCTTAGCATGGTCTCAGCCAATTAGCTCAGTATCTATGCACATTTTGGCACGTAATGATGCCTTCTTTCAGATGCAAGCGGTCTGATGGCTTGAAATTAAAATAGTTCTGAGAAATATTCAAATAAACAGTGTCTTGATAGATGGGGTCAAACATGCTGAGAGACACATGTTGGGTGCCATGTTCTGTGAGGCTTAGAGTTCAAGACAGTTGATGTATGATATCCATGGGTACATAATGTCCTAACGTATCAAAATATAGTCATCTTAAACTGAAATATACCACACATGATGTAAAATCAGTACTTTGTTGGTGCTCATTTTGCAAATCAGAGTCAAAAATCCAGGACATGACCTACTTCCTTGATGCACATTCTGTATACCCTGCACTAGTATGCATGTGTCAGTTAGGCGTTGGTGTAGTGGTTGCTATGGCTAGGGCATTTTCACCATTAGTTAAGTTAGTTCATTGTAGAGTTTGAAGTAACTAGTACATATACCTAATTGATAATATATCCCAAATGTCCACTTAAATTAGTTAGCATAACTCCATAGGTTTATAATATTCATGAAATTTTTTATCTTTCACCCATGGGTGGATGGAGCCCATGTGGTCAACATGAGCTAGTAGCTAGTTAGTTGTCCACCATACAACATGCTTGGGGTTGTTTCTTTTGGATTGCTATCCAGTCAATCACGGATGCCTCTCCATCATGGAATGGCTATATTGAGCGTGTCCTAATTAGAGTCTGACCTGCTTGCAGCAGATATGCCACTCAGCGTAAACCAAACCGAGGCCATCAGATTACGCGGGAACTGATATCAATTACATATTCCTGGTCTGGATCGTAGACTGACTGTCTGTTCATGAGGGGGAGAATATGTTGTGGCGATTGATTTTGGAATAGGCTGTAATGATGGAGGCTGTGACGAGAGACAACGTTTTGTAATCGTTGGAAGTTGCTGCGAAATAAAAGTGTTATTTTCGATATTCATTTGTGTTATGTTGCCGAAGTAGCGGGCCTAGGGAATCGTAGAAACAGTCACTGTTCGGAAGAGATGTCAGTGCGCGGTGTAAATCTGAGGCAGCTGATATCTCCCCCCTCCCCCGTCACTGTTCAGGGTCGGCTGTAGGGTACGGATATAAATGGCCTCTTTAACAGACTATTTTCACTATTATGCTGTGATCAAAAGTTTGGATTACTATTACGGTGAGCCAAATCCAGCGGGCAAATTATGCTAATTTTCGGCTTACCGTAGGGGAGATCATACAATACCGCTGTGTCCATCGTCGTCATCGTCTGTATCCTGTTTCAAAAACTGTGGCATGTTTCTTAACTGCTAGAGCTATGAACTTTGTACACAAGACCCAAATGTCAGGTGACCTCTAACACTGAATTTTGTGTCGTTCATACTCTACCCAGGTCAGACTTTTGCATGTGTACTCCATTCGGACACACCCGAGGAAGAAATCTCTTAGCTAGTTCACTTAGCTACACCTAGGCGGCGCCCCTATACGAGACAAGACCACTAATGAATATTCATAGGTTGGAGAGTCGAGGCCTATCAATTAGGCGAGTGCATGTTATTAACTCTCAAGTACATATTTGGAGAGGTATTGAAAAAATATTTGCTGTGGCAAGTCTACAGATATAAATAAATTATTTGATGAAAAAATTAATTTCGAATTTTGCTAATTTGGTAATAGGGGGCGTGTTTTGAGTTTTTTCTGCCAGTTGGCTGAAAAGAGTGGAAATATCAAAGTCTGTCTAATTTGTCGATTATCAAAAAATTTCCGTGGTCAACTACCAGTTTATTTTTCACCATTTACTTGCCCGACTGTCCGGAATAACATAATCTAAATTTCAGATTCACAACCGCACGCAGTATTTGATGCGTCGCGGTCAAACATTGACAATTTAAATGTTAAAAGGCTTAAAAATCAATTGTGGTATTGTCTCATACAGCCTCTGCCTCGTGTGAGCCGCCATCACCAGTAATTCTTCCCCGGCACTCTGTTACACACTGTCCCGAGTTTCCTTACCACATTTTTGTCCAATTTCGGCCGATTCCGTATTAAAGATGGGCACCCCAGGACACCTTCGGGAGGTTTACTTACTCTAGGAGACGGGTGAGATCGTTCTTTGACAATCCCCCCTCGATTTCCGGAGCGTGCTTTTCCTGCTGTCTCCAAGAAATTTTTCTCCGTTCTCCCGGGCTGTAGGTCACGTGACCCGTTCGTTTTTGTAGCACTTGTGGTTTTTCCTATAGAAATTGTTTTTGTAGTTTTTTCTTCTCTGGGTGTTCCACCCTGGGCGGGTTTTCGAGGTCCTTTTACCGGTGTATCGGGGATTCATAGTCCCCGGCCCGGTTCTTCCCCGTGTTGGGGTGCGGGTAGTTCTGCCCCCATTGGGCCGGACCCGGGATGCCTTCCTCTTCTCCCGCCACTGCTGGTAAGAAGACGAAGAAGGTGAGGAGAGGGGCTCGGCCCTCAAAGGGAAGGGGGTCTTTGACCCTCTCTCCCTCGCCCTCCTCACGGAACCCCGCTAAACGGCGAGGTCAACGGGGCTCTGGGGGGTTTTGACCCCTCCCCCAGACCGGTCAGCCCCTTTTGGGGGTGTGCCCCCTGGGGAGGCCTTGGGTTTGAGTGTTGGTGACCCTGGTTCAGGGACACTCCCCAGGGCTAGCCCTGCCCCCTTTCCAAGTAGCACGACCCCGGGTGGGACTCTGGACGTTTTACGTCCCGATCCCCCCGCCGACGCCACCACCTGTCATGGGTTGGTGAGCAGCGTCGTCCCCGGTGAGCCGCCTGTTGTTTCAGGCGTGCTCCCCGTCCCCCTCCGGGGTTTGTGACGGGGTTGCGGCCGCTGTCCTCGCCGGCGGCAACTGGCACTGCCAGCGCCACGGTTGAGTCCACGGCCACTCCGAGGATCCGCCATCCCTTCGCTTTGGGGCGGGGTCGTCCATCCGACCCTCACTCTGTGAGTCGATCGTCTCTTCGGACGTCCTCTGGCGGGGCAAGACCGGTTTTCACCTTCTCGTCTTTGCCGCCGTTCACCGCACCCGGAGGTGTCCTGCCTGGTGTGGGCAGGGGGTCGGTGATCGAGCACTATTCGCGGGTGAGGGGCCCTGGTGCCCCCCCCCCCCCGTTTTGGGTGCCGTCAGACCGTCCATTTCCTCGGTCCGACCCCACCCTGCTTTGTCGGGGTCGACGGGTGTGGCTGCCGATCAGGCATGCCCCCCTCCCCCCCTCCTGTGTCTGCCCCACGGGAGTCCGATTTGAGCACTGATCCTCAGCCTCTTGCTTCCTCTCTCACAGAGGAGCAAAGGCAGTTGCTCAGGAGTCTGACGGACTGTGTGAAGGCTTCTATCCTCCATGACAGGTCCTCGACTCCCCCGGCCGAAAGGCCGGTGGCTTTTGACTTAGGTCATCAGCCAATGGACTGTGAGTTTAGCGACTCACAGTCTTTTTCAGCCTCTTGGGCTGATTACCCCTCCGGGGTTGAGGATTCCGCCATTGTCGCGGATATGCGCGACTTGCGCGCTTTTGTTAGGCAATTTGTGCCGCAAGACACTTGTCCTCTCCCGATGGTCAACTTCGCCCTCGGTAAGGTGCCGTTCGACTTGTTCGGCGACGCCTTCGAGCAGGAGTCGGATGCGGTCCCTGACCGGACTTTTCAAGAATTGCCCGTGTCTCCGGCCCTGATTAGAGCCTCCACATGATTGGATACTGCTCTCAGGAATACAGTGCCTTCTTGCGGGGGGTCACCAGTGTGCCCTGGTCTCGATGCTCCCGTCTACATGACCGGGTGCCTGGACTCAGGCTGGGAAGCGATTCACGACCGCTTCCCCTTCGAGCCTGTCCTATAGACCCGATTATCATCGGGTCTCACCGTCGAGAACCGGCCCGGTTTCACTGTCGCCCCTCAAGGACGACATCCAACTTTCCGGTTTGGTACCCCCAAAAGTCCTCTCTTCTTCAGCCTTAAAGGATGCGAAGAATGATGAGGCCCTACCTAAAGAGACCCAGGCGGTGTTATCTTACGCCGACCGGACTCTGTGTGCTCTGACCAGGTCCTTAGCCGTAGATGCCTCGGAGGAACAGCACATTCTCGCGATGTCCCTCCAGCAATCCCTGCAGCATGCCAGTGATCTGGCTGCTAAGCAGGCGGCTAACGGCGTGCTAAAACGCTGTGACCTGCTCATCGAGGGGTTGAGCACGGTCAGATCCCAGTTTCTGCGGGGGGGCATTAAGGACCGCTCCATTGAGTGGCCCTTTTTTGTTCCACGACTTCCTGCCTGACACCATGGGTGCTCAGGCACAGTCAGATCGCCTGATGCAGTCAGTTTCGACTTCCCAGGCCGCCCCCCGCCCGCATTCCTATGTACAGGCCGCGTACAGGGGACTACAGGTGGGGTCTCGACGCCCCCGAGGTTCGTCGGCTCCTCGTGGGCCCTCGTCCTCGCGTGGCTCCTCCTTTCGTCCCCAAAGGCAGGAAGAAGCTGCGGCTCCCTCTCGCCGCTCCAATAAGCGCCACCGCTCCTCAGGCAGGTGCGGGAGCGGCGGGCAGCCCAAGCGTCCCTTCCTAGAGAAGGGTCGCGGGGCATGCGCAAGTGACTTTTTAGTCCTTCCTCCTGCGCCTTCAGGTGGCGCCCCCACAGTTGCCGTTGTGGGTGGCAGACTGCGACACTTTGCAGCCTTTTGGGACCGGTGGTGTCAAAACGACTCCCCCGTGATGGATATGCTCCGACACGGTGTCCGATTGGACTTTTCCCGTCCCCCCCTGTGACGTCGACTCCCTACCCCGGTGTCCACGCCAGCAGACCCCGTCAGGGTGGTTGCCCTTCGATCGGAGGTCCTGTCTCTTCTCGAGAAGCAGGCAGTGAGGCTGGTGGACAACAATTCCTCCCCGGCTTTTACAGCCACGTCTTCTTGGTCCCCAAGAAGTCGGGGAAGTTGGGACTGGTCATCAACCTGTCCAGCTTGAATCGGTTCCTGCGGGTCCCCAGCTTCAAGATGGAGACAACCAGGTCAGTGGCGGTCGCGGTGCAGCCCAACGATCGGGCTATCTCTCTGGACCTTCAGGACGCGTACTTACACGTCCCGGTCCATCCAGAGTTTCAGCCCTTCCTTCGTTTCTTCTTCGAAGGAAAGGTTTATCAGTTTCAGGCCCTTCCTTTCGGCCTGGCTTCCGCTCCGCTGATTTTCACAACAGTCGTCAAGGCGTTTGCCGCGCCTTTTCACGCCATGGGCTTAAAGCTCCATTGCTATCTCGACGACTGGCTGCTACGTCACCAGGCTCATCGCCGTCTGGGAAAGCAGGCAAAGTTTCTGCTCGTCACAACCAGACAGGCAGGGTGACTGTTAAATTGGGACAAATCCGAGCTGGCCGCAGCTCAGGATTATGTCTTCGTGGGGGTGCGATTTCGCACACGAGAGGGCCTGATGTCCACCCTCCGGACCGAATTCGCAAGATTCGGTCCTTGGGCGGAATTTTTCGCCGTCAGGACAGCGCCACAGCCCGACAGTTTTTGTTGCTGCTGGGACTGCTCAATTCAGCAGCGGACCAGGTTCCTTTCGGCCGCCTGTATATGAGCCCACTCCAGCTCCTCCTGCTGTTGAGTTGGCGTCCTTTCACGGACTCCCTCGACCAGCGGATTTTCATCCCGGGGTCCCTTCTGGGGGAGGTGTGGAGTTTCTGGGGTTTGGAGACGGAGCTCTTCCGCGGAGTGCAGCTCAGCCCTCCGTCACCCAAGATGTCCCTGTTCACGGACGCCTCCCTTTATGGTTGGGGCGCCCATTTGAACGAAGGGGACCTGACCACCAAGGGCATGTGGTCAGAGGAGGATGCGCGTCTGTCGATCAATATCCTCGAGATGCAGGCTGTCATCCTGGCCGTGAGGGCCTTCACGTCTCATCTGAGGGGTCACAGGGTTTCTCTTTTCTCCGACAATTCGACGGTGGTCGCTTATATTCGGAGACAGGGGGGACGATATCCGACACATTGTGCCATCTCACTTGGGAGCTCCTGCAGCTTTGTTGCCGCTTGGATATCCAGCTCCTCCCCCGTCACGTCCCCGGCAAGAGGAATATCTTGGCCGACGCCCTTTCCAGGTCGGACCGTCTGGTCCAGACAGAGTGGACCCTCCATCGCGAGGTGGTCTTTCGCCTGGGGGCCCTGTGGGATGCTCCGGTCGTGGACTTGTTTGTGACTCGGTTGAACAAGAGGTTCCCCATGTACTACTCATCCCTCCTAGACAGGGAGGCCTTGGGAGTGGACAGCCTGTCGGCCTCCTGGGACGGCCTCAATGCTTATGCATACCCGCCAACCCCTCTGTTGCTACCAGTACTCAACAAGGTGGCCAGTTCACGGGTCAGACTTTGTCTGATAGCACCGTGCTGGCCGAACCAGGCCTGGTTCCCGGTTCCGCTGGAGCTGCTGACGGATCATCCCCGCCTGGGACCGTCTGCTTTATCACCCGATCGGCCGGGTCTATCATCAAGACCCTTCTTTTTACAGGCTTCGCGCCTGGAGGCTGTCGGGTATTTCCTCCGAGAGAGAGGCTTTTCGGAAGACGTTATCCGTAAAGTCGCCGAACCTCAGAGACAGTCTACCCTTGACTCATACGATAGCAAGTGGGCTGTCTTTCGAGACTGGTGTCTGGAGCACGGAGTTTCTCCGGTCGCTTCCTCTCTTCCCAACTTCCTCGACTTCTTGAATTTTCTATTCTCGGTCTGGAAGTTTTCGGTTCAGGGAGTGAAAGGTTATCGCTCCGCTGTTTCGGTCACCTTAAAGCTGACTGAATCGTGGCAACCGTCTTGGGATGACGCTGTTTCATCGTTGCTTCGCAATATGTCTTTGGAGCGTCCTCGCTCCATTCAGCTCTCCCCCAAGTGGGACCTCTCGGTGGTCTTAAGGGCTCTCATGAAATTTCCATTTGAGCCCATGCATCAGGCAGATTTTAAACATCTGACCTTTAAGACCGTTTTCCTGGTGGCTTTGGCCACGGCACAGCGGTGGTCTGAGCTCCATGCTTTAGCCTTTGATAAATTGGCTTTCACTGAGAGGGGCGCGGTCCTAGAATTTGTCCCAGGCTTTCTGACTAAAAAACAGGTGCCGCACACTTCCAGGCGCCCGGTTTTTATCCCCTCGTTATCCGCTACGGTCTCTAAGAGACCTTCCGGACAGAACTCTCTGTCCTGTTCGGGCATTGAAGTTCTATTCTAATAAGACTAAGGAGCCTGCTGTTCCCCTAGGCAGGAAGCGCCTCTTTTTGTCTTATAGAGAGGGGTTTACTAGGGAGATAGCTGCAGCCACGGTCGCCAGATGGTTGGTGGCCACCATCCGGATGGCTAATTCTATGACACTCGTTTCTCAAGAGCTTCGTCGCCTAGGCGCCATTACGGCCCACGAGATTCGGGCCATTTCTAATTCGTGGGCCGAGTATACACCTTTCCAGAAATGGGGCACTGAGTGTCCGAAATAGTGATGTCATAAGGGGAAACTAGGCGTTATGGTGGAGGGACGAAGGAGATAGTCATGGTTGACCAACACACTTGGCGCCCCTCTCAGTGAATGCCATTAATGACGGACAAGGGGGAAAAGGTTAGTTCCAATGCAAGCCACCAATATCGGGAAGCATGTATGAGGGAGTGGCGCTGAACGAGGTTTTAGATGTGGCTACGTGGAGTTCTCACTCTACCTTCTCCCAGTATTATATGCGCGATTGTTCCAAGTTAACAGACGGTATGCTGTCTCTTGGTCCAATTGTCGCTGCTCAGCACGTGGTCTAGGTGTTTCCCTGCCTAGACCACTCGTCGATTTTCTCTCCTGCTGGCTGTCTTGTCCTCCCTCCTTTTTAAGCGGGGGGGGGGGGGGTTCCATAGACTGTCGTCGGGTCTTCGGCCCTGCACATTCGCCACGTCCAGCTGTCCTAGGGTTCAGCCGCGTAGTACTTTCGAGAGTTAGTCAGTGAGGCCACTCCATGTTATTCTGGGGCGTGCTCTCCTTCTTTTTTTAAAAAATAATAAAAAATTTCCACATTGTGTCTCTTGACGATATGTGCTGAGCTTATACCGTGTTGAGGTGGTTTTTTCCCCATCTAGGAGGGGATGGGTTTCCCTGTTATGCTTCCCTTTGTTGTCAAAGGGCCTGTTGACCTCTAGCCCGGGTTTTCCCCAAGCATTCTTTCTCTGGGTCCCCTGGTCTCACCCGTTGGGTTCTGCTTTGCAGCTTGGGGACAGTTCACTTCACTACAGGGTAAGTCACCGTTTACCCTCCTTTCTTTGGTTGTTGGTATTCGATGCAAAAGTCTGACTTGGGTAGAGTATGAACGACATAAAATTTCCATTTCCTGTGGAAATGTCATTTTATTAGTTCATACCTACCCAGGTCAGACTACCTGCCCTGCCTGTCCCCACAGCAACGGGACTTACTCGGTGCGCTCGAGTAATACGTACTAGTGATGGCGGCTCACACGAGGCAGATGCTGTATAGGGGCGCCACGTAGGTGTAGCTAAGCGAACTAGCTAAGAGATTTCTATTATAAATAGATTATTTCTTCCTCGGGTGTGTCCGAATGGAGTACACATGCAAAAGTCTGACCTGGGTAAGTATGAACTGATAAAATGACATTTCCACAGGAAATGGAAATTTCGGTCCGATCTGATTCTTGACTTGGCCACCAGGGGGCCAAATGTGGAAACGTAAAAAGTGTGATATCTCTTATAAGTTACTCGTTTTTTATAAAATTCTTATGGTAGGTACTCCTAGTAAGAATATATCACATATCCTATGGGTTTTTGATATGACCTATTCTTCAAGGTCACAGAGGTCAAATGGCGTAAATTGGCAGTTTGAATGACTCCCTATTTCATGTAACCTCTGACAGCGAATTTCGGTCCGATCTGACTTGGTCAACGGTCTTCAAAAATGCCACAAAATTGGTGCACAAAAGGTACCCCATGTAAGTAAGAAGACCCAGGTGAAAAAAAAATAGGAAAAATCATGTATCAGAACTATTATCTCAAGTCAATCTGATTTAGGCTGTACAGATCTTTTGAAACTGAAAAATATATTTATTTGAAAAATGTCACAATTTTGTACTAAAGGCGCACCATAATTGGTCCATAATCTAAATCCAATTGAAGATGTGAGACATTTCCTTCTCGAGTGTCCATTAACTCTTTCACTGCCAATAACGTTTTAAGACGTTATTGAAAATAGGTCGCTAAATTGCTAAACGCTAAATTGCCAATAACGTTTCAAAATGTTATCTAAGTGTTTCCAACTACCCATCAAAAAGTAAACCAAACTATTGACTCTACGTTGATTTAAACTTCCCGCCCTGTCTTCGGAAGTGTTCTCAGAAGCATTCGGCTCAATCTCGTCCCCAGGAAGTGGGTATTTCGAGTCAGGTGAATTGGTGAAGAAGCGGTTACAAAACGTGCCACCATTGACTAACGGCGGTGCCGCGATCAAACTTTGACCTCTCTGACCTTCAAAAGTAGGTCAAATCCAAAACCCGGAGAATATATGATGTGTCCTTGGTAGAAGTACCTACCATATTTTTTTCAAAATTTTTGAACCAGTATTAAGCAAGTTATTGCAGATTTTCAATTTTGGCCTTTGGCCCCCTGGTGGCCAAACCGTGAGTTACATGAGATCAGAATTTGGTCTCTGAGTAGCAGTCACCAAGGGGTACATGTGTACCAAGTTTGAGTTCAGTAGCTTTAGCGGTTACGAAACGTGCCACTAGTGTCTAACGACGACAACGGACGACGAGGACGACGCTGCGTCATTGTAAACGCTCACAGGTGAGCCAAAAATGTTTATTGAGTAAACGATTATTGCCTGGCCAGCAAGGGTGATTGGAATCATATAGTTCTACATGTACATGGTGTTTGCAAAAAAGTTGTCATCTTTATTGTAAATGTTTTGTAAAATCAGAAATGAAAAAATAGAGATGAGAAGTTTTTTGAAACATTCTGCATAGCGATTGAAATCAAGAGTTGAAGATTATGGGGAAATTACATCTTTTAATCAATCAGCTTCTAAGGTGGCTTTGAATCCCACTTGGAAATGGAATGAAACAGTGAAATATGACATCAATATTCATTGGAAAGCTATGAGAATGAAGACCTACATGTATTCGTTGTGGTTTCAATTAACCTTTAAAACCCAACTACTGACGTCATTCGACAGGCACGACTCGTCGAGATTCCAGGAAACACGAACACAAGAACAGCGCAAGGTCAGATAGTCAATCGTAATTAGCGTTGTCATGACGCTATCTGGCATTGGTCGGCGAATCGGGAAGCTACTTTCTTTTTGGAATATGGTTGGGGTATCATAAATTAATTATCCAGATAAATCATGTGGCTACCAGTTAACGTTTGGTTTTTGGACAAAGATGGGGTGGATACTCATCACAAATTATCGTTGAGGAGCGCTCCCATGTTTGAGAGTTGATTTTAGCTTTATAATTGTTTATTATCTGTTGTTGTTGATTGATTGATTGTTTTTTGTAACTTGGCAATTTGAAACAGAACTAGATTTCTGGATTGATCATGATGATGTGCTAGCCTCGTTCTGGTGAAGCAGAGTAAATGTCGATCTCTTCGGGTTTTTTGGCATGATTTCCCATCGAATCCTAATCAAATTATCAGGCAAAATCATGATTGCAGTAAATCAGGACAAAGCGCGATTCATTAACTCTTTCACTGCCAATAACGTTTTAAAACACTAAATTGCCAATAACATTTCTAAATGTTATCTCAGGGTTTTTCCATCTACCCATCAAAGGTAAACCAAAGTATTGATTCTACGTTGATTTAAACCTCCCGCCATATCTTTGGAAGTGTTCTCGGAAGCGTTCGGCTCAATCTCGTCCCCAGGAAGTGGGTATTTCGAGTCAGGTGAATTGGTGAAGATAAACCAATTTGAGACCAATTTGCGTGATCAGCCTGATTCTGATGGTGATAATGACCAAGCGGTTGGGGTAATGATATAAGTAGTAGTGACAATGACTCAGGTGATGGTGGGCAGGGGACGCAGCCTGCTGCAGGTGGGAATCAAGCTGCACATGGCCAAGGGCGTGGTCGAGGGCGGCAATGAGGGCCCCCAGCTCCTGCTACAAAAAAGTGGTAAAAATGGCAAAAATGCTGGCAAGATGAGGGAATAACTTTAAAATAGGGCTGGCAGTGAAAAAATTAAATAATGAACACCGGACAAAATTTTGTTATGAAATTTATTCTTTCTCAACATTCAATGTCAATTAAGTCGTTACCTAAATACCAGTGAGCACAATGGCCCCTGGCCTTTTCATTAGTGACTTGTTTTCAACAATATTTTTGTGATAGGCACTCCAAGCAAAGATACCCCACATATCCTATGGGTTTTCGATTTTACCTACTTTTCAAAGTCACAGAGGTAAATTGGCTGTTTGAGTTTAACTATGGCATGTTTCTTAACCACTTAAGCTATGAACTTGAAACTTGTCAGATAACCTCTGATGCGAAAATCAGTTCGATCTGATTCTCAACTCGGCCACCTGGGGCCAAAGCTGAAAAGGTAAAAAGTGCAATATCTTGCCTATTAGTGACTTGTTCTTGATATTTTTATGGTAGCTACACCAAGTAAGGGAACATCACGTGTCATACCGACAAACTTCTGTCATGCATCAGCACACTAGCATGATTACCGTGTCTTGATGCCTAACAGAAGTACCATTGCGCAATGGGCGCGAAGACAGAAAGCATGTGATAATATTTATCGTAACGACGGGCACAACAAATAAATTAAGTACTAAAAATTGACTGCACATGCATGACCGGACATGACTTACTGGAAAATCAGTACCAGTTTTGCCAACAGGTGTGCTTATCCAAAGGAGCTTTTGGAGTATTTGCATCGTTTAGTTCAAGGAGAATGACTTGGTGGATCAAATCAATCGATCAATTGATGGAATAATCCTTGTTTTCAGATCTTGTGGAGTGAAAAGATTTCTAAAACTTGGGCAATCAACTATTGTCTCCAGGAATGACTTGCGCTTTGACTTCGATCCAGCTGACAACATGGTTGACAACTTAGACATAGTAAAACAAGTGGTTTTAACTGTGGCAGAGGTATGTATGCTAAAGTGAGTTCTTGTTGTTGGTGAATTAACCCTTTAAGTACTCAATGCTTTTGCAGCCACATACTGAGCCTATTTTAGGCTAATTTTTGACCTTTTTTTGAAAGGGTACTGTATGTAAACCTATTGTATAGAAACACGAGGCCGGTCTCATTCAGTTGCCACGGAAGAGAGATTTAGTTCTAAAAACAGTTTGTAGATGGAAGCACTGAAGATCATATAGTAATTTCCAGTTAACTGCATGCCACGGGAGCCGTGCCACATGTAAAAAGCGATGGTGTTTTTTGATACGGCTCCCGTATCAGACGTACTGAAAGGGTTAAAGAAAATAGAATAGAGTGTGGGTGTTATGACCATCATTCACAGTGTCACCACCAGGATATAACTGTTGTTCAGTTTTGAAACTCCTTGAATACAAAGTTTATCAACAGTAAACTGGTACACTTGCAACAATGAATATGGAAGATTTTTCACGATCCCCCTTTATCATTTACAGCAGATTTGGCTAGTTTCAAAAGCCTACAATAAACATTTTAAGTTTGTGCCAAAATTATTTTGTGGTATGCAAAACAAACAACTTAAAGCTGATAGGTCAAATATACATTCCCGAATATGGCCGAATCCGAGCTTTCGGGGATATTTGTGATGTGCGTTTGGATCTTCTACTGAATGTACCCATTAACCCCAGTGCTCGAATCGAAAGCGAGGCATTCTCTGCAGACAACATAGTTGCAGGTTCACATCGAGTGAGAGCGTCCAGAGATCAGTTTATAGGATATTACTATTAGGAGGAAATAGTCTGAACTCGATTCAACTACTGGTTTTTCATTTGCACGAATCCTACACAGTTTTTATATAGCGTTGTAAGCAATACAGGATAAGGGTTCCTGAAAGGTGGGTTTTGCACCTAAAGCTGCGTTCTCATCTATTCCACTTTCAAACCGAATTCCTCATTTCGAATCTGGGAATCCGGTTTGAGTCAAACCGGTTTCAAAACGTCTGTTCACATTACACGTCAAACCGCTTTGAGATTTGGATTCGCTTCGAACATGACTGTTCTCACTACAGTCTCAAGTCGGTTTGATACCGACGCGCCGCCTATCGGCGGTGTCTTGTTCTAATCGTCCCCAACTAGTTTACACACTGGGTGCGAGCTTGTGCGCGGTCAAGGTCACTTCATCTTCCTGCATTTCCTGTTTCAAACTTGTGTGTTTATCTCGACGTTTCTCTCCTTATATGCGATTGACGTGATGGACATGGAAGTGCGAGTAAACGCTTTCCAACATCAGAGAAATCGTCCCCCTGTCAGAGTTATGTTGTTCTTATTCTGGACAATGTTGAGGAATAATCAGACTCGTCGTAGGCAAAGACTGGCTCGTCTGTTTGAAATGCATCAGAGACGGCGAAATGCCATCAGAAGGCGATTCCTAATGACACAGCGGATCATCATTGGAATCCTACTGACGTTCATCTTGCAGGAAATGCTGCCTCAGGTACTTAGCATAACTCGTAACTCAACTGCGCATGTGTGATCTCGATCCGTTTCCAACTCAAACCGGTTTGAGCAGTTCAGACTACAGTTTCATTCCGAATCGGGTCAATCCGCTTTCTTCGATTCGATAGAACAAGTGGATCGAGTACACCGGTTTGAAAGTGGTTTGAGACGCTTGTAGTGGGAACAGTTGATCCGGATCGAAGGTCTCAAAGCGGATTAAGGGTGTTTCAATCCGCTTTGAGAGGCTAGTGTGAACACAGCTTTAAGTGATCTTTTTGGTGAGTCTATAGACTATAGATACAACACCGCAGTGTCTGTCGTCCGTCATATCCTATTTCAAAAACAGTGGCACGTTTCTTAACCGCTACCGCTGCAGACTCAAAACTTTGTATGCATGGCCCCCCAGGTCAGGTGACCTCTGACAATGAATTTATGTCCGATCTGATTCCTGACTTGGCTACCAGGGGGCAAGAATTGGAAACCTAAAAAGTGTGATATCTCTCTTATGACTGACCCGTTTATGGTAGGTTCTCCTAGTAAGGATACATCACATTTCGTACAGGTTTTGATTTGACCTTATTTTCAAAGTCACAGAGGTCAAATGGCGTATACTGACCGTTTGTGTGTAACTATGGCACGTTTCTTAACCAATAAAGCTATGAACTTGAAATTTAGTACACATGATTCCCTACATCATATAACCTCTGACACTAAATTTTGGTCTGATCTGATTTTCGACTTGGCCACCAGGGGGCCAAAACTAAAAAAGGTAAAAATTGCAATATTTGCTTAATAGTGACTTGTTTTCAATGATGTTTTTATGGATTCTAGGGCATTTGCCCCCCGGACATCTGCCCCCCGGACATTAGCCCCCCTAGGACTTCTGCCCCCCGGATCTTTCCCCCCAGACATTTGCCCCCCGGACATTAGCCCCCCTAGGACTTCTGCCCCCCTAGGACATCTGCCCCCCGGACATTTGCCCCCCGGACATTAGCCCCCCTAGGACTTCTGCCCCCCTAGGACATTTGCCCCCTGGACATTTGCCCCCCGGACATTAGCCCCCGTAGGACTTCTGCCCCCCTAGGACTTCTGCCCCTAGGACATCTGCCCCCGGACATTAGCCCCCCTAGGACTTCTGCCACCCTAGGACATCTGCCCCCATAGGACTTCTGCCCCCCTAGGACATTTACCGCCGGGGACAGTCAAAGAGAACTTGGATGAGTCGGTCAGTCCAAGAGTAGCAGGATGATCAGCTCTGGCCTGTATTAATAGATTTAAGAGCATACTTATATGCATTACTCCAGGGCAATCCATAGGTCAAATGTAAGAATGGTAAGGATTGCTGTATTTCTTTTAAATGAAACAAACTGAAGGTAGCAGAATTACTGAAGGTAGCAGATAGGCCACCCTTCAGTAATTTTCAGCACAAAATAACTTAAATAATCATTACCTTCTTTGACCTGTACTATGACTTCATTTCTTGATTGGTTGTGATGGTGGAAGGAGACGGAGGTATCATGTGAAGTTTTCTATTTTAATCAAACAACAAACAAGTTTCAAAACATAAGATATACATGTACATGTAGTGATATACATGTGCATATAGCAGCACAAAAAAGAAAAAGGCAAGAATCGCCAGAGAAAAACCAAATACAAATTACAGCTTGGTCAATGAACCTCTGACCATTTTAGAATGAAAACAGAATGAAGAAGATCAGAACTCCAACCCTGAGTTAAAATGTACTGTCACACTCGTGAGTACCCCTAACAATTGCTCATCTAGCCCGCTTCAAATGACATCAAGGTAAAATAAACAAAGTTTCAATGTCAACTTGATTTTCCTCATCGACACTACAAGTTAAAATTATGGGCAACCCCTCTCAAAAATCCAATAATGTCCCTATTGGGGTAGTCTACTACAAGGTTGTGCAACCTCTGTTGCACATTCCTGTACACAGCTCGCCGGACAGGAGGATTTTGGCCTGCTTGATTTTGGACCATTTGAACATGTGTCAGAGCATCCTCTCGCTTTAGGACCTCAAGAAATTTCCAGAAATTAGGGTGGTATGCCCCAACATCAGACTGAAACCGCCGGTGCCAGCCTTCCACGTGGTTGTTGGTTCTCGGTAGGTTGTCAAGTGTGCGCTGATGCATATTCCACATGGGTATGGGAAAGAGGGGATTTCTTCTGCCATTGCCATTATCTCGCTCTTCTCCAATGTATGTAGCTTCGAAATACTGCAGAATAGGAAGAGCATTATCTAGGAGATAATCCTGCAATCCATTGAAACCAGCAATAACATCATCTTCAGGGAGGAATGCCAAGGAAGGAATCATACGGAGTTGTAACGCAAACTCTGCATCTGCCTGGTAAGCATTGGCCAATCCTCGGGCTTGAACCTGAAAAAAATGACATTTCGTACACAACTATGGCAAGCAATAAGGGCAAGCAAAATATTTTTAGATTATCGCCCATGGCAATTGTCGGGGCCGCCGGTTAAACGTTTTAATTTTTTATTGAATCGTGGTAAATCCGTAAACAATTGCTTTGACTGATAAATGACGAGTTGAAGAACCTGGAGAATCAAATATACCGGGTACGATTATCAAAAATCAATTAGAAAAATAATTTGGGAGGTCATATGACAGACGTTCCAATTTTTGGAATGTTCCAATTTCTTTTGGAACTCCAAGCATACTGAAATTGGTATGTCTGATTTATTTTGAACGAACCAAAATTTCAGGTTTTCCCCCAACTTCGGCATATTTACCTGACGATATACATTTTGAGTCATGTGAAAGAAACATCCTTTCACCTCCACGTCGGGGAACACGTCCAGTATGGCATTCATGGCTGCCCGTTCGAAGTCAATGAGCACTTCTGTCGGCTGGAGGCCGTTCACCCCACCTGCGATGGCCGACACTTCTCGAAGAACACGCGCATAGGTATCCTGTCTCTTATTGGTGATGAGAGCGTACACACTAGGTAAAACACTTCCGTTAGCTGTTAAACTGTGAATGGTGTACAGTTGGAAAAAGACTTCTGGCACTACTTTAAATGTTCCGTCGGCAAACCAGAAATCAGACGTTGCAAGGCATTGTTGCCCATCTTCACTCATATAAATGAGTATTCTGTCAGCTTCTCCTTCACCATTATCAAACTGTAAAAAGATACCATCTCTAGCTGTCATTTGATACTGTCTGGGGATAATAACATCTGCAGCACTGGCCGGGACAGGAGGTTGGTTTCCAGCACGCTGTCTGTTTCGTCGGATATTTCTGCGGACGTTTGTTATGGGTGTCATAGCTCCAGCGGCTGCATCACTCATGTTTTGCACTCCTGCTGTAATTATCTGTTGTGGAGTTTCTTCAGTTTCTTCCGCTCTCTGTTTCATATTGCTCCTCACTGTCAGCATTTCAACTCGAGCAGCATCTCCAGCATGTGTATGGTCGTTCACCCTCTGCACAACCTGGTTGTTCATGATGTGCAACTTTGCTTTGCACTCACTTCGTCGTCTTTGCTCACATTCCCAACTTTCCTTCCCCTCGCTTAAATCTTTTTGCTTAACATAACAGAAACCTTCAAAGAGAGGCTTCCTCCCTCCACGACTAGTTGCTATGAACTCCATGACTGATTGACACTGGCAGAACTGTACTAGTACAAGCTCTATGGTCGGTCACATGTACATGTACTAAAAATAGATTCACAGAAACATTGTATGACAGAGGCATTTCTCAGAAAAGGCGTATCATTAGGCCACTTTAAAAAAAAGCTGGTTAGCGTCCTTGCTTCTGGGAGGAGATGGGTAGGGGGAGGTGTTTTTGTTTTTTTTAATTCATTTTAAGGCTGAAAATAAAGCTGCTGAGCAAATAAAGAAAATCTGAAATATGGAAAAATCCGGGTAGGTGTACATTCTAGTGTAAAATGCACTATAAATTTTTTTTGGCTCTCGAGCACTTTGTCGAGTAGGAAGGGGACGCTAACTAACTTTTTTTTATTCGGGCTTAGCTACGCAAGCCTATCGCGTCACAAGCATCGGAATAGCATTCCGCGACGTTACTATATATAGAATTATCGTTACTATAAATAGAAAAGAAACAATGTATTCATAAATCCTATGGGGGCTAATGCCCGGGGGGGGCAAAAATCCGGGGGGCAGCAGATGTCCTAGGGGGGCAGAAGTCCTATGGGGGCTAATGTCTGGGGGGCAAATGTCCGGGGGGCAGAAGTCCTATGGGGGCTAATGTCCGGGGGGCAAATGTCCGGGGGGCAGATGTCCTAGGGGGGCAGAAGTCCTAGGGGGGCTAAATGTCCGGGGGCAAAAATCCGGGGGGCAGATGTCCTAGGGGGGCAAAAGTCCGGGGGTAGAAGTCCGGGGGGCAGATGTCCAGGGGGGAAGGGTCCTGATACCGTTTTTATGGTAGGTACTCAGAGCATGATACATCACATATCCTACAGCTTTTTGATTTGACCTAATTTTCAAGGTCACAGAGGTCAAGTGGTGTAAATTGGCTGTTTGAGTGTAACTATAACACGATTCTTAACTATGTTACCTCGGACACAGAATTTCGATCCGATCTGATTCTCGACTTGGCCACCAGGAAGCCAAAACTAAAAAAGTTAAAAAGTGTAAAGTGTAATAGCTCGCTTATTAGTGACTTGTTTCGATGATATTTTTATGGTAGGTACTACAAATAACGATACATCACATGTCATACCGACTTTGGTTTGACCTTTATACTATACATGTAGCATGTTTCTTAACCAGGATGAATTCCAAATATGTATGCGGTGAGCACAATGGCCCCTGGCCGTTTCATTTTATACCAGAAATCCTAAAATTTTGATTTTTCAGGTGTCTGTCACAATATCAGTCAACAATCTCAAATCTATGGTTTTGATATTCAGACAACTTTGCCTGCCAAAATGTCCCCCAATAGCTGAAAAGCAAAAGATCATTTCCCAAAAATACAATGAAATAGACTAAGAAATTAGAGGGTGTGAAAGTGTCCATGCATTTGAAAGGCCTGTTAAGCCAAACTAAAATAATGGTGTGTTTTCAGTAACCTGACCGACCCCACAAAATGCCCCCCTGACCCCAATGATTTATTGAAGAACAGCCAAGGAAATACCCCTGACAGAAAATTTTGCATGGTTCGACTTAAATTCTTCCATGGGGCTGAAAGCATAAATTGCAAAGAAATTTTTTGTCGCTTTATTCCAAGAGACATAGGCTTGAAATGAAGTTGAGGAAGTCTGCATGCAAGTGGGTTTTGATAAAAAATTGGAAGATTTTTGGTTGATACTACTTGTGGCTGCCGTAGAACTAACATCTTCACATAATGATTCCAACACGTCCAAATCTCATGGTATTGGTCGATCTATATTCTCATTAATTCACTCTAGTTCACCTAAAACTACAAAGATTCAAAAATGACAAACAGTAAGTCACAAGGCATAAATTGTACAAAATGTGGGGTAATATTCTAGGACAAGAAATCCCTTATACACCTGAAAAGTTCAGAACAGATGGACTGATGTTGCACAAACTATTTCTTCATGATGTTGTGACAATTGGAACCAAAGTAACCTGTCTTTATAGAATGTATAAATCGGTTCAAGGCAGCAGAACCTTCCACAGATCAATAAAATTTACATCTCAGTTGAAAGATTCATCGTTTTAGTGCACAGGTACCAACTCGGTGGTGCCATCTATCGCATCAGGAAACAGCACTGACGTGACCTTCGCAGGGATTTGCATCCTCAGAACCTAATTTACAGTGCCTATCTTAGCACAGGTTTATCTAACAGTACAGCGATGCCTTCTATACATCATCTTTATCTTAGTTATCTCCATTCCCACTTGTGTTTTGCTAAATGACGGCAGGAAATTAACACAACAAGACGGCAAACTTTCTCGAACTTCTTTCAAAGTTAGCATGGTTTTCTCTTGGGTGGAAACACATGAGCGCCCCTAGCAAACAAAGTCAAGACCCCAAAAGAGCGGCAAAGTAGCCCGCTAAATTTAAATACCTAATAAATCCCTAAAATAAGACTAAAGGTGTGACACTACCAGTTGCCGAATTGGTGTAACTGCAGTCGGGGCCAAAACAAAAAAAAAAACATGATTGTTTGAGTCATTGTTTTCCCGTGATTCACGTACACCCATCATACCAGCAATATTTTCATTTCAACCTTCAGTTCTATTTGTGTCCAGTCCGAAGTCAAGGTTCGATAATGAGCAATGAGGGCGGCGAAATCCCCAGACACAAAAAAAACAACAGTGGTCATATGAGGTGTGTGAATTTGCCTCCAAAAGTGATTAAAATCGCAGTTTATATGCCGGTATCGATCCTCATGAAAAGTAAATTCAAGTATTTTTCAACCCCTAACAACAATTTTGGCGGAAAATGACTGAACCAATGTATGTAGCTGCATAAATGTCAGTGGTACAGATGTTTTTATTAAACCATACTTGTTTTTCGAGTCAGGTTGTCCATAACGGTTTTCCTTGATTCGGCTTATATTCCTGTTTTTTCATGATTTGGCTCATACAGTTTTATCGTGATCTATTCTTAACTCTTTCGCTACCAGCCCTCTTTTAAAGTTATTCCCCCATCTTGCCAGCATTTTTGCCATTTTTATTATTTTTTTGTAGCAGGAACCGAGGGCCACATGCAGTTTGATTCCCACCTGCAGCAGGCTGCGCCCCCTGCCCACCATCACCTGAGTCATTGTCACTACTACTTATATCATTATCCCCAACTGACTGGTCATTATCACCATCAGAATCAGGCTGATCACGCAAATTGGTCTCAAATTGGTCTATCTTCACCAATTCACCTGACTCGAAATACCCACTTCCTGGGGACGAGATTGAGCCAAATGCTTCCGAGAACACTTCCAAAGATATGGCGGGAGGTTTAAATCAACGTAGAATCAATACTTTGGTTTACTTTTGATGGGTAGATGGAAAAACGCTGAGATAACATTTTGAAATGTTATTGGCAATTTAGTGTTTTAAAACGTTATTGGCAGTGAAAGAGTTAATGAATCGCGCTTTGTCCTGATTTACTGCAATCATGATTTTGCCTGATAATTTGATTAGGATTCGATGGGAAATCATGCCAAAAGGCCCGAAGAGATCGACATTTACTCTGCTTCACCAGAACGAGGCTTGCACATCATCATGATCAATCCAGAAATCTAGTTCTGTTCCAAATCGCCAAGTTACAAGAAACAACAGATAATAAACAATTATAAAGCTAAAATCAACTCTCAAACATGGGAGCGCTCCTCAACGATAATTTGTGATGAGTATCCATCCCATCTTTGTCCAAAAACCAAACGTTAACTGGTAGCCACATGATTTATCTGGATAATTAATTTATGATACCCCAACCATATTCCAAAAAGAAAGTAGCTTCCCGATTCGCCGACCCATGCCAGATAGCATCATGACAACGCTAATTACGATTGACTATCTGACCTTGCACTGTTCTTGTGTTAGTGTTTCCTGGAATCTCGACGAGTCGTGCCTGTCGAATGACGTCAGTAGTTGGGTTTTAAAGGTTAATTGAAACCACAACGAATACATGTAGGTCTTCATTCTCATAGCTTTCCAATGAATATTGATGTCATATTTCACTGTTTCATTCCATTTCCAAGTGGGATTCAAAGCCACCTCAGAAGCTGATTGATTAAAAGATGTAATTTCCCCATAATCTTCAACTCTTGATTTCAATCGCTATGCAGAATGTTTCAAAAAACTTCTCATCTCTATTTTTTCATTTCTGATTTTACAAAACATTTACAATAAAGATGACAACTTTTTTGCAAACACCATGTACATGTAGAACTATATGATTCCAATCACCCTTGCTGGCCAGGCAATAATCGTTTCCTCAATAAACATTTTTGGCTCACCTGTGAGCCTTTACAATAACGCAGCGTCGTCGTCCGTCGTCGTCCATTGTCGTCCGTCGTCGTCGTTAAGACACTAGTGGCAAGTTTCGTAACCACTAAAGCTACTGAACTCAAACTTGGTACACATGTACCCCTTGGTGACTGCTACTCAGAGACCAAATTCTGACCTCATGTAACTCAGGGTTTGGCAACCAGGGGGCCAAAAGGTCAAAATTGAAAATCTGCAATAACTTGCTTAATACTGGTTAAAAAATTTTGAAAAAAATATGGTAGGTACTTCTACCAAGGACACATCATATATCCTCCGGGTTTTGGATTTGACCTACTTTTGAAGGTCAGAGAGGTCAAAGTTTGATCGCGGCACCGCCGTTAGTCAATGGTGGCACGTTTTGTAACCGCTTTAGCCAGAGATCTCAAACTTAGTACAAATGTACCCCTGCGTGACCCCTACTTAGAATCCGAATCATGGCGTTATACAATTCATAGTTTGGCCAATAGGCGGCAGAACATCAAAAGTGAAAATATGCGATTGCTTGCTTAATTCTGGTCTGAAAAATGTGAAAAAAATATGGTAGGTACTTTTACCAAGAGTACATCATATATCCACCGTATTCGTTTTTCGATATACTTTTCAAGGTCAAGGAGGACAAAGTGTCCCGATGGCACCACTGTTAGACAAAAGTGGCATGTTCAGATACCGCTGAAGCTACTGAACTGTAACTTGGCACAAGTATATCCTTGGGTGGCCCCTACTTCCGCACCAAACCCCGGCTTTTTATGATTCCCAGTTTGGCCTCCAGGGGCCAAAATGTTAATCTCACCTTATAATGATACCTTGTCAAGAAATATTAAAAAACTGAAACTTATTTAATTAAATTTGATATTCACTTTTGCTTTGAGTATTGTAGGCCTATGTCTACAAATAAAAAGACCTGGACTGTTTTTAAAAAACCCATAAAACATCAGATGTAACACTAAAAGTGTTACATCTGATTCCTTAGAATTGTTACATCATAGCATAATATCTGTAAACTAATTGGTACTTGTGTGGTTTAGCACTTCATGAAAATAGAGCTGCAGGTAGCTGTAACAGTCACATGGTCTGAGACTGCTGACTTTCTATTCTTAATATGTAAAGTCAAGGACTTGGTGAGCCCCCCTTTAGGTCGGGGGAGCACCCCCGAACCCCCCCCCCCCCCCCGACGATAGCGTAACGTTTTTACCCATCAGACTGCTAAGTATGATTATTTCGAATGTCTTGATACCACTGTAACATGCTCGTCGGAATCGATACGCTTGATCACCGTCTACAGACCAGACCCCCATCCGCGGTTTGTTAACGAATTCACCGAAGAATTTGGTCTGATGTTGGAACGTACGGTTGCATCAAATTCGTGTAAGCATGTGCTTATAACAGGCGATTTCAATATTCATATGAACAAATGTGAGGATCCCTATGTCATCAAATTCAATCGTCTCTTGGAGTCCTTCGGTATTACTCAACATGTAATCGCACCCACACATGTCAAGGGCAATATGCTAGACTTGGTGCTTACACGCAGTAGTGATGTCAGTGCTGTATGTGATATCGAAGTAGATCCATCGCTTTCTACTGATCACTTCGCTGTTCATTGTGCACTAAAGATACCAAAACCACAAAATGCTACCAAATCAGTGATCTACAGGAAACTCAAAGACATTGATGCTAAGCTTTTCCGTGAGGATGTTCAGGCTTCGAGTCTTGTGTTAAACCCATGCAACGACTTGGACAATCTGGTGGAGCAATATGACTCTGTACTCCGTAATATTCTAGATAAGCATGCGCCCGAGGTTACCCGCTCAGTAGTGGTTAGGAATAAGGCCCCTTGGTTCACGGATGAGATCTCGCAAGCCAGATTGGTCCGGCGGAGGTATGAAAGGGCATGGCGGAAGGACAAGACTGAGATAAACAGGCAAATCTTACGAGCCCAGAGTTATGCGGTATGTGTTCTTATCAAGCAAGCTAAGCTGTTGTTTCACCAGACCAGGATTGAAACGAGTAGCAACCGTGACCTTTTCAAAATTGTCAATGAGCTTCTGGGGAAAAAGACTGTGTCACCTCTACCAGAACATTCAGACCCAAAAAAGCTTGCTGAGGATTTTAGCGAGTTTTTCAGTGACAAGATCAGGAAGATTCGTAACAGCTTCGAAAATGGTGCCTCTGCTACAGGAACAGCGTCAGGTCGCATAGAAACGAATGGTGACCATGTACTTCGGAACTTTCGCCCAACATCCGAAAGTGAGATCAAGAAGATCATACTCTCTCTTCCGTCTAAGGGATGTTCTCTCGACCCAATCCCTACATCGCTTATGAAAGAGTGTGTTGACTCGCTTCTGCCGACCTTTGTAAAGATCATAAACATGTCATTCGAGTTGGGCCATGTTCCCCCATGCCTAAAGTTTGCGTTAGTAAAACCGCTCCTCAAAAAGCCGTCACTTGACAAAGAGGTATTGGGTAACTATCGCCAAGTTTCGAACTTGACTTATCTCTCAAAGCTGATTGAGCGAATAGTGGCAGTGCGCTTGAGGGAACATATGACGGCAAACAGTCTGTATGATCCACACCAGTCTGCCTACAGACAGGGCCATAGCACGGATACAGTACTACTCAGGATTACCAATGATGTACTAACTTCTCTGGATGTTGGAGATGAAGTGTTATTGGTGCTTTTAGACTTGTCAGCCGCGTTCGATACTGTAGATCATGTGATACTTCTTGACAGGCTACACGAACGAATTGGTCTGAACGATATGACATTAAAGAGGTTCGAATCCTACCTTTAAGATCAACAATTGTCGGTAGTAATCAGTCAGTCCTCCTCGAATCGCGTTACTCTTGAATATGGAGTGCCACAAGGCTCCGTACTGGGACCCGTCTTATTCACAATCTATACGTTGCCGCTTAGTGATGTCATGCGTGGAAATGGTGTCCCATACGAACTGTATGCTGATGACAATCAACTCATCTCTTCGGCACGTTGTGGTGATCAATCTCAAGGCACACAGATGGTAAATCAGACTGAGAGCTGCATATCGGATGTTAAGGAATGGCTGTCCGTCAACAAACTCGCCCTAAACGCTCCTAAGACTGATCTGTGTAACATCGTATCCTCTCGTAGAACAGGCTCGGTGACAGGTATCTCAGTAGGAGAAGTCTGGATTCCCAAATCTCCACGTGTTCGTGACCTTGGTGTTTGGATCGATCAGAATATGACTATGCAGACCCATATGAAAATGATCTGCAAGGCCTCGTACGCAAATCTCTACAACATAGGCCGGATAGGAAAATACCTAGATCAGACAAGTCGAGAACGCCTAGTGCATGCATTCGTCACTTCCAGATTGGACTGCAATAATGCCATTTTGTACGGCCTTCCAAAGAAGACGATCGCGCCCTTGCAGCGTGTACAAAACACTGCGGCGCGAATTGTGTGCAGGACGAAGAAATCTGAGCACATAACCCCAACACTGCGCGAGTTACACTGGCTCCCAGTGTCTGCTCGGATTGAATTCAAAATCCTCCTGCAGGTATTCAAATGTCTGAGACAATCTGCGCCATCGTACCTCCAGGAACTTCTTTGCACCAAGGAGGTTACACGAACAACAAGATCTGGTTCAACGGTTCTTTGTGAAAAACGAACGAAAACGAACTTTGGGGACCGTAGCTTCGCTGCATGTGGGCCACGGCTATGGAACAAACTCCCCAAGCGCATACAAGATTGCCAAAACACTGACACTTTCAAGGCACAACTAAAAACGCACTTATTTACAAGATCACACAGAGCTCAAGGGGAGCGCCTTGAGCACGGACCAAATCCATGGAAAAGCGCTATACAAAAACTTCATTATTATTATATTATTATATTAAATAGAGCTAGTTCTAGTTTGTGATTCATTTTGATACTTCAGATTTGGGCAGTAGACCAATATAACTTAGTCGTCAGTGTGGTTTTAAGCAGGGAAAACGTATTTGTTTTTCTTAAAGTGCCTTTTTTGGACGGTCGTGTGCGATTGTTTTGTTTATGTCACGTGACCTCGACCATGTCGACGCAAAATTGATATAAAACCACCCTTTTCTGTCATTATTTAGGACGGATATTTCCCTAATAAAAATATAAATATAATTGGCCAATTTCTTAGGCATATGTAGCGAATTCCCATGAAGATTTGAATTAGATGTTCTTTAACCTGTTACAACTGGTCTGATTTATTAATTCAGCGCCATTTTGAAAAACCAAAGAAAATTGTTTGTAGGATATATAATAATTACTCTCGTTATTTCTCATCATTATACTCCCGCACACGCGTGTATCTTAAGAGCCCCTCCTAAGAAGGGGGGCTTAGTAAAAAATCTTAATCTCAACACATCTAGCCAAAGACAACAGTACAGAGTAAGTTGTGTCTTTGTTGGTGGCTTATTATTTTGACTAGGGCATCCTATCCTCAGGGTTTGAAAGTGTATGCAGATTGGAGATGGATGCACTGACTGACTCAGTGACTGACTGAGTCTGTATCAAGCATGATTGTGTGTAGGCCTAATGTTTCAGCCTTCTCCACAGGCCATTATAACGGGGCGGGCCGCCCCGTTCAGGCGGGGAAAACACTGCTGTTTATGTATGTGTGTGCACTAGTATAAAGATGTTTCTTCACATTGGATAACAATACAATACAACTCAAGCTACAGTGCCTTTGCCCAGCTGTTATAAAGTACAGAAATTCCGTAATTTTAGGGAAATTGTACAAAAACAGTATATTCAATGATAGTATAATGTGCAACACCATAATATCATAATGATAGATAGATTATGGACAATGATAACCGAGAATCCTCTCTCAAAAAAGGCAGATTAATGTCACGTAAGAGTTCGACCTATGAGGCGCCATTTCAAAACATGTGCGTGACCTCGTCCCCAATAGCGGCACTACTAGCATCAAGATGTTTCTAGGTCAAGGCCAGGCCTACGCGAGGTCCAGTGCATTATTGATTGGTTTCAACCCCTTCCATGCGACACATCCCGGGGTTGGACCTAAGCAGGCTGGTCTATACTCAGTCTTGGCGCTCCTGAGATGAGATTGTATTGTAGGCCTATCGGCTGTTGAACACCACACCATCAGTCGAAAATTGCTAAGATTATTCTTTATATTTGCAAAACACAAGGGGTGGGTTAGGGGCAGCGGCATAGCTTGCTTTTTTTTGTTCTGAGGGGGGCAAAGGTCCTCTTTCGCCATTCTTTTTGGCCAAAACTTGCATAAAAAGCACGTTTTGTTGGGGGGGGGAGACCTGGGCCCCCTGCCCCCTTTACCTATGCCTCTTATAGTGAGGGGGGGGGCTTCCTTTTTACAAATTCTAAGCTAGAAAAGAGGTGGTAACATGACTTTTGGAATGCATGGAACAAGGGAGGCATGTTGTGAATGATGTCTGTAAATTAAAACTATTTCAAAGATTTAGAGAGTGACTGATCTAATACATTCCAACAGAATTGCTGGGGACGAGTTTCTTTGCCGACCTCCATGGCGATCCATATAATTCGGGGATTCCCAACAATCTTGCGACCAGGTTTCCATTTATAATACAATGTCCGGCGTGTGCTACATATCGATTCTTGGTACCTGTAAACGAGGTCACACATGCTCCAAATTTCCGCGGAAAATTACGGAAATTCCGTACTTTATCACAGCCGGCCTTTGCTGTATGGATGTACATACTGTTTAGTACTTTGTGAATCTCATACAGTACATGAGTAAGAGGAGGGATGTAAAGTCTCCATCATCATGTCTAGTTTTCAGCTCTTTTAAAATTCTATGTTGCAAAATATTGTGCTGCGTTCATGCAACGGCATAGGCCTATCACATCATACCTAGCCTAACTAATATTAAGCCACTTCGTCAGTACTGTGCGCAATGCATTGTGGGATAGCAGTGAATGTAAACAAACCCAAAATTGAGATCATTTTTCTTTGTTTTTTTGGCCTACCAGACGCTGCATCAAATCCATGTTAAATTCGATCAATATCAAAGGCTTTCTTTCTTCTTGATGGTTAGGACCGCCACAAGATGCCTTTGAATTTGCATGTGTTACACATGCTACTGTTTACATTCACTGTTCCTCGGGATCTGAGCATGCGCATTTGTATTGACGAACTCGCTTATCATTTTGAATAGCCAATCAGATGAAGTACTCCCTGAAGCCCATTTCTGATAGGATGGCTATGAATATATAAGCCATGTGCTGTGTTGATGTTTATTGAGTCGAGAATGGTAGGTGAGATGTATCATGCATTGCACATTGTGTATAGCTAAGTTTCGAAAGTGTGCTTGTTAGCAGAGGTCTAAGATGGGAACTAAAAATGTACACATGAAAATGTATATTTGGTGCATGTTTAGAATTCAGTTGTTTTTTGCCAAGGGACACCAGTTCATCAATCATGTGACACTGAAATGGGACTCTCTGTAGCAGAATAGTGGAAGAGAGTCGAATGATTGAACTCGCCTCACTTTGGCAAAAGTGACTGAATTCCAAACTCTCCTACGCATTATTCCCTATAAATTTTTTCTAGCTTTCCTGTCTTAATCACTGCTAATATTTTTACATTGTTTGATTTTGCTGATTTTGCACTAGCCTAGGATCCGCAAAATTCTGTACGAAGTCTCTACAAAGTCTAATGACTTGACTCAACTGAAGAACTACACTGTCCACAAAATATAAATATGCAATTTATAGATTTTTAGGCAGCGTTCACGCTGCTGCAAAAATTTCCAGCCACAGATATTTTCTAGGTTACAATAGGAAGGCTCCTTACATTTAGTTTGTAACCACATTTTCCCAATTTTCAAGACACACTCCCCCTTTACACAGACATTGACCCCTCAAGCGAAATGTACTGGTATGCACATTGATCTCTGGTCATGCACAGCTTCTCTGGACATGACCACTGCTTTGTGGAGCATGTGCATCAGTCCCACCTGTAGTGAATCATTGGATTCAGTCTACTTCCCACCAAAAAAACTTTCATCACCATAATGCTTCTACATCACCAAAAAGCCCTGGTCTCTGAAAATGGACTTTGGATCAATCTGCAGAATGTAGCAAGAACAACATGAAATTCCCGATTTCACTAGATTAACTGACTCCCCTACAGCCATGTACAAATGCAACAGTGTTTCAAAACCACACATGATGATGCCGACATGTCCCAATCACATGTCCTATCTTTCATGTGATTGCACCACAGGTGAGCACATGGTCCATGGACCATTTCATTTACTTTTCAAATCACTAGTTTCTTCATTCTTTCAAATTGAAAATATCACACCAGAAATAGACATTTCAGTTCAGCAACACTAGAGACCTGCCACTTCATGTATACCAGCACACAAATCCTTTTTGTCCCCCGGAGCTTGTGTAGGGGGACATGGTATTAGTACATGGCACCAACTTTGTGCTCGTTTCAACCCTACAGCTTCTGAACGACTCAAGCAATTTAATCGATATTTGGTGGAAGGAGTGAAGGACATCTGAAGATGTGTCCCACTAAAAATCATCCCGGTGAGATTCCCGGCCTGGCCAGTAGGGGGCAAAATGTTGCGCCGCTCGCCGCTCGCCGGACGCATGTTTCCTGTCCGCTCTATAATTTCTGAACGACAAAATATTTTGGATTGAAATTTGGTGTGCTGATAGAGGGTGGGCCAAAGGTGTGTCGCGTCAAAAATCGGCCGAATTTGATTCTCCATTTGGCCGCCAGGGGGCCAAAACCAATAACCCATAAAGTGTTAGAACTCGCAGAATATTTGTCTGATCTTTACCATATTTTTATGGTAGACTATAGATACATGATATATCACCCGGGTTTTTAGTTTCATTCATTTTTAGCTCACCTCTTAGCAGAGGTGAGCTTATCCCATACCGTGGCGTCCGTCGTCTGTCGTCGTCGTCGTCGTCGTCGTCGTCGTCGTCGTCCGTCGTCCGTTAGCAGGGCACGTTTCGTAACTGTTAGAGCTATTGAGCTGAAACTTGGTACACATGTACCCTTATGTAATGACACCTTGGAGACCAAGTTTCGGTCCGATTCGTTTCATGGTTTGGCCACCAGGGGGCCAAACGTTAAAAGTGAAAATATGCAATATCTCCCTTAATAGTAGTCGGGAAATTTTGAAACAAATATGGTAGGTACTTCTAGCAAAGGTGCATCATATATCCTCCGGGTTTTTGATTTGACCTCCTTTTCAAGGTCACAGAGGTCAAATGTTGTAAATTGGCCGTTAGGATGTAACGATGGCACGTTTCTAAACTGCAATGACTATTGATACCAAATTTGGTACACATTTACCCCTTAGTCAGGTGATCTCAGGGACCGAAGTTTAGTCCAAAATGATTCACCACTTGACCACCAGGGGGCAAAATCCAAAAAACCTTAAATATGTGATTATTCCTTAACTTCTTGCCCGATTGCCACCAATTTGATATCATGGGTACATCTAACCACCATACAGTATATGTCACACAGGTTTTTAATTTGACCTTCTTGTCAAGGTCACAGAGGTCAAATGGCGTAAATTTGCCGTCAGGCCGTAACTATGGCACGTTTCTTAACTGCAATGACTATTGATCACAAATTAAGTACACATGTACCCCTTGGTCAGGTTATCTCAGGTACCGAAGTTTGGTGCGATCTGATTTGCCGTTTGGCCTCCAGGGAGGGGGCCAAATCCTAAATTCTTCAAAATGCCTTTATTCCTAGTAATGACTTGCCCGATTGGCACCAATTTTATATCATAGGTACATCTAATTCTAACAACCATTCAATGTGTCACCCGGGTCGTCTTTGATTTGACCTACTTTTCAAGGTCACAGAGGTCGAATGTACTGTAAATTGGCCATTTTGGGGAAATTGTAATTGCTTGGACCTACATCAAACCTAACACTACATGACACAATACCATGCTCTTTATCCATCTTTCCTCCACATTAGGTGAGCACAATGGCCCTGGCCATTTCATTTTGCCCTATAGGGGGTGCTTCCTGAAAATCATGAAAATTCCCTTCCGCTCTGTAACTTCTGACGACAAAATATTTTTGATTGAAATTTGGTGTGCTGATAGAGGGTGGGCCAAAGGTGTGTCACATCGAAAAATCCGCCAAATTTGATACTCCGTTTGGCCGCCAAGAGGCCAAAACCAAAAACACATAAAGTGTTAGAACTCGCTTAATATTCGTCCGATGTTTACCATATTTTTATGGAAGACTAAGCTAAGATAGATACACGATATATCACCCGGGTTTCTGCCCTATAGGGGGTGCTTCCTGAAAATCATGAAAATCCCTTCCGCTTTGTAACTTCTGAACGACCAAATATTTTGTATTGAAATTTCCTGTGCTGATAGGTTGGGCCAAAGGTGTGTCGTGTCGAAAAATCAGCCGAGTTTCATTCTCAATTTGGCCACCAGGGATCCAAAACCAAAAACAGTGTTAGAACTGGCTTAATATTTCTCCGATCTTTACCAAATCTTTATGGTAGACTTGGCTAACAAAGGTACACGATATATCTCTCGAGTTTTTAGTTTCATACATTTTTCTGCCCCAGAGGGGGGAACTTCCTGAAAATCATGAAAATTCCCTTCCGCTCTGTAACTTCTGAACGACAAAATATTTTGGCTTGAAATTTGGTGTGTCACGATACTGGGACACCCAACTGAACCATAAACTTCAGTCAATGACAGCCAAGAACACCACACGGATTCAAACTACACATTTTTCAAAAAAGACCCAACAGCGACGGGGGACATTCAACGCCATGCTTGTCAACCTATCAATCAGTCCAAACCCTCTCAGCTGAGCGCCAGGTAATTGGGCCTCTTGTTCTCACTAGCCAAAGCCAAATATGTATGGTTTATAGTCTGGTCCATTTACAGCATGTTTGCCATGCTAGTATAAAAACTTTTAAAGATAAAATTTCCTTGAAAAAGCATAGGCACAGGGGTTACATAAGCGGCCGGCACCCGAAGGGTTAAACATGTCACAAGTGCTGTAATCAACCATTTTTGAGGTCGTTTTTCTTTGTCCAAAGTCACTGCTGTAGAAATGTACAGTAAACGCATGTATAAATATTATAAAGGGTCACATCTTGCCTCTTTACTCAGCTTGTTTTTCTCGTCCAAGCTCTTGCTGTCCATCCTTGATGATTCAGCAGTCAATATGTTTAACTATTTTACATTTTCACCCACGATTTATTTAGATAATTTAACTGTTTTAATTGGTAGATTTTAAAAAAGAAGAAGTATTTTCGAAGTTACTGTGTTTTGCAGCTGATGTTTGTGCCGAGATCATACTTTATTAGTGCTTCTGAAGGAACACAATACCTACTTAAAGATGTGATAATGGGTCATATATGTGTTCCTGAAAGACCCTCTAAAAAGTACTGAAAAATTGACCAATTCAGGGGGAACATACTGAAGGGGCTATTCAGGGGTTGGTAGCTCAGCCACCAGCGAAAGTTGATTGGTCAAAGCAGCAGACAACTAAATCGCTTTCCAAGATGAAGATTAAAAGCCGGGATCGGAGAAAGTTTTGACATGGATAAACAGTCCTACATAATTTAGAGCGACGGGTCTTTCGATGTTTCGAAATTGGATCCTTTTGACTCAATTAAAACCCGGCCAATTCTAAAGATAATTGGATGCAGGTGGTTGACCCCGATTCCAAGTCAAAATAAAAGATAACGTGGTAAAAAGTGTAGAGAGAAGTGTAGATTCAAGATTGAACTGGATGCGAGGATGCATATGATATTTGTGGAGGCCGCCATTGTTGGGATGATGGCGGGGACTTTCGTAAGTTTTCTAGCACTGAAATTGCATGTTGGATTTAGAAAAAATATCGTGATAAGTGGAGGGTTAAATGCTTTTGGGAACTTTGGAATATAATCTTCTGGGTTGTTAACTGCTGCTACTCACGTAGGTAGGCCAAAATATTCATGTGTTCTGAATTAAATAAACTTTCGTCCCGCCCACCGTCATTGCATCATTGGTGACACACCCTTTCACAACAATGTGCAATGTAATATTTTCCGATGCTGCCAAACGATTTTATGTTTCAATCGTTGCAAAATCGCTTCATCTATCGAAAACTTTCTCGTTTCAATATCATTTCAGCTTGATAATCGTTACAAAATCGTTGCACTTTTTTGAAGCAATGAATTCCGGAACGATTAGCAGGTGAATTTTGGTTGCTATTTGCTAAGCAAATTCCTGCGTGTGATTTGGAGATAATCTAGATGTAACTGGCGGCTTCCATGGACCAGTGCAGTTTTTTGGGCGGGAATGGCCAGCCGAACATAAATGGGCCCATAGAAGACCTGATATCTGCTCAGAAGTTCCTGGGTCATTTCAAATGTTCGCTGTGACTACAGTAATGAAAGGCAGTGTGGCTCTAATCTACTTACCCTTTAACATCCCTTTTCAATTCATTCTGTCGCATCTACCTGAGCCAACAATGACCATTGCGTTGACCTGGATTTATCTTGATTTGAATTTCCTGCTCTTGTAACTCTGAGCATTTCAGGGCAAAAATCATCTCCTGTAAATGAAGGTAGAAGGTTATAGGTTTGTGGGATGTTAACCAAAATTATCCACAGTTCGGGTCAGTAGTGTAAAAGTGGGGTTTTTCGCTCACCTAGGATTTAACCTAATTTTTAATCAGTCAAATCCTAGTCAAACGATTATTCAACTTTTCCAAAGTTTAAAGCTAAAAACTCCTAGAAACTTCTCTACATAATTTCTAGTCAAAACGATTATTCAACTTTTCCAAAGTTTACAACTTTTACAACTTTTACAACTTTTACAACTTTTACAACTTTTACAACTTTTCAAAAAATCACAAAATCACAAATCCACAAATTGTCTAACTTTTCTGACATGTTTAATTCTGCTAAATAATCTCAAGTGTACATTTTGTTCAAAAATCAAAATTTCTCTATTTAAGTAAAATCATATTGTATAGAAAATGACTCATATCATCACATCCACCACTTCAAAAAAGAATAAAGTATCAAAATATTCAAAAAAGAATAATATAGAAGATTATTCCTCATCCAAAGATGACCTTAAAAATAGTGAAGATTATTCATCTGAGGAAGAAGAGGAGGATTATCGTTCGGAAAGCGAATTATATGCCAAAATTCAACCCCCTCAATCAGAGTTAATCACGTGGAAAGAAGTTCCTTTAAACGTGTGGTATAAGATTGTAGGGAAAGAGCTGAAGAATACTAAACACGGAGAAGCGTTAATTCTCACTCTAAAATATAAAAAGCGAGAGCCCCTGAAAACTTTTTCAACATCGTTAATCAAACGAGATTTAGAAGCGAATCCTAAATTGAATTATATAATATCGTTAGGAAAACCTAAAGGGAAAAAGTATTACGCGTTTAATTTAGTGCAAGGATAAAAGGGTATAATTTTATAAGAAGTGTCACGTTCTTATAAAGTTACAAATTTTAAAAAAATTTCTTTATTTAATTGTTTTCCATTTTATATAAAATAAAATGTCAATCATGAAATCAAAAATTGATTTTCTGTCAGAGGAAGAGTTAGAACAAAATATTAAAAAATCAACTTCTTTTTTAAAATGGAGAAATGTACCCTTGAATAAATGGTACAGAATTGTTGAAAAAATAAATGTAGGAAATGAATTAGTTCTCAAGTTACAAGACCGCGAAGGGAATAATGCAAATTTTGTTTCATCTCCTATCGTTAAAAAAGAAGTAGAGAAAAATCCAGAGTATACCTATATCAGATCGTTAGGTCACCTACCAGGGAAAAAATATAACGGCTTCGAGATAGTCTAAAATTTAAAAAATTTCTCTATTTAAGTAAAATGATCTTTTATAGAAAATGGAATATCTTGTACGCGATTGTAGAAAATGTTTTACAGAAAAATTATAAGACGATTTTGAAAAAGATAAAAAATGTAAATATGGAAGAAAATACAGATGTAAAACATGTTACAATATATATCAAACAAAATATCAAAACAAATATGACAAAGATAAAAAGCTAACTAATGAATCTTTTAAAATATCATACAAACTTACAGAATTATTAAACGCATGTCTTTGAAGAAATCAACAAAAATCTAAACTTGAAAAAGTTATTGGTTGTTCTCTAGATGGTTTGTACAAGTGGATTGAATTTCAATTTGATGACACTATGACATGGGGAAACCATGGTGACTATTGGCATATTGATCATATTCTTCCAAAATCACATTTTGACCATACTGTTGAAGAAGAACTTATGCTATGCTGGAACTGGAGAAATTTACAACCTATTACGAAACAAGAAAATTGGAAAAAAGGGAATAAAATTGATTATGAACTTTACTATCAAAATGTATCCTTCGCATCAGAATTTCTTGAAGAAATTTAAAATAATTTCTTTTGAAATAAATGATCACAACCATGATGATTTTAAAATTATCATGGGTGTGATAGGCCCTGATTCTTTCATTTTCGCTCAAATGAGGATTATGCTAGAAGCTAAAATTTATCATTCTGAAGGCTAACACCTTCAGTTCATCTGTACTAAGAGTACTGACGATTCGTTTCATTTTTATTTTTATGCTTATTCTGTAGGCATAAAAGTTAAAATAAATTATGTGAAAAATAACCAAACAAAACATTGATTTAAGTAAAATCTTTTGTGTTATAAATAAATATGAATCAACTTGTCGATACTATGAGTACCGACGAACTAAAGGTTTTGGCCTTTAGAAACAGAATCAAAAATTATGGCTCATTATCAAGAGCTGCAAAACTTCAACCAATTCCTAATATTTGGAATGAGGAAGTGAAAATTGAAAAAAATATTTCACTACTCTCACAAATTGAAAAGAGAGTATTGGCTCAACGAGTTGGAATTAAAAATATCAGAAAAATTCCCAAGATTGAGCTAGATAAAATGTTGAAAAACATAAATGTTCAAGACATTCAACCTAAACCAGTAAAACCAAAGATTTCTATCAAACAACCTTTGCTAGCACAAGCGAAAGCTGGTGGGTATCACAATTATCATAAACTTTCCATAGAAAAATTGAAAGAGTTATTATCTACACCACCAATTAAACATATTTTAAAATCAGATTTGATTCAAAAAGCGAAAGAAATTGGTATCGAAGTAAAAACCAATATGAAAAAAGCTTTTCTTGAACATCTCATTGAACAACACGAAGGATTTAAAGAGTTGAAAAAATTCAAGTCAGCCTTTAAAGGTTTTGCAAACCATTATAGAATGGAAGGATTACCTAAAATTGGGATACAACCGTTTCTTGAGAAAATTGAACTTACTTTACAAGATAAAATTAAAGAAGAATCACAGAAGAGCAGTTTAAAAATTACCATTATTTTACACATTTTAATGAAACGTAAAGGCCAAGAACAAGAATTTGAATTAAGATCACGACATATCATAGGTTTCAAAGAAGAATTGAATTATCTAAACATGATTGAAAATATTTTAAAAGAGTTGAAAAATCTCATTCAAAAAGGAAGTAATTGGAAATTTGTGGGAATCACTAAATTAGATCTCCACACTGTGCAGTACCAACCGCTCGGAGGGTCGAGCTACATTGAGCTTCCAACTCAAATCAAGGCAAACAAAGCAGTCATTAATGTTAAAAATCAAGATCAGAAGTGTTTTAGATATGCAGTTGAATCTGCTCTTTTAAACTTGGAGAAAAACGCAGAACGCGTTTCAAACTATAACAGACCTGAATTTGATCACATGTTCAAAGATCTTGAGTATCCTGTCAAAAACAAAGATATTGATATCTTTGAGAAACATAATCCAGAGATTGCAATCAATGTATTTAGTTATATTTTAAAGGAGGAAACTAAAAAACCTTTCCTTGTTATTTTACCAGTATACAATTCAGATAAAATAGTTGAGAATGAAAAATATATCAATCTGCTTTATTACAAACAGGAGGATGACATGATAGAAAATGAAAAAATAGAAGATATTTCTGATCATGCCAATTATCATTATGCATGGATCAAACATTTTTCAAGACTTGATAGTGCATCTCATTCAAAACAAAAAGCAGCAGTTAAAATATGTTACAGATGTTTGAAAGTTATTTCGGCAAGTACAAAAAAACTTCGTGACAAACGATTTCAAGAACACATGGAACACTGTAAAAAATATGACATGTCAAATATTTCAATGCCAAAAAAAGGTAAAAATACATTAGCATTTCAAAAATTTGATGCGATGGTAAAACATCCTATGATTATTATAGCAGATTTTGAATCGTATTTAAAACCCATACTAAGAAAATTGGGAGAAAAAACAATTCAATCACATGAACATTGTCCAAACAGTTATTCGTTTATCGTACAATTTGATCAAAAACAGATTCGAGAAAAAAATAGGATGTATACATACATACAAGAAAATGAAGATGTAAATATTGCAGAACATTTTGTAGAAAAAATTGAAGAACTGTGTACAATGCTTGCATCAAATTATATGTTTAAAAATACACCAATCAAACCTTTTACTCCATCAGAATTGAAGGAATACTTAAAAACAACCACCTGTTATCTGTGTCATGAAGAATTTACATATGTCAATATTAAAGTAAAAGATCATGATCATTTTACAGGTCAATATCGTGGAGCGGCACATAGAGATTGTAATATAAAATTTCAAACCCCAAAATTTATCCCTGTTTATTTTCACAACCTTTCAGGATATGATGCACATTTATTCGTGAAAGAACTAAAAGGAAGATTGAATGTGATAGCAAGTAATTCTGAAAATTATATATCTTTTAGTAAATTTATTAATGTAGAGGAAAAATCCTTTGAAATTCGATTTCTAGATTCTTATCGGTTAATGCAATCATCTTTAGCCGTTCTTGGAAAAAATTTACCAGATAACGAAAAAATAAATTTGAAACATCATTTTAAAGATAAATGTGACTTGGTGAATCAAAAAGGATTTTATCCTTACGAATTTATAACTGATTTCAAAACATTAAAAGAGTCAACATTACCAAAACAGCATGCATTTGATTCAACCTTAAACAATACAAAAATTTCAGATGAACAGTATGCACATGCACAACATGTGTGGAAAACGTTTAACTGTCAAACGTTTCAAGACTATCATAAAATATATCTTGAAACTGATGTTTTATTACTCGCAGATATTTTAGAAAATTTCAGAAATACGTGTATGCAGCATTATAAATTAGATCCTGCCTGGTTTTACACCTCACCAGGATTATCATGGCAAGCGATGCTTAAAATGACAAACATTAAATTAGAACTTTTAACAGATTCTGACATGTACATGTTTTTCGAAGAAGGAATTAGAGGTGGAATGTGTATGGCTACTCATCGCTATGCTAAAGCAAATAATCCACTCCTGAAAGACTATGATGAAAAACAACCTACAAGTTATTTCCCACTTGGATGCGAATAACTTGTATGGAGTAGCTATGGATCAAAAACTACCGTATCAACATTTCAAATGGATGAAGGATTTTGAACATTGGCAAGACATCTCCTGCACATTAGAGGTTGATTTAGAATATCCAAAACATCTTCATCAGCTTCATAATGATTATCCATTAGCAGCTGAGCATTTGAATGGAAAATTAATCCCAAATTTACATCACAAAACAAAATACATTCTTCATCATACTATTTTAAAATTTTATCTGTCACAAGGATTAATCCTCAAAAAAATTCATAGAGGTATTTCATACGAAGAAACTGATTTTTTGAAAAAATATATTAATCTTAACACAACCTTAAGAGCCAAAGCAAAAAATGACTTTGAAAATGATTTCTTCAAACTCATGTATAACTCTGTATTTGGTAAAACCATGGAAAATGTAAGATTACGCGAAAATATTACGTTAGCCACTAATACCAAACAACTCAGAAAATTAGTAAATTCAAACAACTATCGTTTTCATAAAATTTTCAATAAAAATCTGGTGATGGTTCAACGTCAAAAATCTGATATTTATTTGTGTAAACCTATTTATATTGGTCAAGCGATTTTGGATTTATCCAAACAACACATGTACGATTTTCACTATAATCATATGATGAAAAAGTATGGACACAAAGCAAAATTACTCTACACAGATACAGATTCATTAGTCTATCATATCGAAACCCAAGATCTATATCAAGATTTTCAAAAAGATTCAAATTTGTATGACTTTTCAAATTTTCCAAAAGATCACACACTGTTTTCAGACGCGAATAAAAAAGTCATTGGAAAATTTAAGGATGAAGAAGCTGGACATGTTATAAGTGAATTTATAGGCTTAAGGTCTAAATTGTATTCCTATGTAAAAGGTCAAGAACAAATTAAGAAATGCAAAGGTGTCAAGAAGAATGTGATTGACAAGGATATTACTTTCGAAGAATACAAACAAGTGTTGTTGGAAAAAATTCCTATCGAAAAACAAATGACAGTCTTTAGAAGTCGAAATCATCAACTTTTCACAGAAAAAGTTACTAAAGTAGCATTAGATGCAGCGGATGTTAAGCGAATGATTCAAGCTGATGGTATTTCAACCTTAGCTCTAGGTCATTATAAAATTGAAAAAATTTAAAATGTTAAAATAAATGAACTTCCCAGAGTTTTTAAAATATAAGTCAAATGTAAAGTATCCTTTGAATTATAAGAATAATTCTTTAACTAAAAATCCTTTTATCCATCAGCATATTACTGTGGACCATCAAAAAAGTTTCAACTATGGTACAATTGATATTTTTCCTGATAAAACTCCACCAAGAATATTTTCACAATATTCACAAGTACAAGACTATTTAAAAAATGCAACCATGAATAACTGGGAAAACCAATTTAAATTTGCATTATTTTGTGCGACGTCTGGCTGTGGTGTATCATGGCATAATCATATTAATCATCAGGATCCTTTAGTACAAAGTATGTTTAGATTTCATGTTTACTTTACACTACGAAAAATTTTACATCAGCTAAAAATTCCTTTACCAGGAAATCCTGATTTTAATTCAAAAAAAAATCCCTATCACACACAAGCGTATGAAAATTTAAAACTTGAATTTGGTTCGGTCGATTTTAATTATTTTCATCAAGGAAAAATGAAAGCATTAGATATTATGATGGATAATGGTAACTATTATTTAAGAGCAAGGAGGATACCGCGGTGACGTCACGGCTTTTTCCAAGATGGCGCTGCATATTGTAAACAAACTCGATCCACGGCCAAGGGAAAATCAAGTCATCAAAAAAGTTAGATTTTTCGCATCAAATCAGAGTTATTAGTACTTTTCTGCTATGAAATAAGTCTTCAGACAATAAGCTATCATTTGAATAATGAAAAGTGCTGTTTTAATGGGGAAAAATAGGGTTTTTTAAACCAAATAGCCGGGCACCGATCTTCCAAAATTAGCGATGGTTTCAAAACAGTCTCCCAGATATGGGGCAATCTCTTCATTATCATAATGGGATTTGGAGTCATGTTTACAGATTTTACAAGTTCGAGACCTGTAATACCTAAAACTCGCATAGATCCCCATAGATCCCCTCTATTTGTCGAGTTAGCGCCCCTGTAAGATCATGCATTTTCGGACACTAGAACGAAATCTTCCAGCGGATATCGCGGTTTCGGTGATGATTTAAGGAGAAATTGACTGTTCTTAGAGTTGTATGTGACAGAAATGAGTTCATACTTCATGAATACATGAATATATTATGATATGGGCGAGCTCCTAAGTCAAAACAATAACAAACTCAACTGCATCTCTACTGTATATTGCGTAGTGCATTGCCTAGTGTATTTCGTAGTGTATTTTAGCGGAGACATTATTTCCGCACTATGGCCACGCCAAACGTCTTTTTTATTCGTGGAAGTTAATCTGCTCTGTAAATTTTATTTTACACAGGAAGAATCCATACTAGGTATTGCAATATTTCATGTCTATTGGTGTTTTTGTGTACAGGAGCGCACCAGACAGTGAGACGTGGAGATGTGTTCAGTGCTGGTGCTGTCAGTAGACTGAATCTGATTGGCCATAGCGATCACTAATATGGGTCGGGATCACGTGATGTGACGTCACCGCGGTATCCTCCTTGATTTAAGAGATCCTAGTAAGTTTCCATTTAATGCAGACAAAAAAGGATATGTGTATTCAGATCATCATAGACTTTATATTGATACATTATCTTTCATTTATTCAGACGATTGGACCAATTTCATCGCTTTAGATGGTCAAGGATTGACCAAAGCAGGCATGAGTAGAATCAATGAATCGATTAGAACGAATGTGTATTGCATTCTTGGTGCACAAACCATGATCAGGCGAGATATTTTAGAATCCTTAGATGCACAAAAACAGTTTGGAATTTTAGTGGAAGATGCGATTCAAGGTCAAACGTGAGTCGATTCCATCAAAACATTTCAGACGGCTAGTATTTTAATTCGATCTAAACAATCGTATGCGAACGCCTTAGAAAAAGTAGGTTCACGATTAGATTTTGCTGTAGGTTTAGGGTTACAACTTGTACCGAGTCATATGCGTTTACATATTGGTACGATTGAAGGGTATAATAATTCTCTGTTAACTGCCACGGAAAATACAAATTTTGGTATCAACACGCATATCAATGTTAGAAAAAAGCGTCAAGTGTCAAAAACACCCATCCCAACACCAACACCAAAAACACCCATCCCATCACCAACACCAACACCACAACCTGAAACAATTCATACAAATTTTACAACAAGTTTAGTAGCACTTGCATTGTTATTGCAGTATTTTTTATAAAATAAATGGAAGACGTCTATGAAAAATACAAGTATCCAAGCATCATGAAATTTTATAGCATTATGAAAAAAATTGATCCTCATGTAACATTTGAGGATGTGGATCAATTTGTAAAATCACAAAAAAGTTTTCAACTCCATAAAAAATCTAGAAAACAAATCCAAGGGCATATTATAGCCTATCGTGAAAATGCATTATGGTTTATGGATCTTCTTGACCTCACAAATTATTCAAGACAAAATAAAGGTTATAAGTGGATTTTACTTGCTATTGATACATTTACTAGGAAAGCATACGCTTCTGCGTGGAAAAATAAAACAAAATTTGAAGTGAAAAAAGGGTTTGAGGAGATTTACACAGACTCTGGTGACATCGAATTAATTATTACAGATTCTGGAAATGAATTTCTGAATAAACCGGTACAAGATCTTTTAAAAGAATTAAAGATAAAACATGATACAGTGGACATAGGAGATCATAATGCGCTAGGTTTAATTGATAGACTTTGCAGAACCATGAAAGAAAAATATTTAAGGATTTTACAGAACGAAATTCAGTGGTATGGGTAGATCAACTGGATGATTATCTGTATGCCTACAATCATTCACCTCATAGAGGTATTTTAGGATATACACCACAGGAAGCGAATGAACATGATACAGAATTAGTTGCACTCAATGTAGAGAAAAGTATGCCAGTGGAACAACCGTTTAAGATGGGTGACCTTGTGAGGAAAAAATTAAAGAAACCTCACTTTACCAAAGGGTTTAAAAGAATCTGGACGTTGAAAACCTACACCGTAAAAAGTATTGAAGGAATACATGCACAATTGAATGATGATTCTAGAGTCAGATTAGATGCCTTACAAAAAATAACAAAGGATTTTGAAGACATACAAGAAAATGAAGTGGATAAAGTGGATAAAGACATAAAAATTGAAAAGATCATTCAACATAAAGAAGGATTAGATCCTGAAAATAAAATGGACTCACGATTGAGAAAAAAGTATCGTTAATTTATTATTTGATATTATTGATAAAAGAGTTAATTTTATAAGAAGTGTCACGTTCTTATAAAGTTACATCATTACTTTAGTCTGACTCGCTAAAATAGCCCAAACAGATGATCACTGATGAAAGTCAAGTTATTTCAGATTCTCTGTAACTTTATTGGATTTTTTAAATTCCTGAATAATAAGATCAAACTCACTCGCAGAAATATGTTCATTCGTAATCGCGCGTGAGAGTAAATTATTCACATCGTTTAAATGATCTTGTGTGCGAATCCAGATTGTTTTATGTTTTTTCATTTTTTTCCTTAATTGTGGAACAACAATTTTACCTGTTGTGCCTAACATAGTACAAACAACAGCTAAAGGTAAAGTGACAATATTGGTAATAACACCGCCTGCGCCAATCGAAGCGATTCCTGCTCCTGCGATAAAAAAGCTAGTTTCTAACCAATGAAGGATAGTTGAAATTTTTTTATAATTTTTATACAGTTTACGTCGTTTTCCAATTTTTAGTTGTAAGTCTGATTTGATCTGCTCAATCTGCTCAAAACGAAATTCATCCTGTTCGGGGATTGAATCTAAGATGTCCATTCTTTTATTCTAACAGTAAATCTATGGTACACGCGGTTTTAAAGTCAATGGATTCATTGTTTTGATTTTTGATGTCAATTTCGATATAGGAAAAATCATAATTTTGAATCTTGACTTTTTTTAATGAACTGTATTCCACAAGATCTCCATAATTTTTTCCTTTCGCGACAAAGGTGGAAATAATATCAGAAGGAACGTCGTCTAAAAAATTTTTAGCATCATCCACAATATTAGAACAAATACGAAATTCTTGATGGGGTAAAAATTGACAAGGTTGTTCTCCTTTCACTTCATTGATAATACATGCATCTTCCAATTTAATTCCTAATAAGGTACGTAATTCCTTATGGATCCACACTACAAAAGAAGGATTCACTTTTATCACAATTTTACCTTCGTTTTCCAAATAAGTGATTATCATATCGTTCTGATATCCTTTTTCCTTCAGCGCATGTTGTATCGCTTTGATATAAGAGTCAACGGAATAAAGTCCTTCTGAAATATAAACAGAACCGTTATTTCTAAAAGTATCACTTGGGGCCGATTCTGCAAAATCTAAATAGTTATTTTTTGAAAATCTTGAAATATTAAAATAAGTTGTAGGAATAATAGCATTTGCAACACGAACTGTTTTATAGTGATTATTAATACTTGTCCTTAAGGATTGTCTCTTTGTGTTATGAAAGCATATATTCATTTTATTTTAGAAGAAATTTTTTTTCCTCTCTGTTTGATCGTTCCTGCATTATTCACTACAACTTGAATCACGACTAAAATCGTGACAGCGACAGCGATAATCAAATGTTCCGCTAAAAATCCTACTACACCTGCAGCTGCTTTTAATAGAGTGGACACAATGGTTCCTAAAATTCCTGGAAGTGCTGCTAAAGCTTTTGAACCTAAAGAAAGTAACCAATGTTTAAATTTTATCAAACCTTGTGTAATTTTATTAGGATGACTGGGTGGATCAGGTTTATCTGGTTTTCCAGGTGTATCAGGTCCAGGTGTATCAGGTGTACCAGATTTACTTGGTTTTACTAAAGAGCCAATACCATACACGAAACTTGCACCAATGGCAGATAAAGTTAAAATAACTGCAGTAACAATAGTAGCAAGTTTAAAGCCTTTCAATTTGAATAAAGCTTTTAATCGGTCTCCTAAGGATTCTTTCGCATCATTGACTGTATCACGAAAATTTTCAGCTAATTGTTTAAAATGTTTTTTACTTCTTTCATTCAAATTAGTTACTTCATCTGATTCTGCTTCATCAATTTCTTTTAGATTTTGTTCTTCATGCTCAATTAAGGGTATCATTTCAGGATCATCATTTTGTCTCATTTCGTTTATTTTATTTTTTATTCTGTCACGTGACCGACTATATTTTTCTTTAATAGATTTAAACCGTCGTCTGAAATAGTCTATGATCTCATCTAATTTAGAATTCTTTGTTGTTATAGGTTCGTTTGAATTCAAAGTGGCATCTTGAATGTCATCGACATCATTAAGGTTAACATCAACAAACTTTGTTTCATTTGTATCAAGATTGGTGTCTTGTACAAGATCTTCAGAAGTATCAGAAGGTTGCATAACATTAGGTTCCATAGGAATAGGTGACTTTATGTTATCCAATGAACTAGATCTTGCTCCATCTTCGTAAGTCAATTGTCTTCTAGCTGTTTTTTCTCCAACATTTTCAAGTATTGGAGTTTCTCCAACATTAATTTTTCTAAAAAATGTCATTAATTCTGTTTTTCCTTTTCCTTTTACAGAGCTAACAGAATAAGGTTCTTTATTATTTTGCGTTAGTTTAATGTTCTCTCTTGATGTTTTAAAAAATACATCATTGTTTTCATTAATTGTCAGTCTGTTACGCAGTTCGTTCATAGGTAATTTTTTTTGAAATTATTTTTTTTCATAAAATTCTCTAAAAATCTTTCTTTTGTATCAATGATTTCCTCAGCGTTCATTAAACTATACCTTAGAGGTCGTGGTACACCTCCACGAGCTCCAGCCAATTCTTTCATAAGAGTATCATTATTCGCTGCTTGTTGATCTAAATAGTCATTCATTCCATCTTCATCTCCTAAATCTTTTTCAAAGACAGGCTTTTCTAATACCATCTCATCACTCATTTATTTTAAAGAAATTTTGATAAAACCGCAGATCCTACGACACTGCCTGCAATATACATTTGTTCATACTTTTTCTGAGATTCACTTGGGTTATGAAAATGGTTTAAAGTCGGTTTAGGATGGATGCTGTCGTAATAGCGAATAGAATCTTCCATATCTAACATGTCTGATTTTGCTTGATGTTGTTTCTGTCGTCGTTCTGCAAGGAAATCTAAATGTTTTATTCTATTCTGGGACCATGTTGCAGATTGTTTTTGTAATTTTTCTAAAGCTAAATCGTGACGCTTTCGTTCTTCTGCATCATTCTGTTTATCAAATGCATGAAAGAGGGCAGAACCTCCAACGAAAGCAGTTGCATTAGCCGCAGCACCAAAAATCGTTGTTAATATCATTCCAGCCATTTTGTTTTATTTTAACAAAAAATAATCTTTATAAGCTTTGTACAAAGCTATAAAAATCATTCATCACCATTCGTATCATTTCCAAAAACAGGACTATCAATTTACATCACGGTATTCATTTAATTTAAAGAAATTTTGATAACGACACCCATTTTATTTTAACAAAAATTTTCATTTTTTTTTTTTTTTTAAATTTTTTAATTAGTAATATCCTTTGGCAAATTCATATTTTTTTTCCAAATACCCTTTTGTAATAATAGCAAGTGTCACTGCACCAGTGAGCTTAACAGCTTCCATAAGGTCTGGTTTACTTGGGTCTCCAATATTTGATTTTAATAGTTTCTTTGCAGCTAATCCATAGCCAACAGTTAAAGCTGTTAAAACAGCAGCGTGATAGATAGTGTTACCGATATTTTTCGTTTCAATACGCGAACTCATCTATTTAACAGAAAAAAAATTAAATTTCTAATTTAGATTTAGGCTTTGTTTGTTTTTCTTTAATAGGTTGTTCCACGTGTTCAGTCATGTCAGATTTTGAATTTTTGGTGTAATACCATACATAAGTTGCTAAACCAAGTCCTCCAATAAGGAGTGGAAAATAATAGGTTGTATTAGGAGTTGAAGTTTCTTGTGATTCTTCTTCCACTTTAATTTTTTTACGATTTTTGTTCATTTCACCTAATTTTTTCCCCCATGCTACTTTTTTTGGATCCTTTGGTTTATCTTTAGTAGTAATTTCTTTTACTTTTTCATGATCATCACTCATTTATTTTATAGAAATAAATTATTATTATTATTGTCAAATTATTATCATTATTATTGTCAAATTATTATCAAATTATTATCATTATTATTGTCAAATTATTGTCAAATTATTATCAAATTATTATCATTATTATTGTCAAATTATTATCGTTATTTAAGGAATTAACATGAATATAAAAAATGATAATACATGATTATTTTTTATTTTGTTGTCAATGGACTCAACATTTCAAATGGAAAAGTCTATTTGAACAATTAGCGTTTTGGGAAATTCCTTCTCATGTTAAAATAAAGCAGCCTTATTTATTCTATGACGATACACCTTTTGAAATGGTAGAGGATCATCGTCTATTTGTACAACAGATGACGTCTTCTATTGTGTTTGAACAACCTCCCGTTAAACGGTCAAAAGAAATGATGTTGAGACTTGTCTATATTGAAAAAATAAAAGAGAATAAACAAGCGCTGGATGTGATTAGAAAGGATTATCGTTCTGATATGCTTAATTTATTATTGAAAAATCGTTAATTTAATGAATTTTTGAAAAAAGAATAAATGATTGTTCTATTTATCGAGATCTATTACCTTGTCTCTCTTTTGATACGCGGAAGAAACTTTTAAGTCCTCAACCAAAAATGAAGCCAAAAATTAAACCTCTTTTAACGTTTGATGAGAAGAAATTCCAATCAACATGGAGCACATCACAGAGACAGCATTTCAACCGTCCGATTTAAAGGGTGTCACAACACTCATGGATAAAATTAAAATCATCAGTCAGTATGTGAGACTTTTTTGTAATGAGTGGATATGTCATGATTGTTTTAGCATAGACTATGATCTGTATGACTGGGAAGTGGTGTGCAGTCAATGTTATTCGGTAGATCAACATCGTATTTGGAGTAATGCGATTCAAAAAAGTCCACTTGTTTCTGAATGGTATGGTATGAATCAAACTCATATCATCACATCCACCACGTCAAAACAAGTAGACTTTGAAAAATTATTGAATACGTATCCCGTATCGTTTGACATGATAGAAAAAATGAAAAAAGATTACATCATGCTCATTCAAAAATTTGAAACCATGAAAGCCTTACACAAACGTAAAAACTTTTTGATGGATAAAATTGTGTTACAACGCCTCATGGATTTCTATCACTTAGAACTTCAAGTGGTCAAACCAACCCCTGCGCTGAACACCTATTATACACTTTTTGAAGAGATGTCATGGCCTGAATAAACTTTATAAGAGATTTCCTTTTATAAAATTTAGTCTTCTGTGACAGGTAGAACATATTCAGCTGTATTGGCTGCGATGGATCCTACAGCCAGAAGAGTTGGATTCATATAATAGCCCAATTGTTTTTTGATTTCGCTGTTGATAATAATAATTGTTATTTAATTTTTCATGAAGTTTTTTCTGATCTAAATTTGGAAACATAACTCGTACGGTTTGCGTATAACCGAATAATAAATTGGAGACCAGTTCATCTGCAATTTGCGTATTATAACGTGTTTGATAGTCATTGTACATTTTTTCAAGATTTTTCCCACTTGCTTTTTTAATAGTCGCTTCAGACACTTTCATGCCTAATTTTGTTAAAAGACCGCTTTGATAATGTGTTAAGAGTTCTGATCGCATCTCTGTCACAGAATCATTAGGATTTGAAATGTTAATTTCGTCTATCGTATCCATTTATTTTATTACAAAATTTTAAAATCAAACGGTTGTGTTCTGCACAGTACAAGTCGTTTTCCGCTATCAATCTGTTCAAGAACTGCAGGTTTTTCGCTCATAGGGATACAACGATTTTCTTTAAACACTTGATCCAGAGAACATTGATCATTCAACGTATGGATCACCATATGCTTACAATTATCTCTAAAATCTTTGCAAATCGCATTATATTTTTGAGTTAAGAGCCAAACTGATAAACCAAAATGTCTTCCAGAAAAGGCTAATTCAGTTAGTTTGGTAGATTTATTTTTCGCATCCCAATGGTTTGCACAATCATCAATAATAAATAAAGTTTGTTCCTGTTCATCTTTAAACATGTCAATGGCATGTTCTAAACATTGATTTAAATTTTCTCGAACACGTTGAGGAGGATAAATAAAAATATAGTCATCATGTTCAATCCAAGATCTGACATGATAGGTTTTATTCATATCAATGGTAGGGCAAAAGATAAGGATGTAATCAATTTTTTTCTGAAATTCTTTTTCAAGAAGATCTAGGATAAAATATGTTTTCCCACAATCGGTCATTCCGGACACTAGCATATTGAATGGAACATTACAATAATTCATTTATTTTAACAGAAATGTTGTTTTGTAAGTCATTTATTTTTTAATGCACTGTTGTTGCAAAATCATTAAAAGATAAAAGATGGTTAATGTACAATGCCTTTCACTTTCATATTCTCAAGTCCTACCAAACCATCTGCTACAATATAGACTAGCATATCATATTCTGTTTTAGAATTTCTGCTGAGTTCAAGTTGTAAACCATGTTTGATATTACTCATGGCTGTTACTGATCCATGCACAGTGTTATCTTCTGTACTTCTCAGATCAATCCACAAGCCATATTTTTGTTTCTTGTAGAATTTTTCGACATCCATCATACATTCTTCCGTTTGTTTAAGATCTTCCGTCATATAATGTCGTTTGATTTCATCAAACTGATTATAGGCTTTCAACCCTGATTTGAATATACAATGAGATATTCCTTCTGAAGTAATGGTCACATTAGTGATGTCAGGATTTTGAAAACTTGTTTTTTCAGAATCATAGTCGCTAAATGTTTTTTTGGAAAAATAATAGAATACCTTTTGTAGAAGCACGATTGACATCTACATTGATATTCACCCGTTTATTTTTCCAATTGATTCTGTTTTCAAAAGATGAATGTCTTCAAACATAAATCTCATCTCAGAGTTATAAACAGATTCAATGGTTTCAGCCAGGACATCTGAGGTGACTGTTTCATATTCAAGCTGAATATCTGTCACAGCATAGGTTTTATTCGTAGCCGTTCCTGCTACCACATATTTAGCCTCATTGAATTTGATATTATACTCAATGGATTCCAAAATCGCTGAGGGATAAAAGGGGGTATGGGAATCAAATAGTTCTGATTCAATGGGAATGCAGTAACGATCCTCAAAAGCGGTTTTAATGCCATCTTTTCTCTGGTCTTTCACAATTCCTTGTTGTACACGATTTTTTCGCTGTTTTTCGGTGAGCCAAAAATCCTTGAAGGTGTTGTAGATAAAGGCTTTATCCACCTCACTCATGGTTTTTCCACCCAATTTTGTGGTGATTCTTTCTACAATGTTTCTACCCACATTGGCTACAAAAGAAGCAGCAGCTGCATTGGCTGCATTACTTGCTTTTGATGTGGTAGAAAGTTTAAACGTGAGTTTCATGCTTTCAGGGACAATCACTTGTCCTTTTTCAAGCTTTGGAATTTTCACATAAAGTGTTTCTCCTGGATTGACAGAATTAGGGTTATGAGTGATCACCTCATAATTCCGTTTGGCTTTTAAGCCTTTGGGATACTTGTCTGATCTGTAAGGATCGAGATAACGTCCATAAGAAGTTTCTATTTTATTTATAAGAAAAAATTTTTTTTTAAAAATGTGTAACTTTATAAGAACGTGACACTTCTTATAAATTTATACCCTTTTATCCTTGCACTAAATTAAACGCGTAATACTTTTTCCCTTTAGGTTTTCCTAATGATATTATATAATTCAATTTAGGATTCGCTTCTAAATCTCGTTTGATTAACGATGTTGAAAAAGTTTTCAGGGGCTCTCGCTTTTTATATTTTAGAGTGAGAATTAACGCTTCTCCGTGTTTAGTATTCTTCAGCTCTTTCCCTACAATCTTATACCACGCGTTTAAAGGAACTTCTTTCCACGTGATTAACTCTGATTGAGGGGGTTGAATTTTGGCATATAATTCGCTTTCCGAACGATAATCCTCCTCTTCTTCCTCAGATGAATAATCTTCACTATTTTTAAGGTCATCTTCGGATGAGGAATAATCTTCTATATTATTCTTTTTTGAATATTTTGATACTTTATTCTTTTTTGAAGTGGTGGATGTGATGATATGAGTCATTTTCTATACAATATGATTTTACTTGAATAGAGAAATTTTGATTTTTAAACAAGATGTACACTTGAGATTATTTAGCAGAATTAAACATGTTAGAAAAGTTAGACAATTTGTGGATTTGTGATTTTGTGATTTTTGGAAAAGTTGTAAAAGTTGTAAAAGTTGAAAAAGTTGAAAAAGTTGAAAAAGTTGTAAAAGTTATAAAAGTTGAAAAAGTTGTAAAAATTGTAAAAGTTGTAAAAGTTGTAAAATAGTTTTGACTAGAAATTATGTAGAGAAGTTTCTAGGAGTTTTTAGCTTTAAACTTTGGAAAAGTTGAATAATCGTTTGACTAGGATTTGACTGAATAAAAATTAGGTTAAATCCTAGGTGAGCGAAAAACCCCACTTTTACACTACTCGGGTCTCCCTTTCTTTGTTCAGTACAGGTAAAAACAATTAGAGTTAATTTGCAAAATAGGCAACTGTTTTGAATTACATGCAGCAATAAAATCATAAAATACACATGCTATGGTGCTGGTTTTGGTGTTTCTGGAAAGGTTTTTTCAAGCCCTTTCCAGAAATAACAAGTTGTACATGATTGCATCACTTTCCTTTTTTTTGTCACACCTACATGAACATTACCCAAGGTGAGCACATGGTCCTTGGACCATTTCATCTTTATTTCTTCATAATTTGGCAGGCAGCTATGTTGGGTATCAAATTTTGCTATTTTAAAGCATTTGGTTGCAGCTGGAGTGAGTGAATGGCTGGTGTATAATAAGCCTCTGATATACGTATCACCCAGGTTTTCGATATGACCTATTCTTCATGGTCATATGGTTCAAGCTCTTAAATTTCACTAATAAGTGGCACATTTTGTCATTATTTGTCCAAGAGTCTTTGGTGTATATGCGTGATATAGCCATACCAATATAAACAAAATTGAAGTTGAATTGAAAGAGACTTACCAGGTATTTTCCATGTTTTGTACATTTTACACATGTATTTCAGCTTCTTTAATATTATTTTTTTAATATTATTATTTTCCCAAAGTGTTTTTCTGCACCTTAAAAAAAATGGTTTAAATCTGCTCCAGTGTCTGAAATTGCAACATGAACTTAGCTCTAGATCTGGACCTTGCCTCTCAACCTGCGAGTTTAAAATAATTTCCCAAAATTGCACTCTCCTGGTATCCCATTCTTCAAATTGACTCGGAGGTCAATTTCTAGTTTGTTCATTTGTCTATGTGGCATCATTACCAACCAATTAAATTAAAGCCAACATAAATTGCCGTCAATGGGTTTTCCTTATTTGGTCACCCTTACTCATCTTGTGTGTCATTCGAGTTTTTGTTCATTGGTGGGTGTCACTGGTAATTATGCTGTGCAACCTTGCTTCCACATAGCTTCAGGTGTGGAGTTTGTATGCATCGTTACTGTATACAATCCCATTCCCAGTAATGCGCAACGGAGATAAATTCCCAACTTCCTTTCGGTTCTCTTATCTGCTAAGTACAGGCTTTGCAGTGTGCCAAAGAGGGATTTTACTGGCTGGAAATGCTTGGAAATCACATCATGGATAAGCCGAAATCATTTTTTTTTCGTCTCCCTTCGCGCTTCCCCCAGCTCACCCTACGGGCGACCTTGGCTGTCTACCACTGCTTGATCCAGTTTCACAACCAGCTCCGATTCCCATGCCTGCATTATTTTGATGCGGCCTTAGAATTTTCAGCATTTCAATAATATCAAAGAATATATATTGAAACTGTTTATGAATGTGAGAAGGAAAACCATCCTGAAAAAATTTTATGCAATGTTCATCATACATTATGACCCATATGAAACAAGTAGTCTTTAAAAAAGACTGAAGGGGTGGTTCAAATTGTTGGCAGGGCAGGGACTGAGGTTTTTGCGCATATGATGGGGGCAATCTGGGCAGGAGTTGTTGAAATCTGATGTGGTATCATCAGAGGAACCTGTCATAGATGTTTTCATTGTAAATCTATATAGGTAGCAGCGTTCAGGAAAAATTACCGACACACATACTGCATGAATTGAATTAGCTGGCCACCACCAGGAGATCAAAATAGGCCTATATTCATCATTATACATGTTCTAGGATGACTTGAGAAATAGACGCATGATCAGTCCCATAGGAATTTGTCCGCATTCAGTAGGCCTATGTAGCTTAGGAATGCAATAGCGAATTGATCTATAATGGCTTATTGCTAGAACATGTATAATGATAAATATAACCCTATTTTGAACTCCTGGTGGTGGCAAGCTAAATGTATACAGTACTGTATTTACCGTAATTCAACTGGGTGGCGCACCAAATCAGGTGATTCGAAATTCCCACCACGTTTACCTGCGAACTCAACTGGCTATCGATAGGCGGCAACGACAACGATTTACACGGCGCAGATTTTTTGGCGACTAAATGTTGAATATCTGCAAAAATCAAGTTGCTAATCCACCAAATCAGGGTAAAAAGGCAAATATCACTGTTAATGCGATGCTGCTGTGAAAAAGTGTAGCATTTGATGGCGCCAGCAAGCTAAAATGTGTACATTCACATCGTGTATTGACAGCTTGTCCTCCACAAGCAGACAACCGACTCAATATAAGATTACTGCGCTATACATCGGCGATGTATGGAACAAAATGGGTATTAAATAAATCATTCAAGGAGGATACCGCGGTGATCCCAACCCATATTACTGATCGCTGTGGCCAATCAGATTCAGTCTACTGACAGCAGCAGCACTGAACACATCTCCACGTCTCACTGTCTGGTGCGCTCCTGTACACAAAAACACCAATAGACATGAAATATTGCAATACCTAGTATGGATTCTTCCTGTGTAAAATAAAATTTACAGAGCAGATTAACTTCCACGAATAAAAAAGACGTTTGGCGTGGCCAAAGTGCGGAAATAATGTCTCCGCTAAAATACACTACGAAATACTCTAGGCAATGCACTACGCAATATACAGTAGAGATGCAGTTGAGTTTGTCATTGTTTTGACTTAGAAGCCCGTCCATATCATAATATATTCATGTATTCATGAAGTATGAACTCATTTCTGTCCCATACAACTCTAAGAACAGTCAATTTCTCCTTAAATCATCACCGAAACCGCGATATCCGCAGGAAGATTTCGTTCTAGTGTCCGAAAATGCATGATCTTACAGGGGCGCTAACTCGACAAATAGAGGGGATCTATGGGGATCTATGCGAGTTTTAGGTCCTACAGGTCTCGAACTTGTAAAATCTGTAAACATGCCTCCAAATCCCATTATGATAATGAAGAGATTGCCCCATATCTGGGAGACTGTTTTAAACCATCGCTAATTTTGGAAGATCGGTGCCCGGCTATTTGGTTTAAAAACCCCTATTTTTCCCCATCAAAACAGCACTTTTCATTATTCAAATGATAGCTTATTGTCTGAAGACTTATTTCATAGCAGAAAAGTACTAATAACTCTGATTTGATGCGAAAAATCTAACTTTTTTGATGACTTGATTTTCCCTTGGCCGTGGATCGAGTTTGTTTACAATGTGCAGCGCCATCTTGGAAAAGCCGTGACGTCACCGCGGTATCCTCCTTGTAAATCATTTATTCAACAGGTTGTAGCGGCTATTAGTAAATTCAAGTGGGCAAATCAAGCTGAGATTAATCTAAGGGATCTAGGCAGAATAGTATTGTCTTTTTGGACGTTACAAACATGAGAACTGATTTGTTCACGCAGATGCAAACATGGGACTATAGAGGAGTAAAAACGAATAACCAAGCACTGATGGTGGTTCGCAATCGAACCACCAAAAAGGATTTTTGGCTCACCGTTGCGGTGAGTCTATACAACACTGCATTGTCTGTCGTCCGTCATTGTCATCCGTCGTATCCCATTTCAAAAACAGTGGCATTTTCTTAACCGCTAGGACTATGGACTCAAAACTTTGTATGCGTGACCCCCTAGGTCAGATGACCTTTTACCCTGAATTTCGGTCCGGTCTGATTCTTAACTTGGCCAACAGGGGTCAAAACTGAAAACATAAATAGTGTGATATCTAACTTATTAGTGATTTGTTTTTGATGAATTTTTTATGGTAGGTACTCCTAGCAAGGATATATCACATATCATAGGTGTTTTTGATTTGACCTACTTTTCAAGGACACAGGTCAAATGGCGTAAATTTGCCGTTTGAGTGTAACTGTGTTATGTTTCTTAACTGGTAGGGCTATGAGCTTGGAAGTTTTTATGCATGATCCCCAGGTCAGATGACCTCTGACAGCCATTTTTGGTCTGATCTGATTCTTGACTTGGCCACCAGGGGGCCAAAACTGAAAACCAAAAAGTGTGATATCTCTCTTTTTAGTGATTTGTTTTTGATGAAATTTTTATGGTAGGTACTCCCAGCCAGGACACATCACATATCATAGAGGTTTTCGATTTGACTTATTTTTCAAGGTTATAGAGGTCAAATGGCGTAAATTGGCCTTTTTGAGCGTGACAGTGGCACGTTTCGAAACTGCTGGGGCTATGGGCTTGAAACCTTGTACACAAGACCCCCTAGGTCAGGTTACCTCTGACACTTAATTTTTGGTCTGATCGGTTTCTCGACTTGGACACCAGGGGGCAAAAAGTGAAAAGCTAGAAAGTGTGATATCTCGCTCATTAGTCATTCGTATTCGATAACGTTGTTATGGTTGGTGCTCCAAGCAAGGATACATTGCATAATATACAGGTTTTTGATTTGACCTACTTTTCAAGGTCCATTGTCAATTAAGTCGTTACCTAAATACCGGTGAGCACAATGGCCCCTGGCCTTTTCATTAAAATATTTGTGGCCTGAGTAAAGCTAAATTTGCCAACTTTTTGCCATCTTTGCATGGTTCTCTTGTTTCCAGGTGAAGCAAAATGTCAAGAAAAGAGACACTAGTTCAACACCACCCAAGAAAAAAACTGCGATCTTCAGATACGCTACCAGCAAGCCAGCCAATCACTAGTGATTATGAAAAATATGAGAGTGATGTTGGATCTCCAGATTGTCTGGAATTTCCTCCTTGTTTACGTGGACAGCACGGTATTGAGCTCTTAGCAGACGTTGAAAATTCCTGTTTGGAGCCCACACTCACGAATTCAATGATCCTTGGCATGACTGTTGAAGCTACATTTGTGAGTATAATAATTCACCTTTGCTTTGGTAAACCTCGCTTAACACAGACTTCTCTTATAACATATGGGCGGTTATTTCCGCATCAATAGAGGTTGTCTCAAATAGACATTTTATGTCGTGTTATGATTCGAATAGACGTTTTGGTGGCGCTTGTTTTAACAGAGACATACCTGAAATAAACTTATTGTGTCGTATCTCAAATAGACAAACACTCGAATAGAGCATTTATATTTTATTTTTCCATTGTCGTGTTTTCAGCTTTTTGTTAATAACTCAAATAGATGTTTGGTGTCGCTTTTCAAATAGACACTCAAATAGACGTTTGGTGGCGCTCCTATCTCAAATAAACATATATTGTCGTGTTTTCAGCTTTTTGGCTCACCGTTAGGGGAGTCTATACGATAGCCCTGTGCAGTCGTCGTCGTCGTCGTCGTCGTCGTCCGTCGTTGTCCGTATCCTGTGTGGCACGTTTCTTAACCGCTTGTGCTATGAACTTGAAACTTTGTACACATGACCCCCTAGGTCAGAGGTACTCTGACACTGAATTTCGGTCCGGTCTGGTTCATGACTTGGCCACCAGGGGGCCAAAACTTAAAACATAAAAAGTGTGATATGTCTCTTATTAATGATCCGTTTTCAATAAAAAAATGATGGTAGGTACTCCTAGCAAGGATACATCACATATCATCGGGGTTTCGATTTGATGTACTTTTCAAGGTCACAGAGGTCAAATGGTGTAAATTGGCCGTCCTCACTGATCCGCCCGTAGCCGCCCCTGTTTAAATCTACCACTGCGCCTGTACCAATGCACATAAATCACTAATAACACCATGGGGACATGGTTGCCTACCTTATAATTCATTTAAAACTCGTTTCTAGGTGTGCTACAATGTATTTTCATAGAGAAAAATAGCTTTGAATGAACATCTTGAACTTTGGTGAAAATGCCGCCATGTTGGATTATGATCGAAAATTTCGTGACACAAATTGGGTCATTGTGGAACCAAAACTGGACAGATTTTCATCTAACTACTTTCAAAAGATTGTTAGGAGACTGGACAATTGGAATATGATGGTGTGGACATTCATGAAGCACGATCACAGGGCGTAATATAGGCCGAAAGACGATGCATGATACCGCTTGGTCACTACAGTAGTCTTAAATGTACATGCTTATACACTGTGCGTGTTTATCACCTAAAAAAAGTCAGTAAAAGTGCATAAATAGCAAGTTATTAGTGGAAGATCGATATGTTTTGCCAGTAACCCATCAATATATGACATTCTGTGGTGATACATTGACATTTTTGGTCATTTCTATCCATGAAAAGAGGTGTTTGTGCTGAAATTTTAGATTCGAAGATGGTGGGTTAATTCTGGTTCGTGGCGAGGGTTAATTCAACTAAAATTGCCTAAAATCGTGTAGATATGAATGTATTCTACCAAATAAATAACACTTGTAGTGCATGAAATACAACTTTTTGTATCTCTTTTTTCAGAAGTTCTTGATCTAGTCAAAATCATGATTTGGCTTTAAAACTTCAGTGAGCAGCAGGTAGAAAATTGTAGGATCCATAGTAGCTAAAGGGTTAACTTCTTGCCCGATTGCCACCAATTTGATATCATGGGTACATCTAACCACCATACAGTATATGTCACACAGGTTTTTAATTTGACCTTCTTGTCAAGGTCACAGAGGTCAAATGGCGTGAATTGGCCGTCGGGCCGTAATTATGGCAAGTTTCTTAACTGCAATGACTATTGATCACAAATTAAGTAAACATGTACCCCTTGGTCAGGTGATCTCAGGTACCGAAGTTTGGTGGATCTGATTTTCCGTTTGGCCTCCTGGGAGGGGGCCAAATCCTAAATTCTTCAAAATGCCATTATTGGCACCAATTTTATATCATAGGTACATCTAATTCTAAGAACCATTCGATGTGTCACCCGGATCTTTTTTGATTTGACCTACTTTTCAAGGTCACAGAGGTCGAATGTACTGTAAATTGGCCATTTTGGGGAAATTGTAATTGCTTGGACCTACATCAAACCTAACACTACATGACACAATACCATGCTCTTTATCCATCTTTCCTCCGCATGAGGTGAGCACAATGGCCCTGGCCATTTCATTGTGTATAACTCAAATAGACGTTTGGTGTCGCTGTTCCGCAAAAATGGAAGTTCCCCAAATAGACGTTGTGTGGCGCTGGAATCAATTTTAACGACGGCAACAGCGATATTGACATTATCATTGCGGTAAGCGGCGGCGCTATAGCATGTATTGCATGTAAATTTGATGTACTTGTTTCTCTCTTCTTCTGCCATAGCTAAATACACTGACAATCCAATTACAATTAAAATGAAATGGTATTAAGTCTCGATTTTCCTTAGATACGCGCGCAAATAGCCATGTGCACTGCTTAGAGCAATTACAATAATATCGTCGTGGCAGATAAACCAATTACAAACTTGCTCCAGAATTGCCACACGCCAGCGCCACACAATGTCTATTTGGGGAACTTCCATTTTTGCGGAAAAGTGACACCAAACGTCTATTTGAGTTATACACAAAAAGCTGAAAACACGACAATATATGTTTATTTGAGATACGAGCGCCACCAAACGTCTATTTGAGTGTATGTCTATTTGAGATACGACACAATTTGTTTATTTCAGGTACGTCTCTGTTAAAACGAGCGCCACCAAACGTCTATTCGAATCATAACACGACATAAAATGTCTATTTGAGACAACCTCTATTTATGTGGAAATAACCGCCCATAATAACAGACTAACTTTTTATCCCCTTCCAATATATTTCTATGGCTAAGTCTATTACAAATAACGGATTTCGCATAAAACGGACATAAATCGCCGGTACCAATTGGTACGTTATATGTAAGGTTTACAGTGTACATGTTGTTATGAGTATGAACAACAAAAGGTGCTGTCAACTTGAAGTCCTCCTTTCACCAGAAATTCAATGGCCGTTTGAGTGTGTTATATGGCACGTTTCTTAACCGCTAAAGCTATGTACTTGAAATTTGGTGCACATGACTCCCTTCGCCATATAACACTAACAGCAGACACCGAATTTCAGTCCGATCTGATTCTTGACTTGGCCACCAGGGGGCCAGAAGTGGAAACTTAAAAAGCGTGATATCTGTCTGAGTGACTGGTTTTTGATAAAAAATTTATGGTAGGTTCTCCTAGCAAGGATACATCACATATCTTACGGGTTTTTGATTTGTCCAAATTTTCAAAGTCACATAGGTCAAATGGCGTAAATTGGTCGTTTCAGTGTTACTATGGCACGTTTCTTAACCGCAAAAGCTATGAACTTGAAATTTGGTACACATGACTCCCTACGTCATGTTACCTCTCATACTGAATTTCGATCCGATCTGATTCTTGACTTGGCCACCAGGAGGTCAAAACAAAAAAAGTTGCAATATCTCGCTTATTAGTGACTTGTTTTCGATGATATTTTTATGGTAGTTACTCCAAGCAACGATACATCACATGTCATGCCGACTTTGGTTTGACCTATATACTATACATGTAGCATGTTTCTCACCCAGACCAAACTGCGTGTTAAAATGTTGAGGTTGCATCAATCATATCTAGGACAGTCCCAGATACATAGCTACTACGTTGTACTCTAGGTACATTGTTTTCTATGGCAAGGGTCAGTATCAGGCAAGGTCTACCTTAGGGCGCCGGCGGGTTTATATTTTCTCTCGTCGAACAGTGGTCGACAGTGGGTGCCAAAGGGTAAATACATATGAACCAAAGTCAAGAGCTCTTTATTTTCCAAATACAGTACAACCTCCTTGCAGACACCTCTACCAGGCGGACACCTCTACCAGGCGGACACCTCTACCAGGCAGACACCTCTACCAGGCGGACACCTCTACCAGGTGAACACCTCTACCAGGCGGACACCTCTGCATTACGGACATGTTCGTTCAGTCCCCTTTTTTTTCTAAGTCATTTACTTTAAACAAAACCTCGGTAGGGCGGACACCTCTCTACTCCGAATTGCGGACACGGCCGTGGTGACTTTTGGTCCAATCACCTCGCAATAACGGACAGTAAACAAAAACAATGGCTTCCCGTGTTCACTTAGATAGTCGATTAGATCTAACAGGTGTGAAGTTTGCGTAATTGATGAACATAATTAGACTTTAAGTTCATTTAATTACATGGTGGAATGAATTTAATGTCCATTGCTTTCCTAATTAAAACCAAATGTATTGTTTAATTATCTTCAATGTTCATCACATTGCCAAGCTACTGTATATTGTAACATTTAACAGTTGTTTGTCCGCATATATGCATGTTGACAAATTAATATTACCTCCTCTAGAAATGCCAATAAAGTAATTTCAAGTCCGCATATAAATGGCATCAAATTATTACAGTTAATATTTGCAACTAAATGGAATATGTAATATGTAGGCTTCACGACCCCTGTGTTCATATACATGAACACACTTTTTGGACAATAATGGCATAACCTCCCTATTAAGGACACCTCTACATTACGGACACCAACGCCCAGTCCCATGGATATCCGCAATAGAGAGGTTGTACTGTATTACACTTCTTGATCATATTTTTGGATAATTTGAAAATAAAACTTATTCGAGCTAAGATTGTTTTTTGGTTGTAAATTAAAAACTTTCCACTTTTGCGTGACAGAATATCAGCTTGCCCTCTATACAGAAAGAGAATTGGTATGGCCTAAGCGAACTAAAAATACGGGTTATGACTGCATCGGTGTAGAAGTCGGCATTAGATATGAAAATAAAACTTATTCCAGCCAAGATCATTTTTCGGTTGGAAATTAAAAACTTTCCACTTTTGTGTGACAGAATGTCAGCTTGCCCTCTATGCAGAAAAAGAATTGGTGTGGCCTAAGTTAACTGAAAATACGTGTCATGACTGCATCGGTGTTGGTGTTGGCATTAGATATGGTTGGCTCGTTTCGTTACCAGTGAAGCCGCTGAACTCAAACTTGGTAGACATACCCCTTGGTGACCGTTGTCACTCAGAGACCAAATCATGGCCCGAAAAGATTCATGGTTTGGCCACCAGGGGGTGAAAAATGTACTAAATGAAAAAATGCAATAACTCCTTTAATACTGGTCCAAACATTTTGGAAGTTTTATGGCAGGTACTTTTAGCAAGGACGGATCACATATCATCCAGGTTTTCAGTTTTACCTACTACATGTAGGTCACATAGGTCACATAGGTCAAAGTGTCCCGTTGGCATCACCCTTAGACAGTTGTATGATTGTAACTACATTAGCTTCATATTCAAACTTGGCACCATATTATCAAGTATTTCATTCCTACTTTGACCACTGGGGAGCACTAACCTATAACACTGTTGTTAATTTTGCATATTATAATAACTTTAAATAATGCTTCTCTTTTCTTATTCTAGGTGAGGCTGACCTGTCTTGAGATAGAGCTCAACGCTTTCAAGAAAATTCAGGAACAAGAACCACAAAATGCTGTTAAAAAAATAGGAACCATATATTACACCAAAGCATTTGACATGTTGATGAGGGATGGTCGAAAGAATTTGATTTTTATCATGAGATATTTGCTTCTCCTGTCGAAGAATCATTCAGCTAAATGGTTACCCAGGGATTAGAAAAGCAAAGCCATACATTGTAGGTGTTCTATACATGTAAGTCACTTCATACAAAATTGGTAGCTCTTTAGATTTTATTATTGGCCAGGGATATATTGCGAGTTTCTTCCTGTTCAGTTTTGCTCATGAATAGTCTTTGGTGGCAATCCACTCTCAATGACGCATGACATGAAGCAACTGGATTTCCACACATTTTGTAAGCATCCAACTGGGCTCAATGAGAAAACACTGTTAAGAGAGCCGAGCTTGCCAAATAGCCACTTCATTTGTTTACAATGAAATATACAGTCTATAACCATAATTGTTATATGGTACATGCTACACATGTATAGTAAGTTATGAGCTTTTCAGTGATATTGTTTCATCAAAGCAGTCGGGCATTGGTAAATTTCACCTTTTCTGTGGTATACCACTACCAGCATTTATATTGCATGTAGAGCATTCAAACTAGATAGAAGGGTATTATCGGAGGTGGGCATTCACATTATATGAACTGTTAGGTAGCATAGCAAAACTTATATACGTCCAAAAGAAACTAAATGTTTTTTTATTTGGGGGAGGGGTCTGTACCGTGCCAACTCAAGAATTGATCCAACTACAAAATATTTGTTCCAACTATAGTATGCCAATAAGCGAAGTAAGAAGTTGAAGATCTACCCGTAAGGTGGCTCTTCTGAAGTTAACTACCGGGTATCAACCTCGGTTGACGTTGGATCTGGGTAGTTGGCCTATCAAATTGGAAGCTTTCCTGAATGCTTGTCTGTGTCAGCAATTTGGCAAGTTCGGCCGGTTAGAGAGTTACTTTTATAATAATGATAATGACAATAATAATATTTATTAACCCCCAAGATTGGGGAAAAATACAGACTATACCATTATAGTTTCTCTGTAATTTTCGGTGTAGCTTGAAGCCATGTTCAAGACCAGGTTAAGCCCGGTTTAGATTTGTTCCGAGTGTCCGGGAACAAATGGATTCAATTCCGTGCTTCTATCTCCAAGATCTTAAGTCGCTATAATGATACTTCCGGTAGTTAGGGGCCCGTGATGTTGGTATTAGTATTCAGGTGACTGTTATGCACAGCTGGCGGTAAGGGACATTGGTTGTGTTTGATTGTAATTATATTCCTCAACAAGCGAGTAAAGTTTTGATGTACATGTACTATACATTGCCTGAGATAGGGGTTACTCTCATAGGTAGGGTAGGGACATATTTCCAGCGGGACTTGTTAGTAATTGCTACACCAGGCGTGTTTTTGTGAAAGAGCCCCCTTTCCCTTCAACGGAACCACCCACACTTTTATAATAGGCACTGGGTGTAACATTTTGAATTCAGTATTTTGGGATGAACATCTCGGCCTGAATGAGACAGAAAACTGAATGGGCAAGAGGTGGGGGTGTTAGATGTGGGGGTGTTAGATGTGGGGGTGTTAGATGTGGGGGGGGGGGGGGGGGGGTACCAGCATTTAGCTCTATTGGGGGTATATTACGGCACTGAAAACAAATAACTCAAACAAATTATTAAGAAGTTACCAAAATGATATAATGTGAGTTCACCACCGGTTCGAAAACATATTAATTTGATCAAGCAGTATTCTCTCTCTTGCTTTAGTGGCGAGCGTTCTTACAGGGCATTTCCCAATACTTGACCACCACAGAAAGCGCAAGTGAATAAGTGGCAGATGGCATTGTCAGGAGTTTTATTAAAAAATTATTTCTCGTTGTCTGATGCATTATTTCAGTTAGACTTGAACTATATTGCTCTCTACCAGAAAACATGATTTCTGCTTTTTGGCTCACCGTAGGGGAGACTATACAACACCGCAGTGTCCGTCGTCCGTCGTCGTCGTCGTCGTCGTATCCTATTTTTAAAACAGTGGCACGTTTCTTAACCGCTAGGGCTATGGACTCAAAACTTTGTATGCATGACCCCCTAGGTCAGATGACCTTTGACACTGAATTTCGGTCTGGTCTGATTCTTGACTTGGCCACTAGGGGGCCAAAACTGAAAACATAAATAGTGTGATATCTCACTTATTTAGATTTGTTTTTGATGACATTTTTATGGTAGGTTCTCCTAGCAAGGATATATCACATATCATACGTGTTTTTGATTTGACCTACTTTTCAAGGTCACAGAGGTCAAATGGCATAAATTTGCCGTTTGAGTGTAACTGTGGCACGTTTCTTAACCAATAAAGCTATGAACTTGAAATTTGGTACACACAATTAATAGATGTGCGCTGAAGTGACGGCTGCCCTTCCATTTAGCTCCCACAAAGACTATGTTTTAAACCGTTTTTCCACCTTCCATCAAGAAAATTTTAAGTGGATATGATTTTTAGATATGTCTGGATTGTAGTAGTCCAGGTGTGGTGCAGATTGCTTTTTCTCAAGGAAAGGTTATCTGACTGACTTTTTTTTGACCAATTCTGATTTTTGCAAAGAGGCCATTTTTTTATCTGTGAATGTACACAATCAAGTACTATGTGTATTATTCAGTACTAGCGCGGGACCCGTGGGGACGGGGCAATTTCTAGGATGGACTAAGTCGAGGGGTGACATGTTGGGGATATCCTTGAAATAAAGGGTAGAGATCGTTCTTAAGGCAGTAACAGTACGTGAACGTAGTATGAATCAGAAGACGACACAAAATGTCATTTCTATAAAAGTTGGTAATGTTTTGAAAAGTTTGTTGTCAATTAATGAAATGAAATGAAATGAAATTTATTGGCCAAAACACAATCTTTGCGTATAAGGCACGAAACACGAATACAAATGTACATCCCATCAAAATATGAAAACAATAAATTTACAATATAACCACAATCCCACGTTGCTATCGTTGCAGCACATTACAGGTGTATGAAGGTTTGGTAGCATCATGTGGGCTCTTGGTTCAGAGGATTTCCTTATAGACAATATTCTGAGTGTGGGATTGGCTCTGACGACTTGATGGATTAATTTGCACTGTGATACTGCTGGGTGATTTTGTCCGTGAGAGCGCAACATATAATTGTCCATGGGAGAAGACTGGCTTTGGAAGGTAGATCCCCATGGTGTGGAATGTTTGGCCTTGGGCCTTATTGATGGTGATAGCGTATGCTAGTCTAATCGGGAACTGGTGGCGCTGTAGTGTGAAGGGCAGGTTTGCATCGGATGGTGCGAGTTTGATGCGCGGAATGAAGACACGTTTGTTGACGTGGGTGCCGGTTATGATATCTGCATGTATTGTGCGTGGATAGAGTGCTACAACTATCAGTCTTGTGCCATTGCACAGGCCTCCTTTTATATCCAGATTGCGGAGTAGCATTATTATTGCACCAACTTTTAGTTTCAGTATATGTGGTGGCATGCCTGTTGGGGTGAGGGAGTTCAGGAATTCCATGGGATAGTGTGTTTGTTCAGTTGGGTCTTCGCAAATAGCCGAGTCACTGCTGATGTAGGTTTGAGCAGTCGTTGGTATTTTGTCCAGAATGAGTTTGTTGAGCTTGAGAGCATCTTCGTTTTTTGGTGTCAGTAAGACAGTGTCCTGAATGACTGGGCTAGTCATGTCCTGGAAGACGTCGTTGACTATATCAACGGATAACTTGCACTGTGATGGGATGTCAATCGAGTATGGTATGTCAGTGAGGTTGCTCTGGAGGGTACCATTGCCGACGGTTAGAAGCCACGTTGAGAGGTCCTGTGCTGCAGCATTGGCACGCATGTTCTTGGTGAGGTGGAAGCGTAGGATTTGAGGCCATAGCGGGGAGTTTTTTATGCAGTTGTCAATGGTTTTTGTACGAGATGCCCTGGGAGTAACTGGTAGGACCTGTCTAAAATCTCCTCCAAGTAAAATGATTTTGCCACCGAAGATGGTGTTGTCGTTGCCGGTGATATCCCTCAAGCAGGTATCGATGGCATGGAGCGCATGGAGAGGCAGCATGGACACTTCATCAATAATGAAAATGGTAATGGCACGCAAGTGTTTTGCTTGTGCAGACTTTGGGGTGACGTTGCCAGTGCTTGTATCCAAGATCGGAACTGGCAGTTTGAAAAGGCTATGGACTGTGCATCCATTCATAAGGAGTGTGGCAGCGATTCCTGTCCATGCAGTAGCATGTACCTGGAAATATTTAAAAGAATGTTTCGTTATTGTTTTTAGGGTTGTTGTGATGGCGTGGTAAAAGAATCAAAGAATTAGTGTGGAGAATTAAGTTTTTAGTTAAATGTTTGGAGGCCTGTTGACATGCATCTTTGATTTAATTTTTTTGTTTGATTGAAAAGATGATGAAAATGCCTTCTCACTTCAGATGTGAAATTTTTATTAACATCTGATCAAGCAAGTATTTTTAGACTGTGTCTTACTTTGATGTTTCTGATGGAGAGCATTGAAATGATCGTGTTGTAGACTGTCGTCTTCCCAGTTCCACCTGGTCCGTCAAGGTAGTAGACGTGAGGCTGAATTTGCGAGTTGGGATCGGATGTGTTGATGGAGGCTGTTATGATCGTGTCGACTATCAATCTTTGGTCATTATTGAGGAGCTCGTAGGGAAGGCTTATGTCATTTATTTCTGGTTGGTTGTACTATGGCAAGTCGTCTGTTGGAAGCGGCGTTGGCAGGTTGAAATGTGAGCAGGAGAGACCTGAATAGAAATGGAATAAGGATGATTTGGGATGATTTGGTATGATTTGTTTTGAAATGGTTGAAATGGTTTCTGGTTGGTTTTGCTGCAAGACCTGGCAGTAAATTATTTACCAGATTGTGCCAAGATGTGGTTGATGTGTAGTAGTGCCATATTCTCTGCGGTGTGGTGGTTGTGGCTGCGGGCATAATCTTCCATCATGCTGTCTTTGAATTGATGCCATAGTTGTTGTGGGTCAAGAGGATCGCAGTGCGAGCAGATTACAGCAAAGAGTAGGCGTAGTTGGTGTGGCATCTGGAATGTGACTGCCTCTGCGAGTGTGTGCTCCCATTGGGTATCGTCGGTAAGCAAGTTGCGTAGTTTGCAGGCGGCATGGAAGGTTGGAGCTAAGACATCATTGACTGTTCGTAAATCTTCATAGGACTTGGCACCAGGAACGTGGAGAAGAAGTGTTCGTAGGGCAAATCTCTCTGTGTCTTTGGGGTTTGTGGAGTACATTCTTGCTATGATCTTCTCTCCTCCTCTTTTTCGGGGTTTCCATGTTTTGCTCGAACGGTCAAAGACGAAGTGGTTTGGTATATCTGTATAGATGTACTCGGTGGCTGCATTGGTAGTGGAGTTGAGGTGGAACCATGCTGTGAGGAGCGTTTTGGTGGTATGTGCTAAGGCAGTGAATTCTTGTCCTGGTTGGAAATAGACTGTTTGTTGTTGTGGCAGATGTACTGGTAGTCGAACTATGCTATGCGATTGGCTGTGCATGTGGTACTCGGATAGGCGCCATACAGCTTCCGGAGGACTTACATATCGTGTGTCGAGGTAGGTTGTTATTTCATCATGGTCGAGAGTGGCAGTGGCTTGAACCTCTATGTTTGCACTGTCATGGCCTTTATATACATATTTAAATATATATTTGATGCTCTTGACAGTCATGCAGGCCTCTAGGTTAATATGGGCATTGTATTTCCGGAGCAGCCATGGGTTGTAGGGAACAACATATCTGAAAATAGATCAGGGGAAAGACGTGACGGCTCCTGTCCGATTTTTCAGTATTTTAAAAGGAATGGATAAATTTTTGATGGTAGGGTTAATCGATATTAATGTGTTAATTTTTTTATTATATAATTCTTGTGAGGCTGATGCTTAGGTGAAGAATTTGGATTTGTGTCAGGCTTAGGTTGGCTATTGAGAATTGTGTTCCGGTACTGTTACATTACATTGTATGTGCTTACCTGTTGTCAACTACGGATGATCCAACTGAAGCGATTGTGCCATTGTCTCGTCGTCTGTACTTTGGGTACCCATTTTCTGTGAGGTAGGTTTGTTCGGAGAATTCCTTTGGGAAGTCTTTGGTGCATTCACCGTTTTCCATGCACACTGAATTTGGGTTCAAGTGACTGCATGGTCCATGAATCATTGTTCTTGACACGATTTCATACAGTTCTGGGTCATTGGTGCGTGACGGGATTTCAGCGCAGATGAGTGAATCAATGTGTTCTGGCTCTCGAAGTTTGGAGTTGTCCTTTAGGAAAATAAGCATGTGGCAGTGCGGTAGTCCTCTTTTTTGGAACTCAATGACATAAACCAGAGCGGCATCTTCACCTCAGACATGTTTGTCTGTTATGTCGTGTAGCAGCTCCTTCAGGTTAAGGTGAAAGACACGTGAGACCAAGTCCGGGCGGTGGACAGCAGTCTGTGGTGGTTGGAGGTTGTCTGTTATTGCTGGCCAGCGGGGGTTACAGGTGAATGTCAGGAATAAATCGGGCTTGCCAAATTTGCACACTAAGGACATTGCGTCTTGGTAATTTTGCTGCATATTCCTCGGGCTTCCGTGAAAGGAGGATGGAAGTATGACAACTTTTCCTGGTGTCAGGTGTCGCTCAATAGATTGTGTTTGGATGTGGTCCATGAGTCCTTGGTACTGGTCAACTCGTAACGCCTTCTGGTTCTTTTGGATGTAGTCCAACCTTGTTGCCTCGGTTTTTACATACGCATCTATGATGTACTGTTGGAATAGTTTGCCTGCGTAGTGCAGGGGTGAGAACCGAGCACGGCAAGCAAGACGGTAGGAGTAGAATTGCAGAAGTGTGACCTTGAACCTGGTCTTTGTTTTGTGCTGTTCATCGTGCTGCATCCCATCAAACCAACCGAGATCACCTCTTGGAAACAGGAGAGGGTACGTCATGGGGTCACTGTTGGGGGACATATATGATATTCTGCGGGCGGGCTGGTTGCGGGGTTGTACAATTATATCTGGTGCTGGAGGCGCACCATCATTGCCTACAAATATGGCAGCGACTTCGTCAAACCTTGGCTCATTATATCGGCGTTGGTCTGGGCCACGTTTGAAGGTCATTGTGACAGACTGATTGTCTTCAGCGTGATCTTGTTCTACGGCAGCCATTTGTTTGAAGGCGAGGGCAAATGGATTTAGGTTTGAAAGGAGAGTCTGCAAGGTGTTCATGATATGTTCTTTGCAGCCATTATTGTTAGCATTGTTCATTCTGGTGTCAGTGGCCTCTTTTCCTTCAATTATATAAAACTGTCCGTACTTTGGTTGTGAGTTGTCCTGCGGATGTAAGGTTCCAATTCTATGGTAGAGTTGGCTGTGAATTCGATAGCAAAATGGCCCTGGACGTTGTGGAGTAAAAAGTTGAGCAGTAAGAGAAGCAAAGCTCATTGCACTATTGTACTGTCTAATGTTATTGCGGAAGTTTAGTGCATCAGGAGTATTGCCTTGTAAAAGGGTTGTTAGCTCTTCCGGGTATGGGCTAATCTCTGGCAATTGGACCTTTCCATTGTGACAGCAGTTGAGGGATTCATTAGGGAAACGTAGCGCATTGCAATGAGGGCATATGCGTGTCATTGGTCCTGGAGTGAAGGGCATTGGTCGTGCGTTGGGATCTCTGCCGCCATAGTACGGTGCTGGTTGTGTACCAAGATAGGATCGAACCGAGCGTCTGTCCAGTATTGCATCTCGTATTCGTGGCATCGTCGGTTACTGGAAGGGGAGGAATGGGAGATGTAGCAGTGAATTACAAAAAAGGAAAAGAAGATAAAGTTTAGTGTAAAAAATTTAATACAAATTGAACACTATGAACAGCAGTATTTAGTAGTGATTGCAGTGGTTGTAAAGAATTACTGGAGAATCTGACAGGAGCTGTGTCGTCTTTCAAGGTGGCAGCACCCACATTGTAATTATCATTGTAGAACTGGTGATGCCAGTTAAAAAGACATAATGGCACTTGACCAATTCTCCAGTAGTTGATATGGTTGAGCAGTTTTTTCAGGAATGATGATGCCAGGCTTTTTAATTACACAGCTTTACGATTAACATAAATGTTGTTTTGCCCCACCCCTCCCTAATTCTATGATGACAGTTAGAGAGACATAACGGCACTTGACCGATTTTCCAGTAGTTGATATGGTTGAGTAGTTTTCAGGAGTGATGATGCCAGGCCATTCAATTACACAGCTTTACGATTAACATAAATGTTGTTTTTGCCCCACACCTCCCTAATTCTATGAGTATGAGTTTATGCATCATTAATGATATTCATGGCGGTCTGTTCCGTGATTTCATCTTCAGCTTCAGCTTGATGTGCGATGGGAACATTTGAAGCAGAGGTAGGCGTTGGTGTGCCAGAAGGAGCGTGGTCAGTCATGGCTGTGGTGGTGGACATAGTGGTTGAGGTTGTGACAGCAGTGGAGGTGGACGCGGAAGTTGAGATGGAGACAGCAGCAACGGACTCATTGTTGTTGGCAGGCTTGGCAGGCTCGTTGGCTACATCAAGATCAGTTACACTTGATGATTGACTCAGGGTGAGGTCGTCATTGTCGTCATCGGACTCTGAGAATGGGCGGAACGCGGCAGCCTTCACCGGCATAAATTTGGGTGACTTGACAGGGGTGAACTTCGTTGGTGTTGATGCTTTCTGTGGTGTGGTTGGCAGTGATGACAGTTTCTTGACCTGTTCTCTCAACCGATTGTATTCTCTGAAGTCGTTAGTCAGCTGCCTCTTCATGCGTTGCTTGTCACCGACCATTTTTGACATTTGGTTGTCGATATGATGGCGTAGAGCTGGGAGCTGCTTCGCAACAGCAACATGGTTTTTTTCCAGGAAATTTACCTGAATCAATGCCAGTTCTTTACATGTATCATCTTGCAAGTGCTGGAGCTGTTGGGTGAGGGTTAGGGCTTGGCAATGGCTTGGCTTATTGAAGGATGTCATCTGAAAGTGGAAATGATATTTGATGGGCATAATGTACACAAACAGTAGGCCGCTATCTTCCTGCATTTGGGTATTTTATTTGGGCGTGCAAACTTCATTGTAAAGAAAAACATGATTCAGGCGTACATTGTCGCACGTGGACATCGCACATGGACAGTGCACATACAGCGCATGCATTATTGAGGCATGTACATTAATGCATGTAGGCCCTACCGTACAGTACATGTCCGTCCATAAAGATGAGACTTTGCGACCCGAAAAAGTGGCCGGTGCTTGCTTGTTGGTATTTCTTCGCATTATAAGTGCATTTCATGTACGTATGACTGGTTAATGAGGAGTCATTGATCATGTTTTGGCCATGTTTTTACCTTAGTTTGCAAATAAATGGAGTTTCGGCTGAGGACGTCAGGAAGAACAAAGAAGCGGTAGGCCTAATGCTAGCCAAACTACCCGATCAGAGGAGAGTAAAATTCTAATGTGTAAATTCTTTTTCTCTTGCAGGTGTTTCATTGTAGGCCTACTATAGGGTTGCTAATAAAATAAAATAAAGTGGTGCATAAATGCAGTCTGTATTGCTACGCCCGACACCATAGTATTTACCTTTTCGAAACATTATATATCCTTTATCGATTGACTGATTGACTTCTAACTTCCATGCCAGTCAAAAGTGCTGACGGCGAAATGTGGTACTAAGGCGCTCTGACAGTCTCTCATTTGTTTACGGTCCTGGCGCAACTTCCCAATGTGTAAATTCCTTACAAATTTTGTGACCTCTTCTATTCTTAATGATAGGGTTGCTGATAAAAAGAAATAAGTCCAGCAACCAAAAGTATCAAAATACATTTTTGTTTACATTTGAACTGCACACATGCGTTTGTTTACAATTTCTTTCCCCGCGAAATCTCGAAGATCAGGTGACCTACAATCGTGGATTGAAAATAACATTAACCTTGATTCAGCAGGTCAACACGTGTACAGGCTGTTCCAATCATCCCCCTACAGCCAGCCGTTCAACAGGTAGTGTTAGTCACCCCACAGGGAGTGCAGGTGATTCATTAATCCCCTGCATAACTAAACAGCAATGGCTTGGCTTCCGTGAGTGGTAAGGAGAATTGACCGTGTCCGATTAAAAATCCCTCATTACTGCTCCGCTGAAGTAAATTTCCGAAAATAAACATGACGTTGCATCAGGATAACTTATCACCTGCAAACGTGCAAAATTTCGAGACGAAACACGACCCCCAAATGGCACTTTAGCGAGCCGCCTTATAGTATTATGATATAGATACAAGGAATCGCTAGACATTCTAGCGATAACTGAAACATGGCTTGGTACTGATATCGATGATGCTGTCATCCATGAACTTAAACCACTGGGTTACTCATGTGAACATGTCCCGAGACCGGGTTCGAGAGGTGTGGGTGGAGTTGCATTGGTCTACCGCTCAACTATGAGTGTCAGTGTGGTGGACTCCTCCGTAAGTTCACCTTTCACACACTTTGAATTCATGGACTGCAAAGTTAAATCGAACGACTCTGAATTTTACCTCACAGTAATGTATCGTCCATGGCCTACCAAGGTAAATGGACTCAAGACGTCTTTTTCTTCACCAAATGGGCATCTTTCCTGGAGAGATACACAGAGATTTACGGGGAGATTCTTTTGGTCGGTGACCTAAACTTTCACCTTAACGATATAAGTGATGCAGAGGCGAACAAGAAGGTTTAAAGGTTCTCTGAATGCTGTTGGCCTTGTTCAGCATGTCAAGGATACAACACATTATCTCGGTAATACACTTGATGTCGTGATCACTAGGCAGGATAGCTCGCTTGTTCACTCGACTCCGTCCGTATCAGATCCATGTTTCTGTTACGCACGAGGAAGACCTGTGCGTGACCATTTCTCTGTGTTTTTTGACGTGAATGTGGAGATTAAGCGACAGCAGCAGAAAAGTGTGACTTTCCACAAGCTGAAATCCATCAATGTAACAGCATTTAAGTCGGATATTGTTTCAGAAAGCGGATCCATCTGTTGCAGTAATAACTGAGGCGTACAACAAAACACTGGTCTCTCTTGTGGATAAGCACGCCCCAGAAATGACCAAGACAATAACCCTGCGGCCGGACACAGCATGGTTTAATGACGGCTTGAGAGTTGCCAAACATAGACGTCGGAACCTTGAGAGAAAGTGGCGGCGCACTGGACTCACAGTTGACCATCATGCATACAGAGAACAGTGTGCTGTGATGAACAGACTTTTAACAACTCAAAGAAAGAGTATTTCTCGAGTAAGGTGGATAATTGTGGTAGAGACAAAAAAGCCATTTTCAAGCTCGCAGGGCAACTGATGGGCAAATCCAAGGAAGTTGTGCTGCCTTCACATGAGTGTGGAAAGTCATTGGCTGATGACTTTAATGAGTTCTATTTGAAAAAGATTGAACTTCTCAGGGAAGGGTTGGAATGTTCCAACACTTCTGACTCTGTAGTTGACCCTTTAGACAATGACAGTGCCTTCATTGGTACCAATTTAAATTCATTTTCTGAGGTGTCGGAGTCCGACGTAAAAAAGATCATCCTTAAATCTGCTACAAAATCATGTGAACTCGATCCAATTCCGACATGGTTGTTAAAGGAATGTATTGATGAACTAGCACCCGTGATCACGGCAGTAGTTAATGCATCCATGCAGGATTGTCAAGTCCCGTCTACTTTAAAAAGGGCTCGTATTCGTCCACTCTTGAAGAAAGCAGGTCTTGACAAGGAGGAGCTGAGCCTGAGAGTGGTGATGATTGTGCTAACACCTGCATGACACAAATGAAAATGCTGAAAATGAATCAGCAAGTAGCTCACTTGACACTTGGGTAAGATAATGGGATGCTTGCTATCATAGGACAAGTTTGAGAATTGTAACCGTCCTCTAATCCTCAGGAGACGATCTTTTCCCAGAAAAGGGTCAATATCAGTCAAGGGAGAACCCTTGGAAAGGGGTTTGTTTTGCTTAAGGACCTCTATTTGCTCCGAATAATGTGCCTGTTGTGCACTCCTGACCAATTCAAGCTCAGCTTTGGATAGTTCTTCCATAGTGAGAACACCCAGTCTTTTATCACAACTAGCAGACCGAAGGTTGTGACAAAACGTCAAAACCCAAGCGACAACGTTTACTGCTTTCGTGAATGTTCCCCATCTGTTCACTTGGAACAACGGAGAAGAACAAGGCACAATCATGCAACTATCCGTGGCATCTCGCTTCTCTTCAGAGACTTTCTCAACACAAATCACAGGCTGGCTTACTGGCTGGCAGAGAAGTTGAAGTAGAGCAGGACCCTGCAACCAAAGGCTTGAAGACACCAGCTGTTGGGCAGACAACCTCCTAGTGACCAAATCTGCAGGATTGTCCTTTCCAGGACAATGAGACCAATGAGAGGGTGTAGTGAGTTGCTGAATCTCACTGACACGATTAGCAACAACGGCCTTCTATCTACATGGTTCACCTTTGATCCAAGCAAGAGCAACCTGAGAATCTGTCCAACATCGATAAGGCACATCCTCAGACAATCTGAGGGCTGAGCGAACAAACACCAGCAACCTGGCACACAACAAAGATCCTAGGAGCTCTAAGCAGGGTATGGACACCAGCTTGGCCATCTGCGGAATCGGATCAGGATTTCAACAATACTGTGAATCAAACAGGGGCCAGTTTCAAGGTAATCATTGAGAGATATGCCATTATGACCAGCCACCGAGGCATCAAAAACTGGTCTCACTTTTGTGGTGAGACTACTTTCTCGAACAACAGGTCTGTGAGGCAGATAGAATGTGGGATAAGGAACAGCACACTCATTGTCTGGTATCTCCTCTATGAATCCACTAGCCTCATACTCCCTGAAGACATTATCATACCTCTCATGCAAGACCAGATCCTTATCAAGGCGACGTACCAGGCTACTCAAACGCTTCCTTGCTAGGCTCTCATTATCTAACAGCTTCTTCTTCGCAACCTCTAATTTCCATGGCAACGCCACCTCATATCGACCTTCGGACCTCTCGACCTTTTCTGAAAATTGCTGAAAGACTGGGTCAAACTTTGGGTTAGAAACATCAGAATCAGGGGGGAAGGGTGCGATACCAATCGACTCCAAATCCCAAAAGTTTCGAAGCACTGACTCTGGCACGTTTAACACAAGAGCTGAGGGGACACTGTTACTAAATTAGGTGACTGACATGACGGCTCAGTCAAAGAACCAGACAAAATCCAGTCAAAACAAGACTCCTGTGCTACTAAACTGCCCACCTGACGGACACTTTGAGCTTTGATAAACTTCCAGTAGAAATCAAGCCCAATCAAAATATCAATCGAAACCTGCCTATCCTCACACACTGTGTCAGCCAAGACTACATCAGGGCCAAAACTTCTCAAAATATTCTGTGGTAGAGAGGGTCTAAGAAGGGGACAGCAGATGACTGGAACTTCAGTAGCACACAAGGACACACTCGTCTTTCCAAAGTAATCCTGTAATGACACATTATACAAGTTACTCATGTTACCAGTATTTTTGCTACCTCCAAAGGCAGCATACGATATAGGCTCCGAAGAGACCCACTTTGGTTTAACCGTTTTTACTAGACTTGAGGAAATGTATGACCTATTGGCCCCACTATCAAAAAGCACGGTTGCTTCCGTAAACCCATGTTCACCTTTTACCCTAACTCTTTGCTGTTTGCAGCATTGTACTAGTTGTATTCATCTTAGATGAAGTTACTGTATGCAAAACGCCTGACTGAGAAGAAGAAACTTCTCCTTCGTTACCATGGTTACCAACTTTGGGTTTACCGCTACTTTTGCCACTTATGGCACTACCACTACCAGTACCACTACCAGCCTTGTTCTCACACAAAATCAGGTGATGGTGACCATTACACTTGGAGCACTTGGCACCACATTGCTTAGCTACATGCGAGCTGCTAAGACACCGAAAACACAATATTTCAGACAGTACACGTTTATGGCGGCCTTCCGGAGAAAGTTTCATAACCTCCCAGCATTTCCCTGAAGCATGAGGTTTGCTACAGAACCCACAGTTCTTGGTATCACTAGAACTAGTCTGCAATGCTGACGCAGTAGCAACAGACTTTTTCTTCAGGAAAAGTTTGTCCTGGTGTACTGACATTGCCAGAACCACCACTGCCCAGGGCGAGCACTTTGAAAGTCTCTGATCATTCTCGGCACATTATTTCCTTCCGTAGAATTTCAAGAAGAAACTCTAAGTCAGCTTCCTTTCCATCACCATCACGAGCCAATTCAAGTCGGATATCAGTTGGAAGTCGTGACAGAATCAGTGGCGTCATGAAGAACCCATACTCCTGTCCTCATATGCCCAAAGACTCCAAACTACGGATGTGCAGCATCAACTCATCTTGCAAATACCAGAGATGTGACACTCGATTGCCCTTACTGCTATGAGCCGACATACTCGTTTGTAGAAGAGACTGAATATGCGCAAAAATAATGCGCTCCTTGCGCCCATAACGCTCGACTAGAAGTCTGCGTGCAACAGAGAAGTTACCCTCGGTCGCACCCAGTCCTCGAATCACTCCTCGGGCCTCCCCCTCCAACAATGACTGGAGGTAAGAAAATTTACTAATGACAGGGATTGAAGAGTTCTCGACCCGGGCCTTAAACTGATCCCAGAAACTTTGCCACTCGGTTATTTCACCACTGAACTTTGGCAGCTGCAGTTTTGGCAATCGGACACTACCAACACCACCCAAATCGCTGCTACTTCGACTAACGGCGCCACTCGGCGACTCCAAGTCACTATGACTACTTGGGCTAAGCCCACCACTTTTGTCTCTATTCACGTTGACTCTGATTCAACTTGTTGACCAAAACCATGGCCTCGGTCGGACTCTATTAGCCTTTGAAACTATTCCAAAAGCAACATCGATGTCCACTTCCAATTGCTCCTCAGGCAGGGATTCTTCAACTCCCTCTGGACACATTCCAGAGCAGCGAGACGCTGGTCAAAGTCCCCAATAGCCTCCTCTACAACCACTTTCACAGCCGAAAAATCAACATCGGCGTCTGCAGTGTCTTTACGCGCATCGCTACATGCATCGTCCAATGCATTTGCTGCACGGGTCAGCCAACTTCGTGCTGACACTGAGACTTCAAAAGTCCTTTCAATTCTTCATTTGCCTGAGGCGTCTTTCTTGGCTTTTTTACGCCCCTACTTGTTCGGAAGATGTTATTTTTCCCGGGTTTCGGCACCAAAATATCGAGGATGATCTGTGGTCTCGACATTTAGGGCGTAAAAAGACGGCGAGCGAAGCCAGACGAACAACGAAATCGGGTAAAAATAAGCAGACGATTTTATTACATAATAAAAAAGCACCATCTATTGGGAGAGCGTGAAAATACATTAATTGAAAGAAAGATGGCAGCACCTTATCGTGACTTATGGAATTAAAGGGTAACTTAACCCAATCTTTGACAGATGCTGCAACAGTAACGCACGATACAAATCAATAAACTCTACAGCTCTAACCATTTCCCCACATGGTTTGAGAGCACCGACTCCCATTCATGTATCACATCTTGATTTAGATCGCACACTATATCTGTGGCAAGATTAGATTGTCAGCAGTAACATTTAAATGCAATTGCCATGGCCATTGTGCTTACCTCTCATCAGAGACATCGGCCAACTTACCACATTTGACCTCCGCGACCTTTTAAAATGTAGGTCAAATAAAAAACCTGACGACGAGATATAGGGCATTGTGAAGCCAGTATCATATTGGACCGAAATTTGGTCTCCGAAGTCCCATTACATAGGGGTACATATGTACGAAGTTTCAAGTCAACGGATCCAGTAGTTACGAAACGTGCCCTGCTAACGGACAACGACGGACGTCCCGCCAATGCAAAAGCTTACCTCTAAGCTAAAAACCATTGTGTACAATCCGCATTAATCTTGAGAGCTACTTGTTTTAGTACAAATACAACATCTTATCCTACAATATGATATAACGTCAAATGACAATTACACAGAATCTGTACAGGTAAGGAGAGGGAAATGTGTCGTACGATGAGCTTTGTATGTCAAAGCAGGCCAGTGGACCATTTTGCTCCTAGAGCATCATATCACACATCATCGCCAGGAAGTCAACTCACACAGGAGTATTTCGACTCGTTTGTGACACGACGATGATGGTAGGGCAAACATTCTCACAACACATTTCAGAATGTCAATTTCTATGATTTCAAGCAACCTGCTTCTTCAAATCATGGACTGAATCCTTCAAGTACAATGTAGCAATTCATACTGTTACCACGGTGACAATGATGATGTGCCATTACGCTAAAGAGAACAGTTGAAACTTGAAATCATAGACATGCAAAAAGATTGTGAGGTAGAAGTGTTGAGATAACGCCACAGAGAATGATTCTTATCTGATTCAAAGCTAGCCGCTCCTGAAAGATGGATGCAACCGTTCCGAAGCAACCATCAACTACACAGTGAGCGCTGCAATGAAGTTGTGTGGCAACTTTATATGCTATGTCATCACAATGATTTGACTGTCATCATATCTTGAAACGTGTCAATTTAGGAACCGAACCTGCCATTCTTGTGACAAAAAACTTCGCTAAGACTGAAAACTTGTTTGTACTCCATGACAACACTAGTTGTTGCCATGACAACTCCAGCTGTCAACACGAGACTCAAACCACAAACTGCCACAAACCCAATGTTAAAGTCCAAGTAAAATGTAAACATCAAGTAATGGTATTTGTTTCTCTCAGAAAGCACCAAGCATTATACATTTATTATAGGTGGAGTTTAAAACCCGATTTCCAGGGATTTGATTTCCATTCCAAGCAAGAATGGAAGCCCTACACTACTTTTTCAAGTTGTTCCTGTTAGGTAGAAGCACTTAGTGTACCTGATATGCCAAATCTTGCTCCAGTACTCGAACTTTTTAAATTCAAGATGACATCACACCTGGTCCCGGTTTCCCAACAAGTATTGGAGGTGTTGTGAGTGTCTTTGTACCAGGTGAGATGTTTCCTCTCAACATGAATGAAGTAGTCATGCTGATATAGGTGTCAAGTTAACACTTGTGTGAAGTCAGACACACATGATCAGCTATCAGTGTTTTGATTGGCTTTCGCTGGAGTTAAACTTTGCTGAAGAAAATTTTTTCAATCGGGCAACAGTCAAAATACGGAATAGTTCACCCTTGTTTCCTGAGAAAGAAAGTATTGATGGGTAGCCTACAGCAAACATCCCAGTGAAGATCCCGGATGAAGATCATGCAAGTATTAGTGGAAATACGGCATTCTAGACACCCAGTTAACCCGAGTCACTATCACTTAAAAATACTAAAGATTGATACAATCATATCATATGGACAGATATAAAACAATAATGAAATTGCCAGGGCCATTGTGCTCACCTGTCACGACTAGTATTGGTCTGGAGTTATAGCCCTTAAATTTTCGATTCCGGCCCCTTGGTGACCATATTTGGAGTCTCACCGAACTGAATTAGGTGCTTTAGAAGAGGTCATCTTATGCTACATTTCAGTACAATTAAAAGTTGCTGCATCAAAAAATGACACAACGTGCCACGTTTCCATTTTTTCCAACTTTTACCTCTGACCTTGAAAAGTAGGTCAAATCAAAAACCCATATTATATGTGGTGCACTATCATGGCCAAGTTTTTTTTTGCAAAGCACCCCCAATATGCCTGTGGGAGCAGTGAGAGAACAATTATCTTATCTTCTGTCTATTGAGTTTATTGCCTCTCATCCATCCATATCGACGTTAGTCGTTAAATACAGTCCAACAGATCACACAGATCACGTAAAACTGAAAGATACAAACCATGACGAACATGTAAAATAACTTCAAAAGGTAGAAGGAACCAGTGCACTGCCAAAGGATACATCTCAGACACATGATATTATATTGTTTAAACAGGTATTGAATCAACATTACCAAACACAGAGGAAATGAGCTCAAGACCAGAGCTTCTTCTACCCCGAGCCTCCGTCATCCAGCGCCATCTATTGTTAATACGAACCAAATGGATTGTCGAACACGTTGTCATTGACGCTGCTCTATTCAACTCGATTAGGGCCAACTTACAGCCACAAAATCATCTAAGCTTGGTTTCAGTGTAGTCTATACATATTATTCTATATTTGCCCCTGTGACCGGCGTTGCCTAACACACAAAGAGACCTTAACAGGCCTTCGCAAACGGCAGGGTTGAAATCCCTTCTTCACACAGAAAAAGTTTCTATTAATAATAATAATAATAATAATAATAATATTAATAATAATAATAATAGTTTATTTCTCTCATATAACCTGACATGAGGTCATTGTGAGGCCGACAAAAGACATACACAATCAGATGGCATTTAGCAGGTTGCATTTACAATTCAAATACAATTAATATGATTAAGTAATTGGATTAAGGTGATTACGACCACCGACTACAAGACCATAGTTTTGCAGAACCATTGTCCTGCAATCAATGCTCGCAATCACCTCAAACTGACAGCGATGAGTCTACAAAAACATGCTAAATTTTGCAATTTTGGTTTACCTTTTAACAGAGAAGATATTTTGAACTTTAATGATATGAAATTCCCGAGTGAGATTTTCATTTATAGAAGGAGAAATTTCTTTCCTGGTTTGACTAAAGTACGGGCATTTACAAATATAATGGATTTTGTCGAACAAAGTTGTCTGCTTACAGAGTCAACATTCTTCCTCCCTAATTTCCTGTCCATATAATCGCGTTTTCGAAAGTGGAATGTTTGAGCAGCCCGCCCTGATATTACATAAAGTGTCAAAATACATAAGCTTACTTAGATAAACTTCTTTATCAAAATGTTTTTTTGACGATTCTATAAAATTTGCACCTATCATCGTTTTCAATATCATTCCACCACTTTTGCACGAATTGGTCACGCAGGCGTTGTTTTACCAGCGCCTTCACTTTTGGTCATGGTCATGGTCATGGTCATGGTCATCATCGTCATCGTCATCGTCATCGTCATCGTCATCGTCATCGTCATCGTCATGGTCATGGTCATCGTCATCGTCATCGTCATCGTCATCGTCATCGTCGTCATCGTCATTATCGTCATCATCGTCGTCATTGTCATCGTCATCGTCGTTGTCGTCGTCGTCGTCGTCGTCATGTGCATTGTTATCGTCATGGTCATCATCATCATCATCATCATCGTCATCCTCATCCTCACCGTCATTGTCATCGTCATCGTCATGATCGTCGTCGTCGTGGTCATGATCATGGTCATGGTCATGGTCATGGTCATGGTCATCATCGTCATCGTCATCGTCATCGTCATCGTCATCGTCATGGTCATCGTCATCGTCATCGTCATCGTCATCGTCATCGTCATCGTCATGATCGTCGTCGTCGTGGTCATGATCATGGTCATGATCATGGTCATGGTCATGGTCATGGTCATGGTCATGGTCTGGTCATGGTCATGGTCATGGTCATGGTCATGGTCATGGTCATGGTCATGGTCATCATCGTCATCGTCATCGTCATCGTCATCGTCATCGTCATGGTCATGGTCATCGTCATCGTCATCGTCATCGTCATCGTCATCGTCGTCATCGTCATTATCGTCATCATCGTCGTCATTGTCATCGTCATCGTCGTTGTCGTCGTCGTCGTCGTCGTCATGTGCATTGTTATCGTCATCGTCATCATCATCATCATCATCATCGTCATCCTCATCCTCACCGTCATTGTCATCGTCATCGTCATGATCGTCGTCGTCGTGGTCATGATCATGGTCATGGTCATGGTCATGGTCATGGTCATCATCGTCATCGTCATCGTCATCGTCATCGTCATCGTCATGGTCATGGTCATCGTCATCGTCATCGTCATCGTCATCGTCATCGTCGTCATCGTCATTATCGTCATCATCGTCGTCAATGTCATCGTCATCGTCGTTGTCGTCGTCGTCGTCGTCGTCGTCATGTGCATTGTTATCGTCATCGTCATCATCATCATCATGATCATCGTCATCCTCATCCTCACCGTCATCGTCATCGTCATCGTCATGATCGTCGTCGTCGTGGTCATGATCATGGTCATGGTCATGGTCATGATCATGATCATGGTCATGGTCATGGTCATGGTCATGGTCATGGTCATGGTCATGGTCATGGTCATGATCATGGTCATGGTCATGGTCATGGTCATGGTCATGGTCTGGTCATGGTCATGGTCATGGTCATGGTCATGGTCATGGTCATGGTCATGGTCATCATCGTCATCGTCATCGTCATCGTCATCGTCATCGTCATGGTCATGGTCACCGTCATTGTCATCGTCATCGTCATGATCGTCGTCGTCGTGGTCATGATCATGGTCATGGTCATGGTCATGATCATGATCATGATCATGGTCATGGTCATGGTCATGGTCATGGTCATCATCGTCATCGTCATCGTCATCGTCATCGTCATCGTCATGGTCATGGTCACCGTCATTGTCATCGTCATCGTCATGATCGTCGTCGTCGTGGTCATGATCATGGTCATGGTCATGGTCATGGTCATGGTCATGGTCATGGTCATGGTCATGGTCATGGTCATGGTCATGGTCATGGTCATGGTCATGGTCATGGTCATGGTCATGGTCATGGTCATGGTCATGGTCATGGTCATGGTCATGGTCATGGTCATGGTCATGGTCATGGTCATGGTCATGGTCATGGTCGTCATGGTCATGTTTATGGTCATGGTCATGGTCATGGTCATGGTCATGGTCATGGTCTGGTCATGGTCATGGTCATGGTCATGGTCATGGTCATGGTCATGGTCATGGTCATGGTCATGGTCATCATCGTCATCGTCATCGTCATCGTCATCGTCATCGTCATCGTCATGGTCATCGTCATGGTCATCGTCATCGTCATCGTCATCGTCGTCATCGTCATTATCGTCATCATCGTCGTCATTGTCATCGTCATCGTCGTTGTCGTCGTCGTCGTCGTCGTCGTCATGTGCATTGTTATCGTCATCGTCATCATCATCATCATGATCATCGTCATCCTCATCCTCACCGTCATCGTCATCGTCATCGTCATGATCGTCGTCGTCGTGGTCATGATCATGGTCATGATCATGGTCATGGTCATGGTCATGGTCATGGTCATGGTCTGATCATGGTCATGGTCATGGTCATGGTCATGGTCATGGTCATGGTCATGGTCATGGTCATCATCGTCATCGTCATCGTCATCGTCATCGTCATCGTCATGGTCATGGTCATCGTCATCGTCATCGTCATCGTCATCGTCATCATCGTCATCGTCATTATCGTCATCATCATCGTCAATGTCATCGTCATCGTCGTTGTCGTCGTCGTCATGTGCATTGTTATCGTCATCGTCATCATCATCATCATGATCATCGTCATCCTCATCCTCACCGTCATCGTCATCGTCATCGTCATGATCGTCGTCGTCGTGGTCATGATCATGGTCATGATCATGGTCATGGTCATGGTCATGGTCATGGTCATGGTCTGGTCATGGTCATGGTCATGGTCATGGTCATGGTCATGGTCATGGTCATGGTCATCATCGTCATCGTCATCGTCATCGTCATCGTCATCGTCATGGTCATGGTCATCGTCATCGTCATCGTCATCGTCATCGTCGTCGTCGTCATCGTCATTATCGTCATCATCGTCGTCATTGTCATCGTCATCGTCGTTGTCGTCGTCGTCGTCGTCGTCATGTGCATTGTTATCGTCATCGTCATCATCATCATCATCATCATCGTCATCCTCATCCTCACCGTCATTGTCATCGTCATCGTCATGATCGTAGTCGTCGTGGTCATGATCATGGTCATGGTCATGGTCATGGTCATGGTCATCATCGTCATCGTCATCGTCATCGTCATCGTCATCGTCATGGTCATGGTCATCGTCATCGTCATCGTCATCGTCATCGTCATCGTCGTCATCGTCATTATCGTCATCATCGTCGTCAATGTCATCGTCATCGTCGTTGTCGTCGTCGTCGTCGTCGTCGTCATGTGCATTGTTATCGTCATCGTCATCATCATCATCATGATCATCGTCATCCTCATCCTCACCGTCATCGTCATCGTCATCGTCATGATCGTCGTCGTCGTGGTCATGATCATGGTCATGGTCATGGTCATGATCATGATCATGGTCATGGTCATGGTCATCGTCATGGTCATGGTCATGGTCATGGTCATGGTCATGATCATGGTCATGGTCATGGTCATGGTCTGGTCATGGTCATGGTCATGGTCATGGTCATGGTCATGGTCATGGTCATGGTCATCATCGTCATCGTCATCGTCATCGTCATCGTCATCGTCATGGTCATGGTCACCGTCATTGTCATCGTCATCGTCATGATCGTCGTCGTCGTGGTCATGATCATGGTCATGGTCATGGTCATGATCATGATCATGATCATGGTCATGGTCATGGTCATGGTCATGGTCATCATCGTCATCGTCATCGTCATCGTCATCGTCATCGTCATGGTCATGGTCACCGTCATTGTCATCGTCATCGTCATGATCGTTGTCGTCGTGGTCATGATCATGGTCATGGTCATGGTCATGGTCATGGTCATGGTCATGGTCATGGTCATGGTCATGGTCATGGTCATGGTCATGGTCATGGTCATGGTCATGGTCATGGTCATGGTCATGGTCATGGTCATGGTCATGGTCATGGTCATGGTCATGGTCATGGTCATGGTCATGGTCATGGTCATGGTCATGGTCATGGTCATGGTCATGGTCATGGTCATGGTCATGGTCATGGTCATGGTCATGGTCATGGTCATGGTCATGGTCATGGTCATGGTCATGGTCATGGTCATGGTCATGGTCATGGTCATGGTCATGGTCGTCATGGTCATGGTCATGGTCATGGTCATGGTCATGGTCATGGTCATGGTCATGGTCTGGTCATGGTCATGGTCATGGTCATGGTCATGGTCATGGTCATGGTCATGGTCATGGTCATGGTCATCATCGTCATCGTCATCGTCATCGTCATCGTCATCGTCATGGTCATCGTCATCGTCATCGTCATCGTCATCGTCATCGTCGTCATCGTCATTATCGTCATCATCGTCGTCATTGTCATCGTCATCGTCGTTGTCGTCGTCGTCGTCGTCGTCGTCATGTGCATTGTTATCGTCATCGTCATCATCATCATCATGATCATCGTCATCCTCATCCTCACCGTCATCGTCATCGTCATCGTCATGATCGTCGTCGTCGTGGTCATGATCATGGTCATGATCATGGTCATGGTCATGGTCATGGTCATGGTCATGGTCTGATCATGGTCATGGTCATGGTCATGGTCATGGTCATGGTCATGGTCATGGTCATGGTCATCATCGTCATCGTCATCGTCATCGTCATCGTCATCGTCATGGTCATGGTCATCGTCATCGTCATCGTCATCGTCATCGTCATCATCGTCATCGTCATTATCGTCATCATCATCGTCAATGTCATCGTCATCGTCGTTGTCGTCGTCGTCATGTGCATTGTTATCGTCACCGTCATCATCATCATCATGATCATCGTCATCCTCATCCTCACCGTCATCGTCATCGTCATCGTCATGATCGTCGTCGTCGTGTTCATGATCATGGTCATGATCATGGTCATGGTCATGGTCATGGTCATGGTCATGGTCATGGTTTGGTCATGGTCATGGTCATGGTCATGGTCATGGTCATGGTCTGGTCATGGTCATGGTCATGGTCATGGTCATGGTCATGGTCATGGTCATGGTCATGGTCCATGGTCATGGTCATGGTCATGGTCATGGTCATGGTCATGGTCTGGTCATGGTCATGGTCATGGTCATGGTCATGGTCATGGTCATGGTCATGGTCATGGTCATCATCGTCATCGTCATCGTCATCGTCATCGTCATCGTCATGGTCATGGTCATCGTCATCGTCATCGTCATCGTCATCGTCATCGTCGTCATCGTCATTATCGTCATCATCGTCGTCATTGTCATCGTCATCGTCGTTGTCGTCGTCGTCGTCGTCGTCGTCATGTGCATTGTTATCGTCATCGTCATCATCATCATCATGATCATCGTCATCCTCATCCTCACCGTCATCGTCATCGTCATCGTCATGATCGTCGTCGTCGTGGTCATGATCATGGTCATGATCATGGTCATGGTCATGGTCATGGTCATGGTCATGGTCTGATCATGGTCATGGTCATGGTCATGGTCATGGTCATGGTCATGGTCATGGTCATGGTCATCATCGTCATCGTCATCGTCATCGTCATCGTCATCGTCATGGTCATGGTCATCGTCATCGTCATCGTCATCGTCATCGTCATCATCGTCATCGTCATTATCGTCATCATCATCGTCAATGTCATCGTCATCGTCGTTGTCGTCGTCGTCATGTGCATTGTTATCGTCACCGTCATCATCATCATCATGATCATCGTCATCCTCATCCTCACCGTCATCGTCATCGTCATCGTCATGATCGTCGTCGTCGTGTTCATGATCATGGTCATGATCATGGTCATGGTCATGGTCATGGTCATGGTCATGGTCATGGTTTGGTCATGGTCATGGTCATGGTCATGGTCATGGTCATGGTCTGGTCATGGTCATGGTCATGGTCATGGTCATGGTCATGGTCATGGTCATGGTCATGGTCCATGGTCATGGTCATGGTCATGGTCATGGTCATGGTCATGGTCTGGTCATGGTCATGGTCATGGTCATGGTCATGGTCATGGTCATGGTCATGGTCATCATCGTCATCGTCATCGTCATCGTCATCGTCATCGTCATGGTCATGGTCATCGTCATCGTCATCGTCATCGTCATCGTCATCGTCGTCATCGTCATTATCGTCATCATCGTCGTCATTGTCATCGTCATCGTCGTTGTCGTTGTCGTCGTCGTCGTCGTCGTCGTCATGTGCATTGTTATCGTCATCGTCATCATCATCATCATGATCATCGTCATCCTCATCCTCACCGTCATCGTCATCGTCATCGTCATGATCGTCGTCGTCGTGGTCATGATCATGGTCATGATCATGGTCATGGTCATGGTCATGGTCATGGTCATGGTCTGATCATGGTCATGGTCATGGTCATGGTCATGGTCATGGTCATGGTCATGGTCATGGTCATCATCGTCATCGTCATCGTCATTGTCATCGTCATCGTCATGGTCATGGTCATCGTCATCGTCATCGTCATCGTCATCGTCATCATCGTCATCGTCATTATCGTCATCATCGTCGTCAATGTCATCGTCATCGTCGTTGTCGTCGTCGTCGTCGTCGTCGTCATGTGCATTGTTATCGTCATCGTCATCATCATCATCATGATCATCGTCATCCTCATCCTCACCGTCATCGTCATCGTCATCGTCATGATCGTCGTCGTCGTGGTCATGATCATGGTCATGATCATGGTCATGGTCATGGTCATGGTCATCGTCATGGTCATGGTCATGGTCATGGTTTGGTCATGGTCATGGTCATGGTCATGGTCATGGTCTGGTCATGGTCATGGTCATGGTCATGGTCATGGTCATGGTCATGGTCATGGTCCATGGTCATGGTCATGGTCATGGTCATGGTCATGGTCATGGTCATGGTCATGGTCATGGTCATGGTCATCGTCATCGTCATCGTCATCGTCATCGTCGTCATCGTCATTATCGTCATCATCGTCGTCATTGTCATCGTCATCATCGTCGTCATTGTCATCGTCGTCGTCGTCATGTGCATTGTTATCGTCATCGTCATCATCATCATCATGATCATCGTCATCCTCATCCTCACCGTCATCGTCATCGTCATCGTCATGATCCTCGTCGTCGTGGTCATGATCATGGTCATGGTCATGGTCATGATCATGATCATGATCATGGTCATGGTCATGGTCATGATCATGATCATGATCATGGTCATGGTCATGGTCGTCGTCATGGTCATGGTCATGGTCATGGTCATGGTCATGGTCATGGTCATGGTCATGGTCATGGTCATGGTCATGGTCATGGTCATGGTCATGGTCATGGTCATGGTCATGGTCATGGTCATGGTCATGATCATGATCATGGTCATGGTCATGGTCATGGTCATGGTCGTCGTCATGGTCATGGTCATGGTCATGGTCATGGTCATGGTCATGGTCATGGTCATGGTCATGGTCATGGTCATGGTCATGGTCATGGTCATGGTCATGGTCATGGTCATGGTCATGGTCATGGTCATGGTCATGGTCATGGTCATGGTCATGGTCATGGTCATGGTCATGGTCATGGTCATGGTCATGGTCATGGTCATGGTCATGGTCATGGTCATGGTCATGGTCATGGTCATGGTCATGGTCATGGTCATGGTCATGGTCATGGTCATGGTCATGGTCATGGTCATGGTCATGGTCATGGTCATGGTCATGGTCATGGTCATGGTCATGGTCATGGTCATGGTCATGGTCATGGTCATGGTCATGGTCATGGTCATGGTCATGGTCATGGTCATGGTCATGGTCATGGTCATGGTCATGGTCATGGTCATGGTCATGGTCATGGTCATGGTCATGGTCATGGTCGTCATGGTCATGGTCATGGTCATGGTCATGGTCATGGTCATGGTCATGGTCATGGTCATGGTCTGGTCATGGTCATGGTCATGGTCATGGTCATGGTCATGGTCATGGTCATGGTCATGGTCATCATCGTCATCGTCATCGTCATCGTCATCGTCATTGTCATGGTCATGGTCATCGTCATCGTCATCGTCATCGTCATCGTCATCGTCGTCATCGTCATTATCGTCATCATCGTCGTCATTGTCATCGTCATCGTCGTTGTCGTCGTCGTCGTCGTCGTCGTCATGTGCATTGTTATCGTCATCGTCATCATCATCATCATGATCATCGTCATCCTCATCCTCACCGTCATCGTCATCGTCATCGTCATGATCGTCGTCGTCGTGGTCATGATCATGGTCATGATCATGGTCATGGTCATGGTCATGGTCATGGTCATGGTCTGATCATGGTCATGGTCATGGTCATGGTCATGGTCATGGTCATGGTCATGGTCATGGTCATCGTCATCGTCATCGTCATCGTCATCGTCGTCATCGTCATTATCGTCATCATCGTCGTCATTGTCATCGTCATCATCGTCGTCATTGTCATCGTCGTCGTCGTCATGTGCATTGTTATCGTCATCGTCATCATCATCATCATGATCATCGTCATCCTCATCCTCACCGTCATCGTCATCGTCATCGTCATGATCGTCGTCGTCGTGGTCATGATCATGGTCATGGTCATGGTCATGGTCATGGTCATGGTCATGGTCATGGTCATGGTCATGGTCATGGTCATGGTCATGGTCATGGTCATGGTCATGGTCATGGTCATGGTCATGGTCATGGTCATGGTCATGGTCATGGTCATGGTCATGGTCATGGTCATGGTCATGGTCATGGTCATGGTCATGGTCATGGTCATGGTCATGGTCATGGTCATGGTCATGGTCATGGTCATGGTCATGGTCATGGTCATGGTCATGGTCATGGTCATGGTCATGGTCATGGTCATGGTCATGGTCATGGTCATGGTCATGGTCATGGTCATGGTCATGGTCATGGTCATGGTCATGGTCATGGTCATGGTCATGGTCATGGTCATGGTCATGGTCATGGTCATGGTCATGGTCATGGTCATGGTCATGGTCATGGTCATGGTCATGGTCATGGTCATGGTCATGGTCATGGTCATGGTCATGGTCATGGTCATGGTCATGGTCATGGTCATGGTCATGGTCATGGTCATGGTCATGGTCATGGTCATGGTCATGGTCATGGTCATGGTCATGGTCATGGTCATGGTCATGGTCATGGTCATGGTCATGGTCATGGTCATGGTCATGGTCATGGTCATGGTCATGGTCATGGTCATGGTCATGGTCATGGTCATCCTCATCCTCACCGTCATCGTCATCGTCATCGTCATGATCGTCGTCGTCGTGGTCATGATCATGGTCATGGTCATGGTCATGATCATGATCATGGTCATGGTCATGGTCATGGTCATGGTCATGGTCATGGTCATGGTCATGGTCATGATCATGGTCATGGTCATGGTCATGGTCATGGTCATGGTCATGGTCTGGTCATGGTCATGGTCATGGTCATGGTCATGGTCATGGTCATGGTCATGGTCATCATCGTCATCGTCATCGTCATCGTCATCGTCATCGTCATGGTCATGGTCACCGTCATTGTCATCGTCATCGTCATGATCGTCGTCGTCGTGGTCATGATCATGGTCATGGTCATGGTCATGATCATGATCATGATCATGGTCATGGTCATGGTCATGGTCATGGTCATCATCGTCATCGTCATCGTCATCGTCATCGTCATCGTCATGGTCATGGTCACCGTCATTGTCATCGTCATCGTCATGATCGTCGTCGTCGTGGTCATGATCATGGTCATGGTCATGGTCATGGTCATGGTCATGGTCATGGTCATGGTCATGGTCATGGTCATGGTCATGGTTATGGTCATGGTCATGGTCATGGTCATGGTCATGGTCATGGTCATGGTCATGGTCATGGTCATGGTCATGGTCATGGTCATGGTCATGGTCATGGTCATGGTCATGGTCATGGTCGTCATGGTCATGTTTATGGTCATGGTCATGGTCATGGTCATGGTCATGGTCATGGTCTGGTCATGGTCATGGTCATGGTCATGGTCATGGTCATGGTCATGGTCATGGTCATGGTCATGGTCATGGTCATGGTCATGGTCATGGTCATGGTCATGGTCATGGTCATGGTCATGGTCATGGTCATGGTCATGGTCATGGTCATGGTCATGGTCATGGTCATGGTCATGGTCATGGTCATGGTCATGGTCATGGTCATGGTCATGGTCATGGTCATGGTCATGGTCATGGTCATGGTCATGGTCATGGTCATGGTCATGGTCATGGTCATGGTCATGGTCATGGTCATGGTCATCCTCATCCTCACCGTCATCGTCATCGTCATCGTCATGATCGTCGTCGTCGTGGTCATGATCATGGTCATGGTCATGGTCATGATCATGATCATGGTCATGGTCATGGTCATGGTCATGGTCATGGTCATGGTCATGGTCATGGTCATGATCATGGTCATGGTCATGGTCATGGTCATGGTCATGGTCTGGTCATGGTCATGGTCATGGTCATGGTCATGGTCATGGTCATGGTCATGGTCATCATCGTCATCGTCATCGTCATCGTCATCGTCATCGTCATGGTCATGGTCACCGTCATTGTCATCGTCATCGTCATGATCGTCGTCGTCGTGGTCATGATCATGGTCATGGTCATGGTCATGATCATGATCATGATCATGGTCATGGTCATGGTCATGGTCATGGTCATCATCGTCATCGTCATCGTCATCGTCATCGTCATCGTCATGGTCATGGTCACCGTCATTGTCATCGTCATCGTCATGATCGTCGTCGTCGTGGTCATGATCATGGTCATGGTCATGGTCATGGTCATGGTCATGGTCATGGTCATGGTCATGGTCATGGTCATGGTCATGGTTATGGTCATGGTCATGGTCATGGTCATGGTCATGGTCATGGTCATGGTCATGGTCATGGTCATGGTCATGGTCATGGTCATGGTCATGGTCATGGTCATGGTCATGGTCATGGTCATGGTCGTCATGGTCATGTTTATGGTCATGGTCATGGTCATGGTCATGGTCATGGTCATGGTCTGGTCATGGTCATGGTCATGGTCATGGTCATGGTCATGGTCATGGTCATGGTCATGGTCATGGTCATCATCGTCATCGTCATCGTCATCGTCATCGTCATCGTCATCGTCATCGTCATCGTCATGGTCATCGTCATCGTCATCGTCATCGTCGTCATCGTCATTATCGTCATCATCGTCGTCATTGTCATCGTCATCGTCGTTGTCGTCGTCGTCGTCGTCGTCGTCATGTGCATTGTTATCGTCATCGTCATCATCATCATCATGATCATCGTCATCCTCATCCTCACCGTCATCGTCATCGTCATCGTCATGATCGTCGTCGTCGTGGTCATGATCATGGTCATGATCATGGTCATGGTCATGGTCATGGTCATGGTCATGGTCTGATCATGGTCATGGTCATGGTCATGGTCATGGTCATGGTCATGGTCATGGTCATGGTCATCATCGTCATCGTCATCGTCATCGTCATCGTCATCGTCATGGTCATGGTCATCGTCATCGTCATCGTCATCGTCATCGTCATCATCGTCATCGTCATTATCGTCATCATCATCGTCAATGTCATCGTCATCGTCGTTGTCGTCGTCGTCATGTGCATTGTTATCGTCATCGTCATCATCATCATCATGATCATCGTCATCCTCATCCTCACCGTCATCGTCATCGTCATCGTCATGATCGTCGTCGTCGTGGTCATGATCATGGTCATGATCATGGTCATGGTCATGGTCATGGTCATGGTCATGGTCTGGTCATGGTCATGGTCATGGTCATGGTCATGGTCATGGTCATGGTCATGGTCATCATCGTCATCGTCATCGTCATCGTCATCGTCATCGTCATGGTCATGGTCATCGTCATCGTCATCGTCATCGTCATCGTCATCGTCGTCATCGTCATTATCGTCATCATCGTCGTCATTGTCATCGTCATCGTCGTTGTCGTCGTCGTCGTCGTCGTCATGTGCATTGTTATCGTCATCGTCATCATCATCATCATCATCATCGTCATCCTCATCCTCACCGTCATTGTCATCGTAATCGTCATGATCGTAGTCGTCGTGGTCATGATCATGGTCATGGTCATGGTCATGGTCATGGTCATCATCGTCATCGTCATCGTCATCGTCATCGTCATCGTCATGGTCATGGTCATCGTCATCGTCATCGTCATCGTCATCGTCATCGTCGTCATCGTCATTATCGTCATCATCGTCGTCAATGTCATCGTCATCGTCGTTGTCGTCGTCGTCGTCGTCGTCGTCATGTGCATTGTTATCGTCATCGTCATCATCATCATCATGATCATCGTCATCCTCATCCTCACCGTCATCGTCATCGTCATCGTCATGATCGTCGTCGTCGTGGTCATGATCATGGTCATGGTCATGGTCATGATCATGATCATGGTCATGGTCATGGTCATCGTCATGGTCATGGTCATGGTCATGGTCATGGTCATGATCATGGTCATGGTCATGGTCATGGTCTGGTCATGGTCATGGTCATGGTCATGGTCATGGTCATGGTCATGGTCATGGTCATCATCGTCATCGTCATCGTCATCGTCATCGTCATCGTCATGGTCATGGTCACCGTCATTGTCATCGTCATCGTCATGATCGTCGTCGTCGTGGTCATGATCATGGTCATGGTCATGGTCATGATCATGATCATGATCATGGTCATGGTCATGGTCATGGTCATGGTCATCATCGTCATCGTCATCGTCATCGTCATCGTCATCGTCATGGTCATGGTCACCGTCATTGTCATCGTCATCGTCATGATCGTTGTCGTCGTGGTCATGATCATGGTCATGGTCATGGTCATGGTCATGGTCATGGTCATGGTCATGGTCATGGTCATGGTCATGGTCATGGTCATGGTCATGGTCATGGTCATGGTCATGGTCATGGTCATGGTCATGGTCATGGTCATGGTCATGGTCATGGTCATGGTCATGGTCATGGTCATGGTCATGGTCATGGTCATGGTCATGGTCATGGTCATGGTCGTCATGGTCATGGTCATGGTCATGGTCATGGTCATGGTCATGGTCATGGTCATGGTCTGGTCATGGTCATGGTCATGGTCATGGTCATGGTCATGGTCATGGTCATGGTCATGGTCATGGTCATCATCGTCATCGTCATCGTCATCGTCATCGTCATCGTCATGGTCATCGTCATCGTCATCGTCATCGTCATCGTCATCGTCGTCATCGTCATTATCGTCATCATCGTCGTCATTGTCATCGTCATCGTCGTTGTCGTCGTCGTCGTCGTCGTCGTCATGTGCATTGTTATCGTCATCGTCATCATCATCATCATGATCATCGTCATCCTCATCCTCACCGTCATCGTCATCGTCATCGTCATGATCGTCGTCGTCGTGGTCATGATCATGGTCATGGTCATGGTCATGATCATGATCATGGTCATGGTCATGGTCATCGTCATGGTCATGGTCATGGTCATGGTCATGGTCATGATCATGGTCATGGTCATGGTCATGGTCTGGTCATGGTCATGGTCATGGTCATGGTCATGGTCATGGTCATGGTCATGGTCATCATCGTCATCGTCATCGTCATCGTCATCGTCATCGTCATGGTCATGGTCACCGTCATTGTCATCGTCATCGTCATGATCGTCGTCGTCGTGGTCATGATCATGGTCATGGTCATGGTCATGATCATGATCATGATCATGGTCATGGTCATGGTCATGGTCATGGTCATCATCGTCATCGTCATCGTCATCGTCATCGTCATCGTCATGGTCATGGTCATCGTCATTGTCATCGTCATCGTCATGATCGTTGTCGTCGTGGTCATGATCATGGTCATGGTCATGGTCATGGTCATGGTCATGGTCATGGTCATGGTCATGGTCATGGTCATGGTCATGGTCATGGTCCTGGTCATGGTCATGGTCATGGTCATGGTCATGGTCATGGTCATGGTCATGGTCATGGTCATGGTCATGGTCATGGTCATGGTCATGGTCATGGTCATGGTCATGGTCATGGTCATGGTCATGGTCATGGTCATGGTCATGGTCATGGTCATGGTCATGGTCGTCATGGTCATGGTCATGGTCATGGTCATGGTCATGGTCATGGTCATGGTCATGGTCTGGTCATGGTCATGGTCATGGTCATGGTCATGGTCATGGTCATGGTCATGGTCATGGTCATGGTCATGGTCATCATCGTCATCGTCATCGTCATCGTCATCGTCATCGTCATGGTCATCGTCATCGTCATCGTCATCGTCATCGTCATCGTCGTCATCGTCATTATCGTCATCATCGTCGTCATTGTCATCGTCATCGTCGTTGTCGTCGTCGTCGTCGTCGTCGTCATGTTCATTGTTATCGTCATCGTCATCATCATCATCATGATCATCGTCATCCTCATCCTCACCGTCATCGTCATCGTCATCGTCATGATCGTCGTCGTCGTGGTCATGATCATGGTCATGATCATGGTCATGGTCATGGTCATGGTCATGGTCATGGTCTGATCATGGTCATGGTCATGGTCATGGTCATGGTCATGGTCATGGTCATGGTCATGGTCATCATCGTCATCGTCATCGTCATCGTCATCGTCATCGTCATGGTCATGGTCATCGTCATCGTCATCGTCATCGTCATCGTCATCATCGTCATCGTCATTATCGTCATCATCATCGTCAATGTCATCGTCATCGTCGTTGTCGTCGTCGTCATGTGCATTGTTATCGTCACCGTCATCATCATCATCATGATCATCGTCATCCTCATCCTCACCGTCATCGTCATCGTCATCGTCATGATCGTTGTCGTCGTGTTCATGATCATGGTCATGATCATGGTCATGGTCATGGTCATGGTCATGGTCATGGTCATGGTTTGGTCATGGTCATGGTCATGGTCATGGTCATGGTCATGGTCATGGTCTGGTCATGGTCATGGTCATGGTCATGGTCATGGTCATGGTCATGGTCATGGTCATGGTCCATGGTCATGGTCATGGTCATGGTCATGGTCATGGTCATGGTCATGGTCATGGTCATGGTCATGGTCATGGTCATGGTCATGGTCATGGTCATGGTCATGGTCATGGTCATGGTCATGGTCATGGTCATGGTCATGGTCATGGTCATGGTCATGGTCATGGTCATGGTCGTCATGGTCATGGTCATGGTCATGGTCATGGTCATGGTCATGGTCATGGTCATGGTCATGGTCTGGTCATGGTCATGGTCATGGTCATGGTCATGGTCATGGTCATGGTCATGGTCATGGTCATCATCGTCATCGTCATCGTCATCGTCATCGTCATCGTCATCGTCATGGTCATCGTCATCGTCATCGTCATCGTCATCGTCATCGTCGTCATCGTCATTATCGTCATCATCGTCGTCATTGTCATCGTCATCGTCGTTGTCGTCGTCGTCGTCGTCGTCGTCATGTGCATTGTTATCGTCATCGTCATCATCATCATCATGATCATCGTCATCCTCATCCTCACCGTCATCGTCATCGTCATCGTCATGATCGTCGTCGTCGTGGTCATGATCATGGTCATGATCATGGTCATGGTCATGGTCATGGTCATGGTCATGGTCTGATCATGGTCATGGTCATGGTCATGGTCATGGTCATGGTCATGGTCATGGTCATGGTCATCATCGTCATCGTCATCGTCATCGTCATCGTCATCGTCATGGTCATGGTCATCGTCATCGTCATCGTCATCGTCATCGTCATCATCGTCATCGTCATTATCGTCATCATCGTCGTCAATGTCATCGTCATCGTCGTTGTCGTCGTCGTCGTCGTCGTCGTCATGTGCATTGTTATCGTCATCGTCATCATCATCATCATGATCATCGTCATCCTCATCCTCACCGTCATCGTCATCGTCATCGTCATGATCGTCGTCGTCGTGGTCATGATCATGGTCATGATCATGGTCATGGTCATGGTCATGGTCATCGTCATGGTCATGGTCATGGTCATGGTTTGGTCATGGTCATGGTCATGGTCATGGTCATGGTCTGGTCATGGTCATGGTCATGGTCATGGTCATGGTCATGGTCCATGGTCATGGTCATGGTCATGGTCATGGTCATGGTCATGGTCATGGTCATGGTCATCGTCATCGTCATCGTCATCGTCATCGTCGTCATCGTCATTATCGTCATCATCGTCGTCATTGTCATCGTCATCATCGTCGTCATTGTCATCGTCGTCGTCGTCATGTGCATTGTTATCGTCATCGTCATCATCATCATCATGATCATCGTCATCCTCATCCTCACCGTCATCGTCATCGTCATCGTCATGATCCTCGTCGTCGTGGTCATGATCATGGTCATGGTCATGGTCATGATCATGATCATGATCATGGTCATGGTCATGGTCATGATCATGATCATGATCATGGTCATGGTCATGGTCGTCGTCATGGTCATGGTCATGGTCATGGTCATGGTCATGGTCATGGTCATGGTCATGGTCATGGTCATGGTCATGGTCATGGTCATGGTCATGGTCATGGTCATGGTCATGGTCATGGTCATGGTCATGGTCATGGTCATGATCATGATCATGATCATGGTCATGGTCATGGTCATGGTCGTCGTCGTCATGGTCATGGTCATGGTCATGGTCATGGTCATGGTCATGGTCATGGTCATGGTCATGGTCATGGTCATGGTCATGGTCATGGTCATGGTCATGGTCATGGTCATGGTCATGGTCATGGTCATGGTCATGGTCATGGTCATGGTCATGGTCATGGTCATGGTCATGGTCATGGTCATGGTCATGGTCATGGTCATGGTCATGGTCATGGTCATGGTCATGGTCATGGTCATGGTCATGGTCATGGTCATGGTCATGGTCATGGTCATGGTCATGGTCATGGTCATGGTCATGGTCATGGTCATGGTCATGGTCATGGTCATGGTCATGGTCATGGTCATGGTCATGGTCATGGTCATGGTCATGGTCATGGTCATGGTCATGGTCATGGTCATGGTCATGGTCATGGTCATGGTCATGGTCATGGTCATGGTCATGGTCATGGTCATGGTCATGGTCATGGTCATGGTCATGGTCATGGTCATGGTCATGGTCATGGTCATGGTCATGGTCATGGTCATGGTCATGGTCATGGTCATGGTCATGGTCATGGTCATGGTCATGGTCATGGTCATGGTCATGGTCATGGTCATGGTCATGGTCATGGTCATGGTCATGGTCGTCATGGTCATGGTCATGGTCATGGTCATGGTCATGGTCATGGTCATGGTCATGGTCATGGTCATGGTCATGGTCTGGTCATGGTCATGGTCATGGTCATGGTCATGGTCATGGTCATGGTCATGGTCATGGTCATCATCGTCATCGTCATCGTCATCGTCATCGTCATCGTCATTGTCATGGTCATGGTCATCGTCATCGTCATCGTCATCGTCATCGTCATCGTCGTCATCGTCATTATCGTCATCATCGTCGTCATTGTCATCGTCATCGTCGTTGTCGTCGTCGTCGTCGTCGTCGTCATGTGCATTGTTATCGTCATCGTCATCATCATCATCATGATCATCGTCATCCTCATCCTCACCGTCATCGTCATCGTCATCGTCATGATCGTCGTCGTCGTGGTCATGATCATGGTCATGATCATGGTCATGGTCATGGTCATGGTCATGGTCATGGTCTGATCATGGTCATGGTCATGGTCATGGTCATGGTCATGGTCATGGTCATGGTCATGGTCATGGTCATCGTCATCGTCATCGTCATCGTCGTCATCGTCATTATCGTCATCATCGTCGTCATTGTCATCGTCATCATCGTCGTCATTGTCATCGTCGTCGTCGTCATGTGCATTGTTATCGTCATCGTCATCATCATCATCATGATCATCGTCATCCTCATCCTCACCGTCATCGTCATCGTCATCGTCATGATCGTCGTCGTCGTGGTCATGATCATGGTCATGGTCATGGTCATGGTCATGGTCATGGTCATGGTCATGGTCATGGTCATGGTCATGGTCATGGTCATGGTCATGGTCATGGTCATGGTCCATGGTCATGGTCATGGTCATGGTCATGGTCTGGTCATGGTCATGGTCATGGTCATGGTCATGGTCATGGTCATGGTCATGGTCATGGTCATGGTCATCATCGTCATCGTCATCGTCATCGTCATCGTCATCGTCATCGTCATGGTCATCGTCATGGTCATCGTCATCGTCATCGTCATCGTCGTCATCGTCATTATCGTCATCATCGTCGTCATTGTCATCGTCATCGTCGTTGTCGTCGTCGTCGTCGTCGTCGTCATGTGCATTGTTATCGTCATCGTCATCATCATCATCATGATCATCGTCATCCTCATCCTCACCGTCATCGTCATCGTCATCGTCATGATCGTCGTCGTCGTGGTCATGATCATGGTCATGATCATGGTCATGGTCATGGTCATGGTCATGGTCATGGTCTGATCATGGTCATGGTCATGGTCATGGTCATGGTCATGGTCATGGTCATGGTCATGGTCATCATCGTCATCGTCATCGTCATCGTCATCGTCATCGTCATGGTCATGGTCATCGTCATCGTCATCGTCATCGTCATCGTCATCATCGTCATCGTCATTATCGTCATCATCATCGTCAATGTCATCGTCATCGTCGTTGTCGTCGTCGTCATGTGCATTGTTATCGTCATCGTCATCATCATCATCATGATCATCGTCATCCTCATCCTCACCGTCATCGTCATCGTCATCGTCTGGTCATGATCATGGTCATGATCATGGTCATGGTCATGGTCATGGTCATGGTCATGGTCTGGTCATGGTCATGGTCATGGTCATGGTCATGGTCATGGTCATGGTCATGGTCATCATCGTCATCGTCATCGTCATCGTCATCGTCATCGTCATGGTCATGGTCATCGTCATCGTCATCGTCATCGTCATCGTCATCGTCGTCATCGTCATTATCGTCATCATCGTCGTCATTGTCATCGTCATCGTCGTTGTCGTCGTCGTCGTCGTCGTCATGTGCATTGTTATCGTCATCGTCATCATCATCATCATCATCATCGTCATCCTCATCCTCACCGTCATTGTCATCGTCATCGTCATGATCGTAGTCGTCGTGGTCATGATCATGGTCATGGTCATGGTCATGGTCATGGTCATCATCGTCATCGTCATCGTCATCGTCATCGTCATCGTCATGGTCATGGTCATCGTCATCGTCATCGTCATCGTCATCGTCATCGTCGTCATCGTCATTATCGTCATCATCGTCGTCAATGTCATCGTCATCGTCGTTGTCGTCGTCGTCGTCGTCGTCGTCATGTGCATTGTTATCGTCATCGTCATCATCATCATCATGATCATCGTCATCCTCATCCTCACCGTCATCGTCATCGTCATCGTCATGATCGTCGTCGTCGTGGTCATGATCATGGTCATGGTCATGGTCATGATCATGATCATGGTCATGGTCATGGTCATCGTCATGGTCATGGTCATGGTCATGGTCATGGTCATGATCATGGTCATGGTCATGGTCATGGTCTGGTCATGGTCATGGTCATGGTCATGGTCATGGTCATGGTCATGGTCATGGTCATCATCGTCATCGTCATCGTCATCGTCATCGTCATCGTCATGGTCATGGTCACCGTCATTGTCATCGTCATCGTCATGATCGTCGTCGTCGTGGTCATGATCATGGTCATGGTCATGGTCATGATCATGATCATGATCATGGTCATGGTCATGGTCATGGTCATGGTCATCATCGTCATCGTCATCGTCATCGTCATCGTCATCGTCATGGTCATGGTCACCGTCATTGTCATCGTCATCGTCATGATCGTTGTCGTCGTGGTCATGATCATGGTCATGGTCATGGTCATGGTCATGGTCATGGTCATGGTCATGGTCATGGTCATGGTCATGGTCATGGTCATGGTCATGGTCATGGTCATGGTCATGGTCATGGTCATGGTCATGGTCATGGTCATGGTCATGGTCATGGTCATGGTCATGGTCATGGTCATGGTCATGGTCATGGTCATGGTCATGGTCATGGTCATGGTCATGGTCATGGTCATGGTCATGGTCATGGTCATGGTCATGGTCATGGTCATGGTCATGGTCATGGTCATGGTCATGGTCATGGTCATGGTCATGGTCATGGTCATGGTCATGGTCATGGTCATGGTCATGGTCATGGTCATGGTCATGGTCATGGTCATGGTCATGGTCATGGTCATGGTCATGGTCATGGTCATGGTCATGGTCATGGTCATGGTCATGGTCATGGTCGTCATGGTCATGGTCATGGTCGTCGTTGTCGTCGTCGTCATGGTCATGGTCATGGTCGTCGTTGTCGTCGTCGTCGTCGTCGTCGTCATGTGCATTGTTATCGTCATCGTCATCATCATCATCATGATCATCGTCATCCTCATCCTCACCGTCATCGTCATCGTCATCGTCATGATCGTCGTCGTCGTGGTCATGATCATGGTCATGATCATGGTCATGGTCATGGTCATGGTCATGGTCATGGTCTGATCATGGTCATGGTCATGGTCATGGTCATGGTCATGGTCATGGTCATGGTCATGGTCATCGTCATCGTCATCGTCATCGTCATCGTCATCGTCGTCATCGTCATTATCGTCATCATCGTCGTCATTGTCATCGTCATCATCGTCGTCATTGTCATCGTCGTCGTCGTCATGTGCATTGTTATCGTCATCGTCATCATCATCATCATGATCATCGTCATCCTCATCCTCACCGTCATCGTCATCGTCATCGTCATGATCGTCGTCGTCGTGGTCATGATCATGGTCATGGTCATGGTCATGGTCATGGTCATGGTCATGGTCATGGTCATGGTCATGGTCATGGTCATGGTCATGGTCATGGTCATGGTCCATGGTCATGGTCATGGTCATGGTCATGGTCATGGTCATGGTCATGGTCATCGTCATCGTCATCGTCATCGTCATCGTCGTCATCGTCATTATCGTCATCATCGTCGTCATTGTCATCGTCATCATCGTCGTCATTGTCATCGTCGTCGTCGTCATGTGCATTGTTATCGTCATCGTCATCATCATCATCATGATCATCGTCATCCTCATCCTCACCGTCATCGTCATCGTCATCGTCATGATCCTCGTCGTCGTGGTCATGATCATGGTCATGGTCATGGTCATGATCATGATCATGATCATGGTCATGGTCATGGTCATGATCATGATCATGATCATGGTCATGGTCATGGTCGTCGTCATGGTCATGGTCATGGTCATGGTCATGGTCATGGTCATGGTCATGGTCATGGTCATGGTCATGGTCATGGTCATGGTCATGGTCATGGTCATGGTCATGGTCATGGTCATGGTCATGGTCATGGTCATGGTCATGATCATGGTCATGGTCATGGTCATGGTCATGGTCATGGTCATGGTCGTCGTCATGGTCATGGTCATGGTCATGGTCATGGTCATGGTCATGGTCATGGTCATGGTCATGGTCATGGTCATGGTCATGGTCATGGTCATGGTCATGGTCATGGTCATGGTCATGGTCATCATCGTCATCGTCATCGTCATCGTCATCGTCATTGTCATGGTCATGGTCATGGTCATCGTCATCGTCATCGTCATCGTCATCGTCGTCATCGTCATTATCGTCATCATCGTCGTCATTGTCATCGTCATCGTCGTTGTCGTCGTCGTCGTCGTCGTCGTCATGTGCATTGTTATCGTCATCGTCATCATCATCATCATGATCATCGTCATCCTCATCCTCACCGTCATCGTCATCGTCATCGTCATGATCGTCGTCGTCGTGGTCATGATCATGGTCATGATCATGGTCATGGTCATGGTCATGGTCATGGTCATGGTCTGATCATGGTCATGGTCATGGTCATGGTCATGGTCATGGTCATGGTCATGGTCATGGTCATCGTCATCGTCATCGTCATCGTCATCGTCATCGTCGTCATCGTCATTATCGTCATCATCGTCGTCATTGTCATCGTCATCATCGTCGTCATTGTCATCGTCGTCGTCGTCATGTGCATTGTTATCGTCATCGTCATCATCATCATCATGATCATCGTCATCCTCATCCTCACCGTCATCGTCATCGTCATCGTCATGATCGTCGTCGTCGTGGTCATGATCATGGTCATGGTCATGGTCATGGTCATGGTCATGGTCATGGTCATGGTCATGGTCATGGTCATGGTCATGGTCATGGTCATGGTCATGGTCCATGGTCATGGTCATGGTCATGGTCATGGTCATGGTCATGGTCATGGTCATCGTCATCGTCATCGTCATCGTCATCGTCGTCATCGTCATTATCGTCATCATCGTCGTCATTGTCATCGTCATCATCGTCGTCATTGTCATCGTCGTCGTCGTCATGTGCATTGTTATCGTCATCATCATCATCATCATCATGATCATCGTCATCCTCATCCTCACCGTCATCGTCATCGTCATCGTCATGATCCTCGTCGTCGTGGTCATGATCATGGTCATGGTCATGGTCATGATCATGATCATGATCATGGTCATGGTCATGGTCATGATCATGATCATGATCATGGTCATGGTCATGGTCGTCGTCATGGTCATGGTCATGGTCATGGTCATGGTCATGGTCATGGTCATGGTCATGGTCATGGTCATGGTCATGGTCATGGTCATGGTCATGGTCATGGTCATGGTCATGGTCATGGTCATGGTCATGGTCATGATCATGGTCATGGTCATGGTCATGGTCATGGTCATGGTCATGGTCGTCGTCATGGTCATGGTCATGGTCATGGTCATGGTCATGGTCATGGTCATGGTCATGGTCATGGTCATGGTCATGGTCATGGTCATGGTCATGGTCATGGTCATGGTCATGGTCATGGTCATGGTCATGGTCATGGTCATGGTCATGGTCATGGTCATGGTCATGGTCATGGTCATGGTCATGGTCATGGTCATGGTCATGGTCATGGTCATGGTCATGGTCATGGTCATGGTCATGGTCATGGTCATGGTCATGGTCATGGTCATGGTCATGGTCATGGTCATGGTCATGGTCATGGTCATGGTCATGGTCATGGTCATGGTCATGGTCATGGTCATGGTCATGGTCATGGTCATGGTCGTCATGGTCATGGTCATGGTCATGGTCATGGTCATGGTCATGGTCATGGTCATGGTCTGGTCATGGTCATGGTCATGGTCATGGTCATGGTCATGGTCATGGTCATGGTCATGGTCATGGTCATCATCGTCATCGTCATCGTCATCGTCATCGTCATTGTCATGGTCATGGTCATCGTCATCGTCATCGTCATCGTCATCGTCATCGTCGTCATCGTCATTATCGTCATCATCGTCGTCATTGTCATCGTCATCGTCGTTGTCGTCGTCGTCGTCGTCGTCGTCATGTGCATTGTTATCGTCATCGTCATCATCATCATCATGATCATCGTCATCCTCATCCTCACCGTCATCGTCATCGTCATCGTCATCGTCATCGTCATGGTCATGGTCATCGTCATCGTCATCGTCATCGTCATCGTCATCGTCGTCATCGTCATTATCGTCATCATCGTCGTCATCGTCATCGTCATCGTCGTTGTCGTCGTCGTCGTCGTCGTCATGTGCATTGTTATCGTCATCGTCATCATCATCATCATCGTCATCGTCATCCTCATCCTCACCGTCATTGTCATCGTCATCGTCATGATCGTAGTCGTCGTGGTCATGATCATGGTCATGGTCATGGTCATGGTCATCGTCATCATCGTCATCGTCATCGTCATCGTCATCGTCATCGTCATGGTCATGGTCATCGTCATCGTCATCGTCATCGTCATCGTCATCGTCGTCATCGTCATTATCGTCATCATCGTCGTCAATGTCATCGTCATCGTCGTTGTCGTCGTCGTCGTCGTCGTCGTCATGTGCATTGTTATCGTCATCGTCATCATCATCATCATGATCATCGTCATCCTCATCCTCACCGTCATCGTCATCGTCATCGTCATGATCGTCGTCGTCGTGGTCATGATCATGGTCATGGTCATGGTCATGATCATGATCATGGTCATGGTCATGGTCATCGTCATGGTCATGGTCATGGTCATGGTCATGGTCATGATCATGGTCATGGTCATGGTCATGGTCTGGTCATGGTCATGGTCATGGTCATGGTCATGGTCATGGTCATGGTCATGGTCATCATCGTCATCGTCATCGTCATCGTCATCGTCATCGTCATGGTCATGGTCACCGTCATTGTCATCGTCATCGTCATGATCGTCGTCGTCGTGGTCATGATCATGGTCATGGTCATGGTCATGATCATGATCATGATCATGGTCATGGTCATGGTCATGGTCATGGTCATCATCGTCATCGTCATCGTCATCGTCATCGTCATCGTCATGGTCATGGTCACCGTCATTGTCATCGTCATCGTCATGATCGTTGTCGTCGTGGTCATGATCATGGTCATGGTCATGGTCATGGTCATGGTCATGGTCATGGTCATGGTCATGGTCATGGTCATGGTCATGGTCATGGTCATGGTCATGGTCATGGTCATGGTCATGGTCATGGTCATGGTCATGGTCATGGTCATGGTCATGGTCATGGTCATGGTCATGGTCATGGTCATGGTCATGGTCATGGTCATGGTCATGGTCATGGTCATGGTCATGGTCATGGTCATGGTCATGGTCATGGTCATGGTCATGGTCATGGTCATGGTCATGGTCATGGTCATGGTCATGGTCATGGTCATGGTCATGGTCATGGTCATGGTCATGGTCATGGTCATGGTCATGGTCATGGTCATGGTCATGGTCATGGTCATGGTCATGGTCATGGTCATGGTCATGGTCATGGTCATGGTCATGGTCATGGTCATGGTCATGGTCATGGTCATGGTCATGGTCATGGTCATGGTCATGGTCATGGTCATGGTCATGGTCATGGTCATGGTCATGGTCATGGTCATGGTCATGGTCATGGTCATGGTCATGGTCATGGTCGTCATGGTCATGGTCATGGTCATGGTCATGGTCATGGTCATGGTCATGGTCATGGTCTGGTCATGGTCATGGTCATGGTCATGGTCATGGTCATGGTCATGGTCATGGTCATGGTCATGGTCATCATCGTCATCGTCATCGTCATCGTCATCGTCATTGTCATGGTCATGGTCATCGTCATCGTCATCGTCATCGTCATCGTCATCGTCGTCATCGTCATTATCGTCATCATCGTCGTCATTGTCATCGTCATCGTCGTTGTCGTCGTCGTCGTCGTCGTCGTCATGTGCATTGTTATCGTCATCGTCATCATCATCATCATGATCATCGTCATCCTCATCCTCACCGTCATCGTCATCGTCATCGTCATCGTCATCGTCATGGTCATGGTCATCGTCATCGTCATCGTCATCGTCATCATCGTCATCGTCATTATCGTCATCATCGTCGTCAATGTCATCGTCATCGTCGTTGTCGTCGCTGTCGTCGTCGTCGTCATGTGCATTGTTATCGTCATCGTCATCATCATCATCATGATCATCGTCATCCTCATCCTCACCGTCATCGTCATCGTCATCGTCATGATCGTCGTCGTCGTGGTCATGATCATGGTCATGATCATGGTCATGGTCATGGTCATGGTCATCGTCATGGTCATGGTCATGGTCATGGTTTGGTCATGGTCATGGTCATGGTCATGGTCATGGTCTGGTCATGGTCATGGTCATGGTCATGGTCATGGTCATGGTCATGGTCATGGTCCATGGTCATGGTCATGGTCATGGTCATGGTCATGGTCATGGTCATGGTCATGGTCATCGTCATCGTCATCGTCATCGTCATCGTCATCGTCGTCATCGTCATTATCGTCATCATCGTCGTCATTGTCATCGTCATCATCGTCGTCATTGTCATCGTCGTCGTCGTCATGTGCATTGTTATCGTCATCGTCATCATCATCATCATGATCATCGTCATCCTCATCCTCACCGTCATCGTCATCGTCATCGTCATGATCCTCGTCGTCGTGGTCATGATCATGGTCATGGTCATGGTCATGATCATGATCATGATCATGATCATGATCATGGTCATGGTCATGGTCATGATCATGATCATGATCATGGTCATGGTCATGGTCGTCGTCATGGTCATGGTCATGGTCATGGTCATGGTCATGGTCATGGTCATGGTCATGGTCATGGTCATGGTCATGGTCATGGTCATGGTCATGGTCATGGTCATGGTCATGGTCATGGTCATGGTCATGGTCATGGTCATGGTCATGGTCATGGTCATGACCATGACCATGGTCATGGTCATGGTCATGGTCATGGTCGTCGTCATGGTCATGGTCATGGTCATGGTCATGGTCATGGTCATGGTCATGGTCATGGTCATGGTCATGGTCATGGTCATGGTCATGGTCATGGTCATGGTCATGGTCATGGTCATGGTCATGGTCATGGTCATGGTCATGGTCATGGTCATGGTCATGGTCATGGTCATGGTCATGGTCATGGTCATGGTCATGGTCATGGTCATGGTCATGGTCATGGTCATGGTCATGGTCATGGTCATGGTCATGGTCATGGTCATGGTCATGGTCATGGTCATGGTCATGGTCATGGTCATGGTCATGGTCATGGTCATGGTCATGGTCATGGTCATGGTCATGGTCATGGTCATGGTCATGGTCATGGTCATGGTCATGGTCATGGTCATGGTCATGGTCATGGTCATGGTCATGGTCATGGTCATGGTCGTCATGGTCATGGTCATGGTCATGGTCATCGTCATGGTCATGGTCATGGTCATGGTCATGGTCATGGTCATGGTCTGGTCATGGTCATGGTCATGGTCATGGTCATGGTCATGGTCATGGTCATGGTCATGGTCATCATCGTCATCGTCATCGTCATCGTCATCGTCATTGTCATGGTCATGGTCATCGTCATCGTCATCGTCATCGTCATCGTCATCGTCGTCATCGTCATTATCGTCATCATCGTCGTCATTGTCATCGTCATCGTCGTTGTCGTCGTCGTCGTCGTCGTCGTCATGTGCATTGTTATCGTCATCGTCATCATCATCATCATGATCATCGTCATCCTCATCCTCACCGTCATCGTCATCGTCATCGTCATGATCGTCGTCGTCGTGGTCATGATCATGGTCATGATCATGGTCATGGTCATGGTCATGGTCATGGTCATGGTCTGATCATGGTCATGGTCATGGTCATGGTCATGGTCATGGTCATGGTCATGGTCATGGTCATCGTCATCGTCATCGTCATCGTCATCGTCATCGTCGTCATCGTCATTATCGTCATCATCGTCGTCATTGTCATCGTCATCGTCGTCGTCATTGTCATCGTCGTCGTCGTCATGTGCATTGTTATCGTCATCGTCATCATCATCATCATGATCATCGTCATCCTCATCCTCACCGTCATCGTCATCGTCATCGTCATGATCGTCGTCGTCGTGGTCATGATCATGGTCATGGTCATGGTCATGGTCATGGTCATGGTCATGGTCATGGTCATGGTCATGGTCATGGTCATGGTCATGGTCATGGTCATGGTCCATGGTCATGGTCATGGTCATGGTCATGGTCATGGTCATGGTCATGGTCATCGTCATCGTCATCGTCATCGTCATCGTCGTCATCGTCATTATCGTCATCATCGTCGTCATTGTCATCGTCATCATCGTCGTCATTGTCATCGTCGTCGTCGTCATGTGCATTGTTATCGTCATCGTCATCATCATCATCATGATCATCGTCATCCTCATCCTCACCGTCATCGTCATCGTCATCGTCATGATCCTCGTCGTCGTGGTCATGATCATGGTCATGGTCATGGTCATGATCATGATCATGATCATGGTCATGGTCATGGTCATGATCATGATCATGATCATGGTCATGGTCATGGTCGTCGTCATGGTCATGGTCATGGTCATGGTCATGGTCATGGTCATGGTCATGGTCATGGTCATGGTCATGGTCATGGTCATGGTCATGGTCATGGTCATGGTCATGGTCATGGTCATGGTCATGGTCATGGTCATGGTCATGGTCATGATCATGGTCATGGTCATGGTCATGGTCATGGTCATGGTCATGGTCGTCGTCATGGTCATGGTCATGGTCATGGTCATGGTCATGGTCATGGTCATGGTCATGGTCATGGTCATGGTCATGGTCATGGTCATGGTCATGGTCATGGTCATGGTCATGGTCATGGTCATGGTCATGGTCATGGTCATGGTCATGGTCATGGTCATGGTCATGGTCATGGTCATGGTCATGGTCATGGTCATGGTCATGGTCATGGTCATGGTCATGGTCATGGTCATGGTCATGGTCATGGTCATGGTCATGGTCGTCATGGTCATGGTCATGGTCATGGTCATGGTCATGGTCATGGTCATGGTCATGGTCTGGTCATGGTCATGGTCATGGTCATGGTCATGGTCATGGTCATGGTCATGGTCATGGTCATGGTCATCATCGTCATCGTCATCGTCATCGTCATCGTCATTGTCATGGTCATGGTCATCGTCATCGTCATCGTCATCGTCATCGTCATCGTCGTCATCGTCATTATCGTCATCATCGTCGTCATTGTCATCGTCATCGTCGTTGTCGTCGTCGTCGTCGTCGTCGTCATGTGCATTGTTATCGTCATCGTCATCATCATCATCATGATCATCGTCATCCTCATCCTCACCGTCATCGTCATCGTCATCGTCATCGTCATCGTCATGGTCATGGTCATCGTCATCGTCATCGTCATCGTCATCGTCATCGTCGTCATCGTCATTATCGTCATCATCGTCGTCATTGTCATCGTCATCGTCGTTGTCGTCGTCGTCGTCGTCGTCATGTGCATTGTTATCGTCATCGTCATCATCATCATCATCATCATCGTCATCCTCATCCTCACCGTCATCGTCATCGTCATCGTCATGATCGTAGTCGTCGTGGTCATGATCATGGTCATGGTCATGGTCATGGTCATCGTCATCATCGTCATCGTCATCGTCATCGTCATCGTCATCGTCATGGTCATGGTCATCGTCATCGTCATCGTCATCGTCATCGTCATCGTCGTCATCGTCATTATCGTCATCATCGTCGTCAATGTCATCGTCATCGTCGTTGTCGTCGTCGTCGTCGTCGTCGTCATGTGCATTGTTATCGTCATCGTCATCATCATCATCATGATCATCGTCATCCTCATCCTCACCGTCATCGTCATCGTCATCGTCATGATCGTCGTCGTCGTGGTCATGATCATGGTCATGGTCATGGTCATGATCATGATCATGGTCATGGTCATGGTCATCGTCATGGTCATGGTCATGGTCATGGTCATGGTCATGATCATGGTCATGGTCATGGTCATGGTCTGGTCATGGTCATGGTCATGGTCATGGTCATGGTCATGGTCATGGTCATGGTCATCATCGTCATCGTCATCGTCATCGTCATCGTCATCGTCATGGTCATGGTCATCGTCATCGTCATCGTCATCGTCATGATCGTCGTCGTCGTGGTCATGATCATGGTCATGGTCATGGTCATGATCATGATCATGATCATGGTCATGGTCATGGTCATGGTCATGGTCATCATCGTCATCGTCATCGTCATCGTCATCGTCATCGTCATGGTCATGGTCACCGTCATTGTCATCGTCATCGTCATGATCGTTGTCGTCGTGGTCATGATCATGGTCATGGTCATGGTCATGGTCATGGTCATGGTCATGGTCATGGTCATGGTCATGGTCATGGTCATGGTCATGGTCATGGTCATGGTCATGGTCATGGTCATGGTCATGGTCATGGTCATGGTCATGGTCATGGTCATGGTCATGGTCATGGTCATGGTCATGGTCATGGTCATGGTCATGGTCATGGTCATGGTCATGGTCATGGTCATGGTCATGGTCATGGTCATGGTCATGGTCATGGTCATGGTCATGGTCATGGTCATGGTCATGGTCATGGTCATGGTCATGGTCATGGTCATGGTCATGGTCATGGTCGTCATGGTCATGGTCATGGTCATGGTCATGGTCATGGTCATGGTCATGGTCATGGTCATGGTCATGGTCTGGTCATGGTCATGGTCATGGTCATGGTCATGGTCATGGTCATGGTCATGGTCATGGTCATCATCGTCATCGTCATCGTCATCGTCATCGTCATTGTCATGGTCATGGTCATCGTCATCGTCATCGTCATCGTCATCGTCATCGTCGTCATCGTCATTATCGTCATCATCGTCGTCATTGTCATCGTCATCGTCATCGTCGTTGTCGTCGTCGTCGTCGTCGTCGTCATGTGCATTGTTATCGTCATCGTCATCATCATCATCATGATCATCGTCATCCTCATCCTCACCGTCATCGTCATCGTCATCGTCATGATCGTCGTCGTCGTGGTCATGATCATGGTCATGATCATGGTCATGGTCATGGTCATGGTCATGGTCATGGTCTGATCATGGTCATGGTCATGGTCATGGTCATGGTCATGGTCATGGTCATGGTCATGGTCATCGTCATCGTCATCGTCATCGTCATCGTCATCGTCGTCATCGTCATTATCGTCATCATCGTCGTCATTGTCATCGTCATCATCATCGTCATTGTCATCGTCGTCGTCGTCATGTGCATTGTTATCGTCATCGTCATCATCATCATCATGATCATCGTCATCCTCATCCTCACCGTCATCGTCATCGTCATCGTCATGATCGTCGTCGTCGTGGTCATGATCATGGTCATGGTCATGGTCATGGTCATGGTCATGGTCATGGTCATGGTCATGGTCATGGTCATGGTCATGGTCATGGTCATGGTCATGGTCCATGGTCATGGTCATGGTCATGGTCATGGTCATGGTCATGGTCATGGTCATCGTCATCGTCATCGTCATCGTCATCGTCGTCATCGTCATTATCGTCATCATCGTCGTCATTGTCATCGTCATCATCGTCGTCATTGTCATCGTCGTCGTCGTCATGTGCATTGTTATCGTCATCGTCATCATCATCATCATGATCATCGTCATCCTCATCCTCACCGTCATCGTCATCGTCATCGTCATGATCCTCGTCGTCGTGGTCATGATCATGGTCATGGTCATGGTCATGATCATGATCATGATCATGGTCATGGTCATGGTCATGATCATGATCATGATCATGGTCATGGTCATGGTCGTCGTCATGGTCATGGTCATGGTCATGGTCATGGTCATGGTCATGGTCATGGTCATGGTCATGGTCATGGTCATGGTCATGGTCATGGTCATGGTCATGGTCATGGTCATGGTCATGGTCATGGTCATGGTCATGGTCATGGTCATGATCATGGTCATGGTCATGGTCATGGTCATGGTCATGGTCATGGTCGTCGTCATGGTCATGGTCATGGTCATGGTCATGGTCATGGTCATGGTCATGGTCATGGTCATGGTCATGGTCATGGTCATGGTCATGGTCATGGTCATGGTCATGGTCATGGTCATGGTCATGGTCATGGTCATGGTCATGGTCATGGTCATGGTCATGGTCATGGTCATGGTCATGGTCATGGTCATGGTCATGGTCATGGTCATGGTCATGGTCATGGTCATGGTCATGGTCATGGTCATGGTCATGGTCATGGTCATGGTCGTCATGGTCATGGTCATGGTCATGGTCATGGTCATGGTCATGGTCATGGTCATGGTCTGGTCATGGTCATGGTCATGGTCATGGTCATGGTCATGGTCATGGTCATGGTCATGGTCATGGTCATCATCGTCATCGTCATCGTCATCGTCATCGTCATTGTCATGGTCATGGTCATCGTCATCGTCATCGTCATCGTCATCGTCATCGTCGTCATCGTCATTATCGTCATCATCGTCGTCATTGTCATCGTCATCGTCGTTGTCGTCGTCGTCGTCGTCGTCGTCATGTGCATTGTTATCGTCATCGTCATCATCATCATCATGATCATCGTCATCCTCATCCTCACCGTCATCGTCATCGTCATCGTCATCGTCATCGTCATGGTCATCGTCATCGTCATCGTCATCGTCATCGTCATCGTCATCGTCGTCATCGTCATTATCGTCATCATCGTCGTCATTGTCATCGTCATCGTCGTTGTCGTCGTCGTCGTCGTCGTCATGTGCATTGTTATCGTCATCGTCATCATCATCATCATCATCATCGTCATCCTCATCCTCACCGTCATTGTCATCGTCATCGTCATGATCGTAGTCGTCGTGGTCATGATCATGGTCATGGTCATGGTCATGGTCATGGTCATCATCGTCATCGTCATCGTCATCGTCATCGTCATCGTCATGGTCATGGTCATCGTCATCGTCATCGTCATCGTCATCGTCATCGTCGTCATCGTCATTATCGTCATCATCGTCGTCAATGTCATCGTCATCGTCGTTGTCGTCGTCGTCGTCGTCGTCGTCATGTGCATTGTTATCGTCATCGTCATCATCATCATCATGATCATCGTCATCCTCATCCTCACCGTCATCGTCATCGTCATCGTCATGATCGTCGTCGTCGTGGTCATGGTCATGGTCATGGTCATGGTCATGGTCATGGTCATGGTCATGGTCATGGTCATGGTCATGGTCATGGTCATGGTCATGGTCATGGTCATGGTCATGGTCATGGTCATGGTCATGGTCATGGTCATGGTCATGGTCATGGTCATGGTCATGGTCATGGTCATGGTCATGGTCATGGTCATGGTCATGGTCATGGTCATGGTCATGGTCATGGTCATGGTCATGGTCATGGTCATGGTCATGGTCATGGTCATGGTCATGGTCATGGTCATGGTCGTGGTCATGGTCGTCGTCATGGTCATGGTCATGGTCATGGTCATGGTCATGGTCATGGTCATGGTCATGGTCATGGTCATGGTCATGGTCATGGTCATGGTCATGGTCATGGTCATGGTCATGGTCATGGTCATGGTCATGGTCATGGTCGTCATGGTCATGGTCATGGTCATGGTCATGGTCATGGTCATGGTCATGGTCATGGTCTGGTCATGGTCATGGTCATGGTCATGGTCATGGTCATGGTCATGGTCATGGTCATGGTCATGGTCATCATCGTCATCGTCATCGTCATCGTCATCGTCATTGTCATGGTCATGGTCATCGTCATCGTCATCGTCATCGTCATCGTCATCGTCGTCATCGTCATTATCGTCATCATCGTCGTCATTGTCATCGTCATCGTCGTTGTCGTCGTCGTCGTCGTCGTCGTCATGTGCATTGTTATCGTCATCGTCATCATCATCATCATGATCATCGTCATCCTCATCCTCACCGTCATCGTCATCGTCATCGTCATCGTCATCGTCATGGTCATGGTCATCGTCATCGTCATCGTCATCGTCATCGTCATCGTCGTCATCGTCATTATCGTCATCATCGTCGTCATTGTCATCGTCATCGTCGTTGTCGTCGTCGTCGTCGTCGTCATGTGCATTGTTATCGTCATCGTCATCATCATCATCATCATCATCGTCATCCTCATCCTCACCGTCATTGTCATCGTCATCGTCATGATCGTAGTCGTCGTGGTCATGATCATGGTCATGGTCATGGTCATGGTCATGGTCATCATCGTCATCGTCATCGTCATCGTCATCGTCATCGTCATGGTCATGGTCATCGTCATCGTCATCGTCATCGTCATCGTCATCGTCGTCATCGTCATTATCGTCATCATCGTCGTCAATGTCATCGTCATCGTCGTTGTCGTCGTCGTCGTCGTCGTCGTCATGTGCATTGTTATCGTCATCGTCATCATCATCATCATGATCATCGTCATCCTCATCCTCACCGTCATCGTCATCGTCATCGTCATGATCGTCGTCGTCGTGGTCATGATCATGGTCATGGTCATGGTCATGATCATGATCATGGTCATGGTCATGGTCATGGTCATGGTCATGGTCATGGTCATGGTCATGGTCATGATCATGGTCATGGTCATGGTCATGGTCTGGTCATGGTCATGGTCATGGTCATGGTCATGGTCATGGTCATGGTCATGGTCATCATCGTCATCGTCATCGTCATCGTCATCGTCATCGTCATGGTCATGGTCACCGTCATTGTCATCGTCATCGTCATGATCGTCGTCGTCGTGGTCATGATCATGGTCATGGTCATGGTCATGATCATGATCATGATCATGGTCATGGTCATGGTCATGGTCATGGTCATCATCGTCATCGTCATCGTCATCGTCATCGTCATCGTCATGGTCATGGTCACCGTCATTGTCATCGTCATCGTCATGATCGTTGTCGTCGTGGTCATGATCATGGTCATGGTCATGGTCATGGTCATGGTCATGGTCATGGTCATGGTCATGGTCATGGTCATGGTCATGGTCATGGTCATGGTCATGGTCATGGTCATGGTCATGGTCATGGTCATGGTCATGGTCATGGTCATGGTCATGGTCATGGTCATGGTCATGGTCATGGTCATGGTCATGGTCATGGTCATGGTCATGGTCATGGTCATGGTCATGGTCATGGTCATGGTCATGGTCATGGTCATGGTCATGGTCATGGTCATGGTCATGGTCATGGTCATGGTCATGGTCATGGTCATGGTCATGGTCATGGTCATGGTCATGGTCATGGTCATGGTCATGGTCATGGTCATGGTCATGGTCATGGTCATGGTCATGGTCATGGTCATGGTCATGGTCATGGTCATGGTCATGGTCATGGTCATGGTCATGGTCATGGTCATGGTCATGGTCATGGTCATGGTCATGGTCATGGTCATGGTCATGGTCATGGTCATGGTCATGGTCATGGTCATGGTCATGGTCGTCATGGTCATGGTCATGGTCATGGTCATGGTCATGGTCATGGTCATGGTCATGGTCTGGTCATGGTCATGGTCATGGTCATGGTCATGGTCATGGTCATGGTCATGGTCATGGTCATGGTCATCATCGTCATCGTCATCGTCATCGTCATCGTCATTGTCATGGTCATGGTCATCGTCATCGTCATCGTCATCGTCATCGTCATCGTCGTCATCGTCATTATCGTCATCATCGTCGTCATTGTCATCGTCATCGTCGTTGTCGTCGTCGTCGTCGTCGTCGTCATGTGCATTGTTATCGTCATCGTCATCATCATCATCATGATCATCGTCATCCTCATCCTCACCGTCATCGTCATCGTCATCGTCATCGTCATCGTCATGGTCATGGTCATCGTCATCGTCATCGTCATCGTCATCGTCATCGTCGTCATCGTCATTATCGTCATCATCGTCGTCATTGTCATCGTCATCGTCGTTGTCGTCGTCGTCGTCGTCGTCATGTGCATTGTTATCGTCATCGTCATCATCATCATCATCATCATCGTCATCCTCATCCTCACCGTCATTGTCATCGTCATCGTCATGATCGTAGTCGTCGTGGTCATGATCATGGTCATGGTCATGGTCATGGTCATGGTCATCATCGTCATCGTCATCGTCATCGTCATCGTCATCGTCATGGTCATGGTCATCGTCATCGTCATCGTCATCGTCATCGTCATCGTCGTCATCGTCATTATCGTCATCATCGTCGTCAATGTCATCGTCATCGTCGTTGTCGTCGTCGTCGTCGTCGTCGTCATGTGCATTGTTATCGTCATCGTCATCATCATCATCATGATCATCGTCATCCTCATCCTCACCGTCATCGTCATCGTCATCGTCATGATCGTCGTCGTCGTGGTCATGATCATGGTCATGGTCATGGTCATGATCATGATCATGGTCATGGTCATGGTCATGGTCATGGTCATGGTCATGGTCATGGTCATGGTCATGATCATGGTCATGGTCATGGTCATGGTCTGGTCATGGTCATGGTCATGGTCATGGTCATGGTCATGGTCATGGTCATGGTCATCATCGTCATCGTCATCGTCATCGTCATCGTCATCGTCATGGTCATGGTCACCGTCATTGTCATCGTCATCGTCATGATCGTCGTCGTCGTGGTCATGATCATGGTCATGGTCATGGTCATGATCATGATCATGATCATGGTCATGGTCATGGTCATGGTCATGGTCATCATCGTCATCGTCATCGTCATCGTCATCGTCATCGTCATGGTCATGGTCACCGTCATTGTCATCGTCATCGTCATGATCGTTGTCGTCGTGGTCATGATCATGGTCATGGTCATGGTCATGGTCATGGTCATGGTCATGGTCATGGTCATGGTCATGGTCATGGTCATGGTCATGGTCATGGTCATGGTCATGGTCATGGTCATGGTCATGGTCATGGTCATGGTCATGGTCATGGTCATGGTCATGGTCATGGTCATGGTCATGGTCATGGTCATGGTCATGGTCATGGTCATGATCATGGTCATGGTCATGGTCATGGTCATGGTCATGGTCATGGTCGTCGTCATGGTCATGGTCATGGTCATGGTCATGGTCATGGTCATGGTCATGGTCATGGTCATGGTCATGGTCATGGTCATGGTCATGGTCATGGTCATGGTCATGGTCATGGTCATGGTCATGGTCATGGTCATGGTCATGGTCATGGTCATGGTCATGGTCATGGTCATGGTCATGGTCATGGTCATGGTCATGGTCATGGTCATGGTCATGGTCATGGTCATGGTCATGGTCATGGTCATGGTCATGGTCATGGTCATGGTCATGGTCATGGTCATGGTCATGGTCATGGTCATGGTCATGGTCATGGTCATGGTCATGGTCATGGTCATGGTCATGGTCATGGTCATGGTCATGGTCATGGTCATGGTCATGGTCATGGTCATGGTCATGGTCATGGTCATGGTCATGGTCATGGTCATGGTCGTCATGGTCATGGTCATGGTCATGGTCATGGTCATGGTCATGGTCATGGTCATGGTCTGGTCATGGTCATGGTCATGGTCATGGTCATGGTCATGGTCATGGTCATGGTCATGGTCATGGTCATCATCGTCATCGTCATCGTCATCGTCATCGTCATTGTCATGGTCATGGTCATCGTCATCGTCATCGTCATCGTCATCGTCATCGTCGTCATCGTCATTATCGTCATCATCGTCGTCATTGTCATCGTCATCGTCGTTGTCGTCGTCGTCGTCGTCGTCGTCATGTGCATTGTTATCGTCATCGTCATCATCATCATCATGATCATCGTCATCCTCATCCTCACCGTCATCGTCATCGTCATCGTCATCGTCATCGTCATGGTCATGGTCATCGTCATCGTCATCGTCATCGTCATCGTCATCGTCGTCATCGTCATTATCGTCATCATCGTCGTCATTGTCATCGTCATCGTCGTTGTCGTCGTCGTCGTCGTCGTCATGTGCATTGTTATCGTCATCGTCATCATCATCATCATCATCATCGTCATCCTCATCCTCACCGTCATTGTCATCGTCATCGTCATGATCGTAGTCGTCGTGGTCATGATCATGGTCATGGTCATGGTCATGGTCATGGTCATCATCGTCATCGTCATCGTCATCGTCATCGTCATCGTCATGGTCATGGTCATCGTCATCGTCATCGTCATCGTCATCGTCATCGTCGTCATCGTCATTATCGTCATCATCGTCGTCAATGTCATCGTCATCGTCGTTGTCGTCGTCGTCGTCGTCGTCGTCATGTGCATTGTTATCGTCATCGTCATCATCATCATCATGATCATCGTCATCCTCATCCTCACCGTCATCGTCATCGTCATCGTCATGATCGTCGTCGTCGTGGTCATGATCATGGTCATGGTCATGGTCATGATCATGATCATGGTCATGGTCATGGTCATCGTCATGGTCATGGTCATGGTCATGGTCATGGTCATGGTCATGGTCATCGTCGTCATCGTCATTATCGTCATCATCGTCGTCATTGTCATCGTCATCGTCGTTGTCGTCGTCGTCGTCGTCGTCGTCATGTGCATTGTTATCGTCATCGTCATCATCATCATCATGATCATCGTCATCCTCATCCTCACCGTCATCGTCATCGTCATCGTCATCGTCATCGTCATGGTCATGGTCATCGTCATCGTCATCGTCATCGTCATCGTCATCGTCGTCATCGTCATTATCGTCATCATCGTCGTCATTGTCATCGTCATCGTCGTTGTCGTCGTCGTCGTCGTCGTCATGTGCATTGTTATCGTCATTGTCATCATCATCATCATCATCATCGTCATCCTCATCCTCACCGTCATTGTCATCGTCATCGTCATGATCGTAGTCGTCGTGGTCATGATCATGGTCATGGTCATGGTCATCGTCATCGTCATCATCGTCATCGTCATCGTCATCGTCATCGTCATCGTCATGGTCATGGTCATCGTCATCGTCATCGTCATCGTCATCGTCATCGTCGTCATCGTCATTATCGTCATCATCGTCGTCAATGTCATCGTCATCGTCGTTGTCGTCGTCGTCGTCGTCGTCGTCATGTGCATTGTTATCGTCATCGTCATCATCATCATCATGATCATCGTCATCCTCATCCTCACCGTCATCGTCATCGTCATCGTCATGATCGTCGTCGTCGTGGTCATGATCATGGTCATGGTCATGGTCATGATCATGATCATGGTCATGATCATGGTCATCGTCATGGTCATGGTCATGGTCATGGTCATGGTCATGATCATGGTCATGGTCATGGTCATGGTCTGGTCATGGTCATGGTCATGGTCATGGTCATGGTCATGGTCATGGTCATGGTCATCATCGTCATCGTCATCGTCATCGTCATCGTCATCGTCATGGTCATGGTCACCGTCATTGTCATCGTCATCGTCATGATCGTCGTCGTCGTGGTCATGATCATGGTCATGGTCATGGTCATGATCATGATCATGATCATGGTCATGGTCATGGTCATGGTCATGGTCATCATCGTCATCGTCATCGTCATCGTCATCGTCATCGTCATGGTCATGGTCACCGTCATTGTCATCGTCATCGTCATGATCGTTGTCGTCGTGGTCATGATCATGGTCATGGTCATGGTCATGGTCATGGTCATGGTCATGGTCATGGTCATGGTCATGGTCATGGTCATGGTCATGGTCATGGTCATGGTCATGGTCATGGTCATGGTCATGGTCATGGTCATGGTCATGGTCATGGTCATGGTCATGGTCATGGTCATGGTCATGGTCATGGTCATGGTCATGGTCATGGTCATGGTCATGGTCATGGTCATGGTCATGGTCATGGTCATGGTCATGGTCATGGTCATGGTCATGGTCATGGTCATGGTCATGGTCATGGTCATGGTCATGGTCATGGTCATGGTCATGGTCATGGTCATGGTCATGGTCATGGTCATGGTCATGGTCATGGTCATGGTCATGGTCATGGTCATGGTCATGGTCATGGTCATGGTCATGGTCATGGTCATGGTCATGGTCATGGTCATGGTCATGGTCATGGTCATGGTCATGGTCATGGTCATGGTCATGGTCATGGTCATGGTCATGGTCATGGTCATGGTCATGGTCATGGTCATGGTCATGGTCATGGTCATGGTCATGGTCATGGTCATGGTCATGGTCATGGTCATGGTCATGGTCGTCATGGTCATGGTCATGGTCATGGTCATGGTCATGGTCATGGTCATGGTCATGGTCTGGTCATGGTCATGGTCATGGTCATGGTCATGGTCATGGTCATGGTCATGGTCATGGTCATGGTCATCATCGTCATCGTCATCGTCATCGTCATCGTCATTGTCATGGTCATGGTCATCGTCATCGTCATCGTCATCGTCATCGTCATCGTCGTCATCGTCATTATCGTCATCATCGTCGTCATTGTCATCGTCATCGTCGTTGTCGTCGTCGTCGTCGTCGTCGTCATGTGCATTGTTATCGTCATCGTCATCGTCATCATCATCATCATGATCATCGTCATCCTCATCCTCACCGTCATCGTCATCGTCATCGTCATCGTCATCGTCATGGTCATGGTCATCGTCATCGTCATCGTCATCGTCATCGTCATCGTCGTCATCGTCATTATCGTCATCATCGTCGTCATTGTCATCGTCATCGTCGTTGTCGTCGTCGTCGTCGTCGTCATGTGCATTGTTATCGTCATCGTCATCATCATCATCATCATCATCGTCATCCTCATCCTCACCGTCATTGTCATCGTCATCGTCATGATCGTAGTCGTCGTGGTCATGATCATGGTCATGGTCATGGTCATGGTCATGGTCATCATCGTCATCGTCATCGTCATCGTCATCGTCATCGTCATGGTCATGGTCATCGTCATCGTCATCGTCATCGTCATCGTCATCGTCGTCATCGTCATTATCGTCATCATCGTCGTCAATGTCATCGTCATCGTCGTTGTCGTCGTCGTCGTCGTCGTCGTCATGTGCATTGTTATCGTCATCGTCATCATCATCATCATGATCATCGTCATCCTCATCCTCACCGTCATCGTCATCGTCATCGTCATGATCGTCGTCGTCGTGGTCATGATCATGGTCATGGTCATGGTCATGATCATGATCATGGTCATGGTCATGGTCATCGTCATGGTCATGGTCATGGTCATGGTCATGGTCATGATCATGGTCATGGTCATGGTCATGGTCTGGTCATGGTCATGGTCATGGTCATGGTCATGGTCATGGTCATGGTCATGGTCATCATCGTCATCGTCATCGTCATCGTCATCGTCATCGTCATGGTCATGGTCACCGTCATTGTCATCGTCATCGTCATGATCGTCGTCGTCGTGGTCATGATCATGGTCATGGTCATGGTCATGATCATGATCATGATCATGGTCATGGTCATGGTCATGGTCATGGTCATCATCGTCATCGTCATCGTCATCGTCATCGTCATCGTCATGGTCATGGTCACCGTCATTGTCATCGTCATCGTCATGATCGTTGTCGTCGTGGTCATGGTCATGGTCATGGTCATGGTCATGGTCATGGTCATGGTCATGGTCATGGTCATGGTCATGGTCATGGTCATGGTCATGGTCATGGTCATGGTCATGGTCATGGTCATGGTCATGGTCATGGTCATGGTCATGGTCATGGTCATGGTCATGGTCATGGTCATGGTCATGGTCATGGTCATGGTCATGGTCATGGTCATGGTCATGGTCATGGTCATGGTCATGGTCATGGTCATGGTCATGGTCATGGTCATGGTCATGGTCATGGTCATGGTCGTCATGGTCATGGTCATGGTCATGGTCATGGTCATGGTCATGGTCATGGTCTGGTCATGGTCATGGTCATGGTCATGGTCATGGTCATGGTCATGGTCATGGTCATGGTCATGGTCATCATCGTCATCGTCATCGTCATCGTCATCGTCATCGTCATGGTCATCGTCATCGTCATCGTCATCGTCATCGTCATCGTCGTCATCGTCATTATCGTCATCATCGTCGTCATTGTCATCGTCATCGTCGTTGTCGTCGTCGTCGTCGTCGTCGTCATGTGCATTGTTATCGTCATCGTCATCATCATCATCATGATCATCGTCATCCTCATCCTCACCGTCATCGTCATCGTCATCGTCATGATCGTCGTCGTCGTGGTCATGATCATGGTCATGGTCATGGTCATGATCATGATCATGGTCATGGTCATGGTCATCGTCATGGTCATGGTCATGGTCATGGTCATGGTCATGATCATGGTCATGGTCATGGTCATGGTCTGGTCATGGTCATGGTCATGGTCATGGTCATGGTCATGGTCTGGTCATGGTCATGGTCATGGTCATGGTCATGGTCATGGTCATGGTCATGGTCATGGTCATGGTCATCATCGTCATCGTCATCGTCATCGTCATCGTCATCGTCATGGTCATCGTCATCGTCATCGTCATCGTCATCGTCATCGTCGTCATCGTCATTATCGTCATCATCGTCGTCATTGTCATCGTCATCGTCGTTGTCGTCGTCGTCGTCGTCGTCGTCATGTGCATTGTTATCGTCATCGTCATCATCATCATCATGATCATCGTCATCCTCATCCTCACCGTCATCGTCATCGTCATCGTCATGATCGTCGTCGTCGTGGTCATGATCATGGTCATGGTCATGGTCATGATCATGATCATGGTCATGGTCATGGTCATGGTCATGGTCATGGTCATGGTCATGGTCATGGTCATGATCATGGTCATGGTCATGGTCATGGTCTGGTCATGGTCATGGTCATGGTCATGGTCATGGTCATGGTCATGGTCATGGTCATCATCGTCATCGTCATCGTCATCGTCATCGTCATCGTCATGGTCATGGTCACCGTCATTGTCATCGTCATCGTCATGATCGTCGTCGTCGTGGTCATGATCATGGTCATGGTCATGGTCATGATCATGATCATGATCATGGTCATGGTCATGGTCATGGTCATGGTCATCATCGTCATCGTCATCGTCATCGTCATCGTCATCGTCATGGTCATGGTCATCGTCATCGTCATCGTCATCGTCATGATCGTCGTCGTCGTGGTCATGATCATGGTCATGGTCATGGTCATGATCATGGTCATGGTCATGGTCATGGTCATGGTCATGGTCATGGTCATGGTCATGGTCATGGTCATGGTCATGGTCATGGTCATGGTCATGGTCATGGTCATGGTCATGGTCATGGTCATGGTCATGGTCATGGTCATGGTCATGGTCATGGTCATGGTCATGGTCATGGTCATGGTCATGGTCATGGTCATGGTCATGGTCATGGTCATGGTCATGGTCATGGTCATGGTCATGGTCATGGTCATGGTCATGGTCATGGTCGTCATGGTCATGGTCATGGTCATGGTCATGGTCATGGTCATGGTCATGGTCATGGTCTGGTCATGGTCATGGTCATGGTCATGGTCATGGTCATGGTCATGGTCATGGTCATGGTCATGGTCATGGTCATCATCGTCATCGTCATCGTCATCGTCATCGTCATCGTCATGGTCATCGTCATCGTCATCGTCATCGTCATCGTCATCGTCGTCATCGTCATTATCGTCATCATCGTCATCATCGTCATCGTCATCGTCGTTGTCGTCGTCGTCGTCGTCGTCGTCATGTGCATTGTTATCGTCATCGTCATCATCATCATCATGATCATCGTCATCCTCATCCTCACCGTCATCGTCATCGTCATCGTCATGATCGTCGTCGTCGTGGTCATGATCATGGTCATGATCATGGTCATGGTCATGGTCATGGTCATGGTCATGGTCTGATCATGGTCATGGTCATGGTCATGGTCATGGTCATGGTCATGGTCATGGTCATGGTCATCATCGTCATCGTCATCGTCATCGTCATCGTCATCGTCATGGTCATGGTCATCGTCATCGTCATCGTCATCGTCATCGTCATCATCGTCATCGTCATTATCGTCATCATCGTCGTCAATGTCATCGTCATCGTCGTTGTCGTCGTCGTCATGTGCATTGTTATCGTCACCGTCATCATCATCATCATGATCATCGTCATCCTCATCCTCACCGTCATCGTCATCGTCATCGTCATGATCGTCGTCGTCGTGTTCATGATCATGGTCATGATCATGGTCATGGTCATGGTCATGGTCATGGTCATGGTCATGGTTTGGTCATGGTCATGGTCATGGTCATGGTCATGGTCATGGTCATGGTCTGGTCATGGTCATGGTCATGGTCATGGTCATGGTCATGGTCATGGTCATGGTCATGGTCCATGGTCATGGTCATGGTCATGGTCATGGTCATGGTCATGGTCATGGTCATGGTCATGGTCATGGTCATGGTCATGGTCATGGTCATGGTCATGGTCATGGTCATGGTCATGGTCATGGTCATGGTCATGGTCATGGTCATGGTCATGGTCATGGTCATGGTCATGGTCGTCATGGTCATGGTCATGGTCATGGTCATGGTCATGGTCATGGTCATGGTCATGGTCATCATCGTCATCGTCATCGTCATCGTCATCGTCATGGTCATGGTCATGGTCATCGTCATCGTCATCGTCATCGTCATCGTCATCGTCATCATCGTCATCGTCATTATCGTCATCATCGTCGTCAATGTCATCGTCATCGTCGTTGTCGTCGCTGTCGTCGTCGTCGTCATGTGCATTGTTATCGTCATCGTCATCATCATCATCATGATCATCGTCATCCTCATCCTCACCGTCATCGTCATCGTCATCGTCATGATCGTCGTCGTCGTGGTCATGATCATGGTCATGATCATGGTCATGGTCATGGTCATGGTCATCGTCATGGTCATGGTCATGGTCATGGTTTGGTCATGGTCATGGTCATGGTCATGGTCATGGTCATGGTCATGGTCATGGTCATGGTCATGGTCATGGTCATGGTCATGGTCATGGTCATGGTCATGGTCATGGTCATGGTCATGGTCATGGTCATGGTCATGGTCATGGTCATGGTCATGGTCATGGTCATGGTCATGGTCATGGTCATGGTCATGGTCATGGTCATGGTCATGGTCATGGTCATGGTCATGGTCATGGTCATGGTCATGGTCATGGTCATGGTCATGGTCATGGTCATGGTCATGGTCATGGTCATGGTCATGGTCATGGTCATGGTCATGGTCATGGTCATGGTCATGGTCATGGTCATGGTCATGGTCATGGTCATGGTCATGGTCATGGTCATGGTCATGGTCATGGTCATGGTCATGGTCATGGTCGTCATGGTCATGGTCATGGTCATGGTCATGGTCATGGTCATGGTCATGGTCATGGTCATGGTCATGGTCATGGTCTGGTCATGGTCATGGTCATGGTCATGGTCATGGTCATGGTCATGGTCATGGTCATGGTCATCATCGTCATCGTCATCGTCATCGTCATCGTCATCGTCATTGTCATGGTCATGGTCATCGTCATCGTCATCGTCATCGTCATCGTCATCGTCGTCATCGTCATTATCGTCATCATCGTCGTCATTGTCATCGTCATCGTCGTTGTCGTCGTCGTCGTCGTCGTCGTCATGTGCATTGTTATCGTCATCGTCATCATCATCATCATGATCATCGTCATCCTCATCCTCACCGTCATCGTCATCGTCATCGTCATGATCGTCGTCGTCGTGGTCATGATCATGGTCATGATCATGGTCATGGTCATGGTCATGGTCATGGTCATGGTCATGGTCTGATCATGGTCATGGTCATGGTCATGGTCATGGTCATGGTCATGGTCATGGTCATGGTCATGGTCATCGTCATCGTCATCGTCATCGTCATCGTCGTCATCGTCATTATCGTCATCATCGTCGTCATTGTCATCGTCATCATCGTCGTCATTGTCATCGTCGTCGTCGTCATGTGCATTGTTATCGTCATCGTCATCATCATCATCATGATCATCGTCATCCTCATCCTCACCGTCATCGTCATCGTCATCGTCATGATCGTCGTCGTCGTGGTCATGATCATGGTCATGGTCATGGTCATGGTCATGGTCATGGTCATGGTCATGGTCATGGTCATGGTCATGGTCATGGTCATGGTCATGGTCATGGTCATGGTCCATGGTCATGGTCATGGTCATGGTCATGGTCTGGTCATGGTCATGGTCATGGTCATGGTCATGGTCATGGTCATGGTCATGGTCATGGTCATGGTCATCATCGTCATCGTCATCGTCATCGTCATCGTCATCGTCATCGTCATGGTCATCGTCATGGTCATCGTCATCGTCATCGTCATCGTCGTCATCGTCATTATCGTCATCATCGTCGTCATTGTCATCGTCATCGTCGTTGTCGTCGTCGTCGTCGTCGTCGTCATGTGCATTGTTATCGTCATCGTCATCATCATCATCATGATCATCGTCATCCTCATCCTCACCGTCATCGTCATCGTCATCGTCATGATCGTCGTCGTCGTGGTCATGATCATGGTCATGATCATGGTCATGGTCATGGTCATGGTCATGGTCATGGTCTGATCATGGTCATGGTCATGGTCATGGTCATGGTCATGGTCATGGTCATGGTCATGGTCATCATCGTCATCGTCATCGTCATCGTCATCGTCATCGTCATGGTCATGGTCATCGTCATCGTCATCGTCATCGTCATCGTCATCATCGTCATCGTCATTATCGTCATCATCATCGTCATCGTCATCGTCATCGTCGTTGTCGTCGTCGTCATGTGCATTGTTATCGTCATCGTCATCATCATCATCATGATCATCGTCATCCTCATCCTCACCGTCATCGTCATCGTCATCGTCATGATCGTCGTCGTCGTGGTCATGATCATGGTCATGATCATGGTCATGGTCATGGTCATGGTCATGGTCATGGTCTGGTCATGGTCATGGTCATGGTCATGGTCATGGTCATGGTCATGGTCATGGTCATCATCGTCATCGTCATCGTCATCGTCATCGTCATCGTCATGGTCATGGTCATCGTCATCGTCATCGTCATCGTCATCGTCATCGTCGTCATCGTCATTATCGTCATCATCGTCGTCAATGTCATCGTCATCGTCGTTGTCGTCGTCGTCGTCGTCGTCATGTGCATTGTTATCGTCATCGTCATCATCATCATCGTCATCATCGTCATCCTCATCCTCACCGTCATTGTCATCGTCATCGTCATGATCGTAGTCGTCGTGGTCATGATCATGGTCATGGTCATGGTCATGGTCATGGTCATCATCGTCATCGTCATCGTCATCGTCATCGTCATCGTCATGGTCATGGTCATCGTCATCGTCATCGTCATCGTCATCGTCATCGTCGTCATCGTCATTATCGTCATCATCGTCGTCAATGTCATCGTCATCGTCGTTGTCGTCGTCGTCGTCGTCGTCGTCATGTGCATTGTTATCGTCATCGTCATCATCATCGTCATGATCATCGTCATCCTCATCGTCACCGTCATCGTCATCGTCATCGTCATGATCGTCGTCGTCGTGGTCATGATCATGGTCATGGTCATGGTCATGATCATGATCATGGTCATGGTCATGGTCATCGTCATGGTCATGGTCATGGTCATGGTCATGGTCATGATCATGGTCATGGTCATGGTCATGGTCTGGTCATGGTCATGGTCATGGTCATGGTCATGGTCATGGTCATGGTCATGGTCATCATCGTCATCGTCATCGTCATCGTCATCGTCATCGTCATGGTCATGGTCACCGTCATTGTCATCGTCATCGTCATGATCGTCGTCGTCGTGGTCATGATCATGGTCATGGTCATGGTCATGATCATGATCATGATCATGGTCATGGTCATGGTCATGGTCATGGTCATCATCGTCATCGTCATCGTCATCGTCATCGTCATCGTCATGGTCATGGTCACCGTCATTGTCATCGTCATCGTCATGATCGTTGTCGTCGTGGTCATGATCATGGTCATGGTCATGGTCATGGTCATGGTCATGGTCATGGTCATGGACATGGTCATGGTCATGGTCATGGTCATGGTCATGGTCATGGTCATGGTCATGGTCATGGTCATGGTCATGGTCATGGTCATGGTCATGGTCATGGTCATGGTCATGGTCATGGTCATGGTCATGGTCATGGTCATGGTCATGGTCATGGTCATGGTCATGGTCATGGTCATGGTCATGGTCATGGTCATGGTCATGGTCATGGTCATGGTCATGGTCATGGTCATGGTCATGGTCATGGTCATGGTCATGGTCGTCATGGTCATGGTCATGGTCATGGTCATGGTCATGGTCATGGTCATGGTCATGGTCATGGTCATGGTCATGGTCATGGTCATGGTCATGGTCATGGTCATGGTCATGGTCATGGTCATGGTCATGGTCATGGTCATGGTCATGGTCATGGTCATGGTCGTCATGGTCATGGTCATGGTCATGGTCATGGTCATGGTCATGGTCTGGTCATGGTCATGGTCATGGTCATGGTCATGGTCATGGTCATGGTCATGGTCATGGTCATGGTCATCATCGTCATCGTCATCGTCATGGTCATCGTCATCGTCATGGTCATCGTCATCGTCATCGTCATCGTCATCGTCATCGTCGTCATCGTCATTATCGTCATCATCGTCGTCATTGTCATCGTCATCGTCGTTGTCGTCGTCGTCGTCGTCGTCGTCATGTGCATTGTTATCGTCATCGTCATCATCATCATCATGATCATCGTCATCCTCATCCTCACCGTCATCGTCATCGTCATCGTCATGATCGTCGTCGTCGTGGTCATGATCATGGTCATGATCATGGTCATGGTCATGGTCATGGTCATGGTCATGGTCTGATCATGGTCATGGTCATGGTCATGGTCATGGTCATGGTCATGGTCATGGTCATGGTCATCATCGTCATCGTCATCGTCATCGTCATCGTCATCGTCATGGTCATGGTCATCGTCATCGTCATCGTCATCGTCATCGTCATCATCGTCATCGTCATTATCGTCATCATCATCGTCAATGTCATCGTCATCGTCGTTGTCGTCGTCGTCATGTGCATTGTTATCGTCACCGTCATCATCATCATCATGATCATCGTCATCCTCATCCTCACCGTCATCGTCATCGTCATCGTCATGATCGTCGTCGTCGTGTTCATGATCATGGTCATGATCATGGTCATGGTCATGGTCATGGTCATGGTCATGGTCATGGTTTGGTCATGGTCATGGTCATGGTCATGGTCATGGTCATGGTCATGGTCTGGTCATGGTCATGGTCATGGTCATGGTCATGGTCATGGTCATGGTCATGGTCATGGTCCATGGTCATGGTCATGGTCATGGTCATGGTCATGGTCATGGTCATGGTCATGGTCATGGTCATGGTCATGGTCATGGTCATGGTCATGGTCATGGTCATGGTCATGGTCATGGTCATGGTCATGGTCATGGTCATGGTCATGGTCATGGTCATGGTCATGGTCATGGTCATGGTCATGGTCATCATCGTCATCGTCATCGTCATCGTCATCGTCATGGTCATGGTCATGGTCATCGTCATCGTCATCGTCATCGTCATCGTCATCGTCGTCATCGTCATTATCGTCATCATCGTCGTCATTGTCATCGTCATCGTCGTTGTCGTCGTCGTCGTCGTCGTCGTCATGTGCATTGTTATCGTCATCGTCATCATCATCATCATGATCATCGTCATCCTCATCCTCACCGTCATCGTCATCGTCATCGTCATGATCGTCGTCGTCGTGGTCATGATCATGGTCATGATCATGGTCATGGTCATGGTCATGGTCATGGTCATGGTCTGATCATGGTCATGGTCATGGTCATGGTCATGGTCATGGTCATGGTCATGGTCATGGTCATCATCGTCATCGTCATCGTCATCGTCATCGTCATGGTCATGGTCATCGTCATCGTCATCGTCATCGTCATCGTCATCATCGTCATCGTCATTATCGTCATCATCGTCGTCAATGTCATCGTCATCGTCGTTGTCGTCGCTGTCGTCGTCGTCGTCATGTGCATTGTTATCGTCATCGTCATCATCATCATCATGATCATCGTCATCCTCATCCTCACCGTCATCGTCATCGTCATCGTCATGATCGTCGTCGTCGTGGTCATGATCATGGTCATGATCATGGTCATGGTCATGGTCATGGTCATCGTCATGGTCATGGTCATGGTCATGGTTTGGTCATGGTCATGGTCATGGTCATGGTCATGGTCTGGTCATGGTCATGGTCATGGTCATGGTCATGGTCATGGTCATGGTCATGGTCCATGGTCATGGTCATGGTCATGGTCATGGTCATGGTCATGGTCATGGTCATGGTCATCGTCATCGTCATCGTCATCGTCATCGTCATCGTCGTCATCGTCATTATCGTCATCATCGTCGTCATTGTCATCGTCATCATCGTCGTCATTGTCATCGTCGTCGTCGTCATGTGCATTGTTATCGTCATCGTCATCATCATCATCATGATCATCGTCATCCTCATCCTCACCGTCATCGTCATCGTCATCGTCATGATCCTCGTCGTCGTGGTCATGATCATGGTCATGGTCATGGTCATGATCATGATCATGATCATGGTCATGGTCATGGTCGTCGTCGTTGTCGTCGTCGTCGTCGTCGTCGTCATGTGCATTGTTATCGTCATCGTCATCATCATCATCATGATCATCGTCATCCTCATCCTCACCGTCATCGTCATCGTCATCGTCATGATCGTCGTCGTCGTGGTCATGATCATGGTCATGATCATGGTCATGGTCATGGTCATGGTCATGGTCATGGTCTGATCATGGTCATGGTCATGGTCATGGTCATGGTCATGGTCATGGTCATGGTCATCGTCATCGTCATCGTCATCGTCATCGTCGTCATCGTCATTATCGTCATCATCGTCGTCATTGTCATCGTCATCATCGTCGTCATTGTCATCGTCGTCGTCGTCATGTGCATTGTTATCGTCATCGTCATCATCATCATCATGATCATCGTCATCCTCATCCTCACCGTCATCGTCATCGTCATCGTCATGATCGTCGTCGTCGTGGTCATGATCATGGTCATGGTCATGGTCATGGTCATGGTCATGGTCATGGTCATGGTCATGGTCATGGTCATGGTCATGGTCATGGTCATGGTCATGGTCCATGGTCATGGTCATGGTCATGGTCATGGTCATGGTCATGGTCATGGTCATCGTCATCGTCATCGTCATCGTCATCGTCGTCATCGTCATTATCGTCATCATCGTCGTCATTGTCATCGTCATCATCGTCGTCATTGTCATCGTCGTCGTCGTCATGTGCATTGTTATCGTCATCGTCATCATCATCATCATGATCATCGTCATCCTCATCCTCACCGTCATCGTCATCGTCATCGTCATGATCCTCGTCGTCGTGGTCATGATCATGGTCATGGTCATGGTCATGATCATGATCATGATCATGGTCATGGTCATGGTCATGATCATGATCATGATCATGGTCATGGTCATGGTCGTGGTCATGGTCATGGTCATGGTCATGGTCATGGTCATGGTCATGGTCATGGTCATGGTCATGGTCATGGTCATGGTCATGGTCATGGTCATGGTCATGGTCATGGTCATGGTCATGGTCATGGTCATGGTCATGATCATGGTCATGGTCATGGTCATGGTCATGGTCATGGTCATGGTCGTCGTCATGGTCATGGTCATGGTCATGGTCATGGTCATGGTCATGGTCATGGTCATGGTCATGGTCATGGTCATGGTCATGGTCATGGTCATGGTCATGGTCATGGTCATGGTCATGGTCATGGTCATGGTCATGGTCATGGTCATGGTCATGGTCATGGTCATGGTCATGGTCATGGTCATGGTCATGGTCATGGTCATGGTCATGGTCATGGTCATGGTCATGGTCATGGTCATGGTCATGGTCATGGTCATGGTCATGGTCATGGTCATGGTCATGGTCATGGTCATGGTCATGGTCATGGTCATGGTCATGGTCATGGTCATGGTCATGGTCATGGTCATGGTCATGGTCATGGTCATGGTCATGGTCATGGTCATGGTCGTCATGGTCATGGTCATGGTCATGGTCATGGTCATGGTCATGGTCATGGTCATGGTCTGGTCATGGTCATGGTCATGGTCATGGTCATGGTCATGGTCATGGTCATGGTCATGGTCATGGTCATCATCGTCATCGTCATCGTCATCGTCATCGTCATTGTCATGGTCATGGTCATCGTCATCGTCATCGTCATCGTCATCGTCATCGTCGTCATCGTCATTATCGTCATCATCGTCGTCATTGTCATCGTCATCGTCGTTGTCGTCGTCGTCGTCGTCGTCGTCATGTGCATTGTTATCGTCATCGTCATCATCATCATCATGATCATCGTCATCCTCATCCTCACCGTCATCGTCATCGTCATCGTCATGATCGTCGTCGTCGTGGTCATGATCATGGTCATGATCATGGTCATGGTCATGGTCATGGTCATGGTCATGGTCTGATCATGGTCATGGTCATGGTCATGGTCATGGTCATGGTCATGGTCATGGTCATCGTCATCGTCATCGTCATCGTCATCGTCATCGTCGTCATCGTCATTATCGTCATCATCGTCGTCATTGTCATCGTCATCATCGTCGTCATTGTCATCGTCGTCGTCGTCATGTGCATTGTTATCGTCATCGTCATCATCATCATCATGATCATCGTCATCCTCATCCTCACCGTCATCGTCATCGTCATCGTCATGATCGTCGTCGTGGTCATGATCATGGTCATGGTCATGGTCATGGTCATGGTCATGGTCATGGTCATGGTCATGGTCATGGTCATGGTCATCATCGTCATCGTCATCGTCATCGTCATCGTCATTGTCATGGTCATGGTCATCGTCATCGTCATCGTCATCGTCATCGTCATCGTCGTCATCGTCATTATCGTCATCATCGTCGTCATTGTCATCGTCATCGTCGTTGTCGTCGTCGTCGTCGTCGTCGTCATGTGCATTGTTATCGTCATCGTCATCATCATCATCATGATCATCGTCATCCTCATCCTCACCGTCATCGTCATCGTCATCGTCATGATCGTCGTCGTCGTGGTCATGATCATGGTCATGATCATGGTCATGGTCATGGTCATGGTCATGGTCATGGTCTGATCATGGTCATGGTCATGGTCATGGTCATGGTCATGGTCATGGTCATGGTCATCGTCATCGTCATCGTCATCGTCATCGTCATCGTCGTCATCGTCATTATCGTCATCATCGTCGTCATTGTCATCGTCATCATCGTCGTCATTGTCATCGTCGTCGTCGTCATGTGCATTGTTATCGTCATCGTCATCATCATCATCATGATCATCGTCATCCTCATCCTCACCGTCATCGTCATCGTCATCGTCATGATCGTCGTCGTGGTCATGATCATGGTCATGGTCATGGTCATGGTCATGGTCATGGTCATGGTCATGGTCATGGTCATGGTCATGGTCATGGTCATGGTCATGGTCATGGTCATGGTCATGGTCATGGTCATGGTCATGGTCATGGTCATGGTCATGGTCATGGTCATGGTCATGGTCATGGTCATGGTCATGGTCATGGTCATGGTCATGGTCATGGTCATGGTCATGGTCATGGTCATGGTCATGGTCATGGTCATGGTCATGGTCATGGTCATGGTCATGGTCATGGTCATGGTCATGGTCATGGTCATGGTCATGGTCATGGTCATGGTCATGGTCATGGTCATGGTCATGGTCATGGTCATGGTCATGGTCATGGTCATGGTCATGGTCATGGTCATGGTCATGGTCATGGTCATGGTCATGGTCATGGTCATGGTCTGGTCATGGTCATGGTCATGGTCATGGTCATGGCCATGGTCATCATCGTCATCGTCATCGTCATCGTCATCGTCATGGTCATGGTCATGGTCATGGTCATCGTCATCGTCATCGTCATCGTCATCGTCGTCATCGTCATTATCGTAATCATCGTCGTCATTGTCATCGTCATCGTCGTTGTCGTCGTCGTCGTCGTCGTCGTCATGTGCATTGTTATCGTCATCGTCATCATCATCATCATGATCATCCTCATCCTCATCCTCACTGTCATCGTCATCGTCATCGTCATGATCGTCGTCGTCGTAGTCATGATCATGGTCATGATCATGGTCATGGTCATGGTCATGGTCATGGTCATGGTCTGGTCATGGTCATGGTCATGGTCATGGTCATGGTCATGGTCATGGTCATGGTCATGGTCATCATCGTCATCGTCATCGTCATCGTCATCGTCATCGTCAAGGTCATGGTCATCGTCATCGTCATCGTCATCGTCATCGTCATCGTCGTCATCGTCATTATCGTCATCATCGTCGTCAATGTCATCGTCATCGTCGTTGTCGTCGTCGTCGTCGTCGTCATGTGCATTGTTATCGTCATCGTCATCATCATGTTGTCGTCGTCGTCGTCGTCGTCGTCATGTGCATTGTTATCGTCATCGTCATCATCATTATCATGATCATCGTCATCCTCATCCTCACTGTCATCGTCATCGTCATCGTCATGATCGTCGTCGTCGTAGTCATGATCATGGTCATGATCATGGTCATGGTCATGGTCATGGTCATGGTCATGGTCATGGTCATGGTCATGGTCATGGTCTGGTCATGGTCATGGTCATGGTCATGGTCATGGTCATGGTCATGGTCATGGTCATGGTCATGGTCATGGTCATGGTCATGGTCATCATCGTCATCGTCATCGTCATCGTCATCGTCATCGTCATCGTCATCGTCATCGTCATCGTCATCGTCATCGTCATCGTCATCGTCATCGTCATCGTCGTCATCGTCATTATCGTCATCATCGTCGTCAATGTCATCGTCATCGTCGTTGTCGTCGTCGTCGTCGTCGTCATGTGCATTGTTATCGTCATCGTCATCATCATCATCATGATCATCGTCATCCTCATCCTCACCGTCATCGTCATCGTCATCGTCATGATCGTCGTCGTCGTGGTCATGATCATGGTCATGATCATGGTCATGGTCATGGTCATGGTCATGGTCATGGTCTGGTCATGGTCATGGTCATGGTCATGGTCATGGTCATGGTCATGGTCATGGTCATCATCGTCATCGTCATCGTCATCGTCATCGTCATCGTCATGGTCATGGTCATCGTCATCGTCATCGTCATCGTCATCGTCATCGTCGTCATCGTCATTATCGTCATCATCGTCGTCATTGTCATCGTCATCGTCGTTGTCGTCGTCGTCGTCGTCGTCATGTGCATTGTTATCGTCATCGTCATCATCATCATCATCATCATCGTCATCCTCATCCTCACCGTCATTGTCATCGTCATCGTCATGATCGTCGTCGTCGTGGTCATGATCATGGTCATGGTCATGGTCATGATCATGATCATGATCATGGTCATGGTCATGGTCATGATCATGATCATGGTCATGGTCATGGTCATGGTCATGGTCGTCATGGTCATGGTCATGGTCATGGTCATGGTCATGGTCATGGTCATGGTCATGGTCTGGTCATGGTCATGGTCATGGTCATGGTCATGGTCATGGTCATGGTCATGGTCATGGTCATGGTCATCATCGTCATCGTCATCGTCATCGTCATCGTCATCGTCATGGTCATGGTCATCGTCATCGTCATCGTCATCGTCATCGTCATCGTCGTCATCGTCATTATCGTCATCATCGTCGTCATTGTCATCGTCATCGTCGTTGTCGTCGTCGTCGTCGTCATGTGCATTGTTATCGTCATCGTCATCATCATCATCATGATCATCGTCATCCTCATCCTCACCGTCATCGTCATCGTCATCGTCATGATCGTCGTCGTCGTGGTCATGATCATGGTCATGATCATGGTCATGGTCATGGTCGTGGTCATGGTCATGGTCTGATCATGGTCATGGTCATGGTCATGGTCATGGTCATGGTCATGGTCATGGTCATGGTCATCATCGTCATCGTCATCGTCATCGTCATCGTCATCGTCATGGTCATGGTCATCGTCATCGTCATCGTCATCGTCATCGTCATCGTCGTCATCGTCATTATCGTCATCATCGTCGTCAATGTCATCGTCATCGTCGTTGTCGTCGTCGTCGTCGTCGTCGTCATGTGCATTGTTATCGTCATCGTCATCATCATCATCATGATCATCGTCATCCTCATCCTCACCGTCATCGTCATCGTCATCGTCATGATCGTCGTCGTCGTGGTCATGATCATGACCATGATCATGGTCATGGTCATGGTCATGGTCATGGTCATGGTCATGGTTTGGTCATGGTCATGGTCATGGTCATGGTCATGGTCTGGTCATGGTCATGGTCATGGTCATGGTCATGGTCATGGTCATGGTCATGGTCCATGGTCCATGGTCATGGTCATGGTCATGGTCATGGTCATGGTCATGGTCATGGTCATGGTCATGGTCATGGTCATCGTCATCGTCATCGTCATCGTCGTCATCGTCATTATCGTCATCATCGTCGTCATTGTCATCGTCATCATCGTCGTCATTGTCATCGTCGTCGTCGTCATGTGCATTGATATCGTCATCGTCATCATCATCATCATGATCATCGTCATCCTCATCCTCACCGTCATCGTCATCGTCATCGTCATGATCGTCGTCGTCGTGGTCATGATCATGGTCATGATCATGGTCATGGTCATGGTCATGGTCATGGTCATGGTCATGGTCATGGTCATGGTCATGGTCATGGTCATGGTCATGGTCATGGTCATGGTCATGGTCATGGTCATGGTCATGGTCATGGTCATGGTCATGGTCATGGTCATGGTCATGGTCATGGTCATGGTCATGGTCATGGTCATGGTCATGGTCATGGTCATGGTCATGGTCATGGTCATGGTCATGGTCATGGTCATGGTCATGGTCATGGTCATGGTCATGGTCATGGTCATGGTCATGGTCTGGTCATGGTCATGGTCATGGTCATGGTCATGGCCATGGTCATCATCGTCATCGTCATCGTCATCGTCATGGTCATGGTCATGGTCATGGTCATGGTCATCGTCATCGTCATCGTCATCGTCATCGTCGTCATCGTCATTATCGTCATCATCGTCGTCATTGTCATCGTCATCGTCGTTGTCGTCGTCGTCGTCGTCGTCGTCATGTGCATTGTTATCGTCATCGTCATCATCATCATCATGATCATCGTCATCCTCATCCTCACTGTCATCGTCATCGTCATCGTCATGATCGTCGTCGTCGTAGTCATGATCATGGTCATGATCATGGTCATGGTCATGGTCATGGTCATGGTCATGGTCTGGTCATGGTCATGGTCATGGTCATGGTCATGGTCATGGTCATGGTCATGGTCATCATCGTCATCGTCATCGTCATCGTCATCGTCATCGTCATGGTCATGGTCATCGTCATCGTCATCGTCATCGTCATCGTCATCGTCATCGTCGTCATCGTCATTATCGTCATCATCGTCGTCATTGTCATCGTCATCGTCGTTGTCGTCGTCGTCGTCGTCGTCATGTGCATTGTTATCGTCATCGTCATCATCATCATCATCATCATCGTCATCCTCATCCTCACCGTCATTGTCATCGTCATCGTCATGATCGTCGTCGTCGTGGTCATGATCATGGTCATGGTCATGGTCATGATCATGATCATGATCATGGTCATGGTCATGGTCATGATCATGATCATGGTCATGGTCATGGTCATGGTCATGGTCGTCATGGTCATGGTCATGGTCATGGTCATGGTCATGGTCATGGTCATGGTCATGGTCTGGTCATGGTCATGGTCATGGTCATGGTCATGGTCATGGTCATGGTCATGGTCATGGTCATGGTCATCATCGTCATCGTCATCGTCATCGTCATCGTCATCGTCATGGTCATGGTCATCGTCATCGTCATCGTCATCGTCATCGTCATCGTCGTCATCGTCATTATCGTCATCATCGTCGTCATTGTCATCGTCATCGTCGTTGTCGTCGTCGTCGTCGTCATGTGCATTGTTATCGTCATCGTCATCATCATCATCATGATCATCGTCATCCTCATCCTCACCGTCATCGTCATCGTCATCGTCATGATCGTCGTCGTCGTGGTCATGATCATGGTCATGATCATGGTCATGGTCATGGTCGTGGTCATGGTCATGGTCTGATCATGGTCATGGTCATGGTCATGGTCATGGTCATGGTCATGGTCATGGTCATGGTCATCATCGTCATCGTCATCGTCATCGTCATCGTCATCGTCATGGTCATGGTCATCGTCATCGTCATCGTCATCGTCATCGTCATCGTCGTCATCGTCATTATCGTCATCATCGTCGTCAATGTCATCGTCATCGTCGTTGTCGTCGTCGTCGTCGTCGTCGTCATGTGCATTGTTATCGTCATCGTCATCATCATCATCATGATCATCGTCATCCTCATCCTCACCGTCATCGTCATCGTCATCGTCATGATCGTCGTCGTCGTGGTCATGATCATGGTCATGATCATGGTCATGGTCATGGTCATGGTCGTGGTCGTGGTCATGGTTTGGTCGTGGTCGTGGTCGTGGTCGTGGTCGTGGTCGTGGTCGTGGTCGTGGTCGTGGTCGTGGTCGTGGTCGTGGTCGTGGTCGTGGTCGTGGTCGTGGTCGTGGTCGTGGTCGTGGTCGTGGTCGTGGTCGTGGTCGTGGTCGTGGTCGTGGTCGTGGTCGTGGTCGTGGTCGTGGTCGTGGTCGTGGTCGTGGTCGTGGTCGTGGTCGTGGTCGTGGTCGTGGTCGTGGTCGTGGTCGTGGTCGTGGTCGTGGTCGTGGTCGTGGTCGTGGTCGTGGTCGTGGTCGTGGTCGTGGTCGTGGTCGTGGTCGTGGTCGTGGTCGTGGTCGTGGTCGTGGTCGTGGTCGTGGTCGTGGTCGTGGTCGTGGTCGTGGTCGTGGTCGTGGTCGTGGTCGTGGTCGTGGTCGTGGTCGTGGTCGTGGTCGTGGTCGTGGTCGTGGTCGTGGTCGTGGTCGTGGTCGTGGTCGTGGTCGTGGTCGTGGTCGTGGTCGTGGTCGTGGTCGTGGTCGTGGTCGTGGTCGTGGTCGTGGTCGTGGTCGTGGTCGTGGTCGTGGTCGTGGTCGTGGTCGTGGTCGTGGTCGTGGTCGTGGTCGTGGTCGTGGTCGTGGTCGTGGTCGTGGTCGTGGTCGTGGTCGTGGTCGTGGTCGTGGTCGTGGTCGTGGTCGTGGTCGTGGTCGTGGTCGTGGTCGTGGTCGTGGTCGTGGTCGTGGTCGTGGTCGTGGTCGTGGTCGTGGTCGTGGTCGTGGTCGTGGTCGTGGTCGTGGTCGTGGTCGTGGTCGTGGTCGTGGTCGTGGTCGTGGTCGTGGTCGTGGTCGTGGTCGTGGTCGTGGTCGTGGTCGTGGTCGTGGTCGTGGTCGTGGTCGTGGTCGTGGTCGTGGTCGTGGTCGTGGTCGTGGTCGTGGTCGTGGTCGTGGTCGTGGTCGTGGTCGTGGTCGTGGTCGTGGTCGTGGTCGTGGTCGTGGTCGTGGTCGTGGTCGTGGTCGTGGTCGTGGTCGTGGTCGTGGTCGTGGTCGTGGTCGTGGTCGTGGTCGTGGTCGTGGTCGTGGTCGTGGTCGTGGTCGTGGTCGTGGTCGTGGTCGTGGTCGTGGTCGTGGTCGTGGTCGTGGTCGTGGTCGTGGTCGTGGTCGTGGTCGTGGTCGTGGTCGTGGTCGTGGTCGTGGTCGTGGTCGTGGTCGTGGTCGTGGTCGTGGTCGTGGTCGTGGTCGTGGTCGTGGTCGTGGTCGTGGTCGTGGTCGTGGTCGTGGTCGTGGTCGTGGTCGTGGTCGTGGTCGTGGTCGTGGTCGTGGTCGTGGTCGTGGTCGTGGTCGTGGTCGTGGTCGTGGTCGTGGTCGTGGTCGTGGTCGTGGTCGTGGTCGTGGTCGTGGTCGTGGTCGTGGTCGTGGTCGTGGTCGTGGTCGTGGTCGTGGTCGTGGTCGTGGTCGTGGTCGTGGTCGTGGTCGTGGTCGTGGTCGTGGTCGTGGTCGTGGTCGTGGTCGTGGTCGTGGTCGTGGTCGTGGTCGTGGTCGTGGTCGTGGTCGTGGTCGTGGTCGTGGTCGTGGTCGTGGTCGTGGTCGTGGTCGTGGTCGTGGTCGTGGTCGTGGTCGTGGTCGTCGTCGTGGTCGTCGTCGTCGTCGTCGTCGTCGTCGTCGTCGTCGTCGTCGTCGTCGTCGTCGTCGTCGTCGTCGTCGTCGTCGTCGTCGTCGTCGTCGTCGTCGTCATGGTCATGGTCATCGTCATCATCGTCATCGTCATCGTCGTCATCGTCATTATCGTCATCATCGTCGTCAATGTCATCGTCATCGTCGTTGTCGTCGTCGTCGTCGTCGTCGTCATGTGCATTGTTATCGTCATCGTCATCATCATCATCATGATCATCGTCATCCTCATCCTCACCGTCATCGTCATCGTCATCGTCATGATCGTCGTCGTCGTGGTCATGATCATGGTCATGATCATGGTCATGGTCATGGTCATGGTCATGGTCATGGTCATGGTTTGGTCATGGTCATGGTCATGGTCATGGTCATGGTCTGGTCATGGTCATGGTCATGGTCATGGTCATGGTCATGGTCCATGGTCCATGGTCATGGTCATGGTCATGGTCATGGTCATGGTCATGGTCATGGTCATGGTCATGGTCATGGTCATCGTCATCGTCATCGTCATCGTCATCGTCATCGTCGTCATCGTCATTATCGTCATCATCGTCGTCAATGTCATCGTCATCGTCGTTGTCGTCGTCGTCGTCGTCGTCGTCATGTGCATTGTTATCGTCATCGTCATCATCATCATCATGATCATCGTCATCCTCATCCTCACCGTCATCGTCATCGTCATCGTCATGATCGTCGTCGTCGTGGTCATGATCATGGTCATGATCATGGTCATGGTCATGGTCATGGTCATGGTCATGGTCATGGTTTGGTCATGGTCATGGTCATGGTCATGGTCATGGTCTGGTCATGGTCATGGTCATGGTCATGGTCATGGTCATGGTCCATGGTCCATGGTCATGGTCATGGTCATGGTCATGGTCATGGTCATGGTCATGGTCATGGTCATGGTCATGGTCATGGTCATCGTCATCGTCATCGTCATCGTCATCGTCGTCATCGTCATTATCGTCATCATCGTCGTCATTGTCATCGTCATCATCGTCGTCATTGTCATCGTCGTCGTCGTCATGTGCATTGATATCGTCATCGTCATCATCATCATCATGATCATCGTCATCCTCATCCTCACCGTCATCGTCATCGTCATCGTCATGATCGTCGTCGTCGTGGTCATGATCATGGTCATGGTCATGGTCATGGTCATGGTCATGGTCATGGTCATGGTCATGGTTTGGTCATGGTCATGGTCATGGTCATGGTCATGGTCTGGTCATGGTCATGGTCATGGTCATGGTCATGGTCATGGTCATGGTCCATGGTCCATGGTCATGGTCATGGTCATGGTCATGGTCATGGTCATGGTCATGGTCATGGTCATGGTCATGGTCATCGTCATCGTCATCGTCATCGTCGTCATCGTCATTATCGTCATCATCGTCGTCATTGTCATCGTCATCATCGTCGTCATTGTCATCGTCGTCGTCGTCATGTGCATTGATATCGTCATCGTCATCATCATCATCATGATCATCGTCATCCTCATCCTCACCGTCATCGTCATCGTCATCGTCATGATCGTCGTCGTCGTGGTCATGATCATGGTCATGGTCATGGTCATGGTCATGGTCATGGTCATGGTCATGGTCATGGTCATGGTCATGGTCATGGTCATGGTCATGGTCATGGTCATGGTCATGGTCATGGTCATGGTCATGGTCATGGTCATGGTCATGGTCATGGTCATGGTCATGGTCATGGTCATGGTCATGGTCATGGTCATGGTCATGGTCATGGTCATGGTCATGGTCATGGTCATGGTCATGGTCATGGTCATGGTCATGGTCATGGTCATGGTCATGGTCATGGTCATGGTCATGGTCATGGTCATGGTCATGGTCATGGTCATGGTCATGGTCATGGTCATGGTCATGGTCATGGTCATGGTCATGGTCATGGTCATGGTCATGGTCATGGTTTGGTCATGATCATGGTCATGATCATGGTCATGGTCATGGTCATGGTCATGGTCATGGTCATGGTTTGGTCATGGTCATGGTCATGGTCATGGTCATGGTCTGGTCATGGTCATGGTCATGGTCATGGTCATGGTCATGGTCCATGGTCCATGGTCATGGTCATGGTCATGGTCATGGTCATGGTCATGGTCATGGTCATTGTCATGGTCATGGTCATGGTCATCGTCATCGTCATCGTCATCGTCATCGTCGTCATCGTCATTATCGTCATCATCGTCGTCATTGTCATCGTCATCATCGTCGTCATTGTCATCGTCGTCGTCGTCATGTGCATTGATATCGTCATCGTCATCATCATCATCATGATCATCGTCATCCTCATCCTCACCGTCATCGTCATCGTCATCGTCATGATCGTCGTCGTCGTGGTCATGATCATGGTCATGGTCATGGTCATGGTCATGGTCATGGTCATGGTCATGGTTTGGTCATGGTCATGGTCATGGTCATGGTCATGGTCATGGTCATGGTCATGGTCATGGTCATGGTCATGGTCATGGTCATGGTCATGGTCATGGTCATGGTCATGGTCATGGTCATGGTCATGGTCATGGTTTGGTCATGATCATGGTCATGATCATGGTCATGGTCATGGTCATGGTCATGGTCATGGTCATGGTTTGGTCATGGTCATGGTCATGGTCATGGTCATGGTCTGGTCATGGTCATGGTCATGGTCATGGTCATGGTCATGGTCCATGGTCCATGGTCATGGTCATGGTCATGGTCATGGTCATGGTCATGGTCATGGTCATTGTCATGGTCATGGTCATGGTCATCGTCATCGTCATCGTCATCGTCATCGTCGTCATCGTCATTATCGTCATCATCGTCGTCATTGTCATCGTCATCATCGTCGTCATTGTCATCGTCGTCGTCGTCATGTGCATTGATATCGTCATCGTCATCATCATCATCATGATCATCGTCATCCTCATCCTCACCGTCATCGTCATCGTCATCGTCATGATCGTCGTCGTCGTGGTCATGATCATGGTCATGGTCATGGTCATGGTCATGGTCATGGTCATGGTCATGGTCATGGTTTGGTCATGGTCATGGTCATGGTCATGGTCATGGTCTGGTCATGGTCATGGTCATGGTCATGGTCATGGTCATGGTCATGGTCCATGGTCCATGGTCATGGTCATGGTCATGGTCATGGTCATGGTCATGGTCATGGTCATGGTCATGGTCATGGTCATCGTCATCGTCATCGTCATCGTCGTCATCGTCATTATCGTCATCATCGTCGTCATTGTCATCGTCATCATCGTCGTCATTGTCATCGTCGTCGTCGTCATGTGCATTGATATCGTCATCGTCATCATCATCATCATGATCATCGTCATCCTCATCCTCACCGTCATCGTCATCGTCATCGTCATGATCGTCGTCGTCGTGGTCATGATCATGGTCATGGTCATGGTCATGGTCATGGTCATGGTCATGGTCATGGTCATGGTCATGGTCATGGTCATGGTCATGGTCATGGTCATGGTCATGGTCATGGTCATGGTCATGGTCATGGTCATGGTCATGGTCATGGTCATGGTCATGGTCATGGTCATGGTCATGGTCATGGTCATGGTCATGGTCATGGTCATGGTCATGGTCATGGTCATGGTCATGGTCATGGTCATGGTCATGGTCATGGTCATGGTCATGGTCATGGTCATGGTCATGGTCATGGTCATGGTCATGGTCATGGTCATGGTCATGGTCATGGTCATGGTCATGGTCATGGTCATGGTCATGGTCATGGTCATGGTCATGGTCATGGTCATGGTCATGGTCATGGTCATGGTCATGGTCATGGTCATGGTCATGGTCATGGTCATGGTCATGGTCATGGTCATGGTCATGGTCATGGTCATGGTCATGGTCATGGTCATGGTCATGGTCATGGTCATGGTCATGGTCATGGTCGTCATCGTCATCGTCATCGTCATCGTCATCGTCATCGTCATCGTCATGGTCATGGTCATCGTCATCGTCATCGTCATCGTCATCGTCGTCATCGTCATTATCGTCATCATCGTCGTCATTGTCATCGTCATCGTCGTTGTCGTCGTCGTCGTCGTCATGTGCATTGTTATCGTCATCGTCATCATCATCATCATGATCATCGTCATCCTCATCCTCACCGTCATCGTCATCGTCATCGTCATGATCGTCGTCGTCGTGGTCATGATCATGGTCATGATCATGGTCATGGTCATGGTCGTGGTCATGGTCATGGTCTGATCATGGTCATGGTCATGGTCATGGTCATGGTCATGGTCATGGTCATGGTCATGGTCATCATCGTCATCGTCATCGTCATCGTCATCGTCATCGTCATGGTCATGGTCATCGTCATCGTCATCGTCATCGTCATCGTCATCGTCGTCATCGTCATTATCGTCATCATCGTCGTCAATGTCATCGTCATCGTCGTTGTCGTCGTCGTCGTCGTCGTCGTCATGTGCATTGTTATCGTCATCGTCATCATCATCATCATGATCATCGTCATCCTCATCCTCACCGTCATCGTCATCGTCATCGTCATGATCGTCGTCGTCGTGGTCATGATCATGGTCATGATCATGGTCATGGTCATGGTCATGGTCATGGTCATGGTCATGGTTTGGTCATGGTCATGGTCATGGTCATGGTCATGGTCTGGTCATGGTCATGGTCATGGTCATGGTCATGGTCATGGTCATGGTCCATGGTCCATGGTCATGGTCATGGTCATGGTCATGGTCATGGTCATGGTCATGGTCATGGTCATGGTCATGGTCATCGTCATCGTCATCGTCATCGTCGTCATCGTCATTATCGTCATCATCGTCGTCATTGTCATCGTCATCATCGTCGTCATTGTCATCGTCGTCGTCGTCATGTGCATTGATATCGTCATCGTCATCATCATCATCATGATCATCGTCATCCTCATCCTCACCGTCATCGTCATCGTCATCGTCATGATCGTCGTCGTCGTGGTCATGATCATGGTCATGGTCATGGTCATGGTCATGGTCATGGTCATGGTCATGGTCATGGTCATGGTCATGGTCATGGTCGTGGTCGTGGTCGTGGTCGTGGTCGTGGTCGTGGTCGTGGTCGTGGTCGTGGTCGTGGTCGTGGTCGTGGTCGTGGTCGTGGTCGTGGTCGTGGTCGTGGTCGTGGTCGTGGTCGTGGTCGTGGTCGTGGTCGTGGTCGTGGTCGTGGTCGTGGTCGTGGTCGTGGTCGTGGTCGTGGTCGTGGTCGTGGTCGTGGTCGTGGTCGTGGTCGTGGTCGTGGTCGTGGTCGTGGTCGTGGTCGTGGTCGTGGTCGTGGTCGTGGTCGTGGTCGTGGTCGTGGTCGTGGTCGTGGTCGTGGTCGTGGTCGTGGTCGTGGTCGTGGTCGTGGTCGTGGTCGTGGTCGTGGTCGTGGTCGTGGTCGTGGTCGTGGTCGTGGTCGTGGTCGTGGTCGTGGTCGTGGTCGTGGTCGTGGTCGTGGTCGTGGTCGTGGTCGTGGTCGTGGTCGTGGTCGTCGTCGTCGTCGTCGTCGTCGTCGTCGTCGTCATCGTCATGGTCATGGTCATCGTCATCGTCATTATCGTCATCATCGTCGTCAATGTCATCGTCATCGTCGTTGTCGTCGTCGTCGTCGTCGTCGTCATGTGCATTGTTATCGTCATCGTCATCATCATCATCATGATCATCGTCATCCTCATCCTCACCGTCATCGTCATCGTCATCGTCATGATCGTCGTCGTCGTGGTCATGATCATGGTCATGATCATGGTCATGGTCATGGTCATGGTCATGGTCATGGTCATGGTTTGGTCATGGTCATGGTCATGGTCATGGTCATGGTCTGGTCATGGTCATGGTCATGGTCATGGTCATGGTCATGGTCCATGGTCCATGGTCATGGTCATGGTCATGGTCATGGTCATGGTCATGGTCATGGTCATGGTCATGGTCATGGTCATCGTCATCGTCATCGTCATCGTCATCGTCATCGTCGTCATCGTCATTATCGTCATCATCGTCGTCAATGTCATCGTCATCGTCGTTGTCGTCGTCGTCGTCGTCGTCGTCATGTGCATTGTTATCGTCATCGTCATCATCATCATCATGATCATCGTCATCCTCATCCTCACCGTCATCGTCATCGTCATCGTCATGATCGTCGTCGTCGTGGTCATGATCATGGTCATGATCATGGTCATGGTCATGGTCATGGTCATGGTCATGGTCATGGTTTGGTCATGGTCATGGTCATGGTCATGGTCATGGTCTGGTCATGGTCATGGTCATGGTCATGGTCATGGTCATGGTCCATGGTCCATGGTCATGGTCATGGTCATGGTCATGGTCATGGTCATGGTCATGGTCATGGTCATGGTCATGGTCATGGTCATCGTCATCGTCATCGTCATCGTCATCGTCGTCATCGTCATTATCGTCATCATCGTCGTCATTGTCATCGTCATCATCGTCGTCATTGTCATCGTCGTCGTCGTCATGTGCATTGATATCGTCATCGTCATCATCATCATCATGATCATCGTCATCCTCATCCTCACCGTCATCGTCATCGTCATCGTCATGATCGTCGTCGTCGTGGTCATGATCATGGTCATGGTCATGGTCATGGTCATGGTCATGGTCATGGTCATGGTCATGGTTTGGTCATGGTCATGGTCATGGTCATGGTCATGGTCTGGTCATGGTCATGGTCATGGTCATGGTCATGGTCATGGTCATGGTCCATGGTCCATGGTCATGGTCATGGTCATGGTCATGGTCATGGTCATGGTCATGGTCATGGTCATGGTCATGGTCATCGTCATCGTCATCGTCATCGTCATCGTCATCGTCGTCATCGTCATTATCGTCATCATCGTCGTCAATGTCATCGTCATCGTCGTTGTCGTCGTCGTCGTCGTCGTCGTCATGTGCATTGTTATCGTCATCGTCATCATCATCATCATGATCATCGTCATCCTCATCCTCACCGTCATCGTCATCGTCATCGTCATGATCGTCGTCGTCGTGGTCATGATCATGGTCATGATCATGGTCATGGTCATGGTCATGGTCATGGTCATGGTCATGGTTTGGTCATGGTCATGGTCATGGTCATGGTCATGGTCTGGTCATGGTCATGGTCATGGTCATGGTCATGGTCATGGTCCATGGTCCATGGTCATGGTCATGGTCATGGTCATGGTCATGGTCATGGTCATGGTCATGGTCATGGTCATGGTCATCGTCATCGTCATCGTCATCGTCATCGTCATCGTCATCGTCATCGTCGTCATCGTCATTATCGTCATCATCGTCGTCATTGTCATCGTCATCATCGTCGTCATTGTCATCGTCGTCGTCGTCATGTGCATTGATATCGTCATCGTCATCATCATCATCATGATCATCGTCATCCTCATCCTCACCGTCATCGTCATCGTCATCGTCATGATCGTCGTCGTCGTGGTCATGATCATGGTCATGGTCATGGTCATGGTCATGGTCATGGTCATGGTCATGGTCGTCATCGTCATGGTCATGGTCATGGTCATGGTCATGGTCATGGTCATGGTCATGGTCATGGTCATGGTCATGGTCATGGTCATGGTCATGGTCATGGTCATGGTCATGGTCATGGTCATGGTCATGGTCATGGTCATGGTCATGGTCATGGTCATGGTCATGGTCATGGTCATGGTCATGGTCATGGTCATGGTCATGGTCATGGTCATGGTCATGGTCATGGTCATGGTCATGGTCATGGTCATGGTCATGGTCATGGTCATGGTCATGGTCATGGTCATGGTCATGGTCATGGTCATGGTCATGGTCATGGTCATGGTCATGGTCATGGTCATGGTCATGGTCATGGTCATGGTCATGGTCATGGTCATGGTCATGGTCATGGTCATGGTCATGGTCATGGTCATGGTCATGGTCATGGTCATGGTCATGGTCATGGTCATGGTCATGGTCGTCATCGTCATCGTCATCGTCATCGTCATCGTCATCGTCATCGTCATGGTCATGGTCATCGTCATCGTCATCGTCATCGTCATCGTCGTCATCGTCATTATCGTCATCATCGTCGTCAATGTCATCGTCATCGTCGTTGTCGTCGTCGTCGTCGTCGTCGTCATGTGCATTGTTATCGTCATCGTCATCATCATCATCATGATCATCGTCATCCTCATCCTCACCGTCATCGTCATCGTCATCGTCATGATCGTCGTCGTCGTGGTCATGATCATGGTCATGGTCATGGTCATGGTCATGGTCATGGTCATGGTCATGGTCATGGTCATGGTCATGGTCATGGTCATGGTCATGGTCATGGTCATGGTCATGGTCATGGTCATGGTCATGGTCATGGTCATGGTCATGGTCATGGTCATGGTCATGGTCATGGTCATGGTCATGGTCATGGTCATGGTCATGGTCATGGTCATGGTCATGGTCATGGTCATGGTCATGGTCATGGTCATGGTCATGGTCATGGTCATGGTCATGGTCATGGTCATGGTCATGGTCATGGTCATGGTCATGGTCATGGTCATGGTCATGGTCATGGTCATGGTCTGGTCATGGTCATGGTCATGGTCATGGTCATGGCCATGGTCATCATCGTCATCGTCATCGTCATCGTCATCGTCATGGTCATGGTCATGGTCATGGTCATCGTCATCGTCATCGTCATCGTCATCGTCGTCATCGTCATTATCGTCATCATCGTCGTCATTGTCATCGTCATCGTCGTTCTCGTCGTCGTCGTCGTCGTCGTCGTCATGTGCATTGTTATCGTCATCGTCATCATCATCATCATGATCATCGTCATCCTCATCCTCACTGTCATCGTCATCGTCATCGTCATGATCGTCGTCGTCGTGGTCATGATCATGGTCATGGTCATGGTCATGGTCATGGTCATGGTCATGGTCATGGTCATGGTCATGGTCATGGTCATGGTCATGGTCATGGTCATGGTCATGGTCATGGTCATGGTCATGGTCATGGTCATGGTCATGGTCATGGTCATGGTCATGGTCATGGTCATGGTCATGGTCATGGTCATGGTCATGGTCATGGTCATGGTCATGGTCATGGTCATGGTCATGGTCATGGTCATGGTCATGGTCATGGTCATGGTCATGGTCATGGTCATGGTCATGGTCATGGTCATGGTCTGGTCATGGTCATGGTCATGGTCATGGTCATGGCCATGGTCATCATCGTCATCGTCATCGTCATCGTCATCGTCATGGTCATGGTCATGGTCATGGTCATCGTCATCGTCATCGTCATCGTCATCGTCGTCATCGTCATTATCGTCATCATCGTCGTCATTGTCATCGTCATCGTCGTTCTCGTCGTCGTCGTCGTCGTCGTCGTCATGTGCATTGTTATCGTCATCGTCATCATCATCATCATGATCATCGTCATCCTCATCCTCACTGTCATCGTCATCGTCATCGTCATGATCGTCGTCGTCGTGGTCATGATCATGGTCATGGTCATGGTCATGGTCATGGTCATGGTCATGGTCATGGTCATGGTCATGGTCATGGTCATGGTCATGGTCATGGTCATGGTCATGGTCATGGTCATGGTCATGGTCATGGTCATGGTCATGGTCATGGTCATGGTCATGGTCATGGTCATGGTCATGGTCATGGTCATGGTCATGGTCATGGTCATGGTCATGGTCATGGTCATGGTCATGGTCATGGTCATGGTCATGGTCATGGTCTGGTCATGGTCATGGTCATGGTCATGGTCATGGCCATGGTCATCATCGTCATCGTCATCGTCATCGTCATCGTCATGGTCATGGTCATGGTCATGGTCATCGTCATCGTCATCGTCATCGTCATCGTCGTCATCGTCATTATCGTCATCATCGTCGTCATTGTCATCGTCATCGTCGTTGTCGTCGTCGTCGTCGTCGTTGTCATGTGCATTGTTATCGTCATCGTCATCATCATCATCATGATCATCGTCATCCTCATCCTCACTGTCATCCTCATCGTCATCGTCATGATCGTCGTCGTCGTAGTCATGATCATGGTCATGATCATGGTCATGGTCATGGTCATGGTCATGGTCATGGTCTGGTCATGGTCATGGTCATGGTCATGGTCATGGTCATGGTCATGGTCATGGTCATGGTCATGGTCATGGTCATCATCGTCATCGTCATCGTCATCGTCATCGTCATCGTCAAGGTCATGGTCATCGTCATCGTCATCGTCATCGTCATCGTCATCGTCGTCATCGTCATTATCGTCATCATCGTCGTCAATGTCATCGTCATCGTCGTTGTCGTCGTCGTCGTCGTCGTCATGTGCATTGTTATCGTCATCGTCATCATCATGTTGTCGTCGTCGTCGTCGTCGTCGTCATGTGCATTGTTATCGTCATCGTCATCATCATTATCATGATCATCGTCATCCTCATCCTCACTGTCATCGTCATCGTCATCGTCATGATCGTCGTCGTCGTAGTCATGATCATGGTCATGATCATGGTCATGGTCATGGTCATGGTCATGGTCATGGTCTGGTCATGGTCATGGTCATGGTCATGGTCATGGTCATGGTCATGGTCATGGTCATGGTCATGGTCATGGTCATGGTCATGGTCATGGTCATGGTCATCATCGTCATCGTCATCGTCATCGTCATCGTCATCGTCATCGTCATCGTCATCGTCATCGTCATCGTCATCGTCATCGTCATCGTCGTCATCGTCATTATCGTCATCATCGTCGTCAATGTCATCGTCATCGTCGTTGTCGTCGTCGTCGTCGTCGTCGTCATGTGCATTGTTATCGTCATCGTCATCATCATCATCATGATCATCGTCATCCTCATCCTCACCGTCATCGTCATCGTCATCGTCATGATCGTCGTCGTCGTGGTCATGATCATGGTCATGATCATGGTCATGGTCATGGTCATGGTCATGGTCATGGTCATGGTTTGGTCATGGTCATGGTCATGGTCATGGTCATGGTCTGGTCATGGTCATGGTCATGGTCATGGTCATGGTCATGGTCCATGGTCCATGGTCATGGTCATGGTCATGGTCATGGTCATGGTCATGGTCATGGTCATGGTCATGGTCATCGTCATGGTCATCGTCATCGTCATCGTCATCGTCGTCATCGTCATTATCGTCATCATCGTCGTCAATGTCATCGTCATCGTCGTTGTCGTCGTCGTCGTCGTCGTCGTCATGTGCATTGTTATCGTCATCGTCATCATCATCATCATGATCATCGTCATCCTCATCCTCACCGTCATCGTCATCGTCATCGTCATGATCGTCGTCGTCGTGGTCATGATCATGGTCATGATCATGGTCATGGTCATGGTCATGGTCATGGTCATGGTCATGGTTTGGTCATGGTCATGGTCATGGTCATGGTCATGGTCTGGTCATGGTCATGGTCATGGTCATGGTCATGGTCATGGTCCATGGTCCATGGTCATGGTCATGGTCATGGTCATGGTCATGGTCATGGTCATGGTCATGGTCATGGTCATGGTCATGGTCATCGTCATCGTCATCGTCATCGTCGTCATCGTCATTATCGTCATCATCGTCGTCATTGTCATCGTCATCATCGTCGTCATTGTCATCGTCGTCGTCGTCATGTGCATTGATATCGTCATCGTCATCATCATCATCATGATCATCGTCATCCTCATCCTCACCGTCATCGTCATCGTCATCGTCATGATCGTCGTCGTCGTGGTCATGATCATGGTCATGGTCATGGTCATGGTCATGGTCATGGTCATGGTCATGGTCATGGTCATGGTCATGGTCATGGTCATGGTCATGGTCATGGTCATGATCATGATCATGGTCATGGTCATGGTCGTCGTCATGGTCATGGTCATGGTCATGGTCATGGTCATGGTCATGGTCATGGTCATGGTCATGGTCATGGTCATGGTCATGGTCATGGTCATGGTCATGGTCATGGTCATGGTCATGGTCATGGTCATGGTCATGGTCATGGTCATGGTCATGGTCATGGTCATGGTCATGGTCGTCATGGTCATGGTCATGGTCATGGTCACGGTCATGGTCATGGTCATGGTCATGGTCTGGTCATGGTCATGGTCATGGTCATGGTCATGGTCATGGTCATGGTCATGGTCATGGTCATCATCGTCATCGTCATCGTCATCGTCATCGTCATTGTCATGGTCATGGTCATCGTCATCGTCATCGTCATCGTCATCGTCATCGTCGTCATCGTCATTATCGTCATCATCGTCGTCATTGTCATCGTCATCGTCGTTGTCGTCGTCGTCGTCGTCGTCGTCATGTGCATTGTTATCGTCATCGTCATCATCATCATCATGATCATCGTCATCCTCATCCTCACCGTCATCGTCATCGTCATCGTCATGATCGTCGTCGTCGTGGTCATGATCATGGTCATGATCATGGTCATGGTCATGGTCATGGTCATGGTCATGGTCTGATCATGGTCATGGTCATGGTCATGGTCATGGTCATGGTCATGGTCATGGTCATGGTCATCATCGTCATCGTCATCGTCATCGTCATCGTCATCGTCATGGTCATGGTCATCGTCATCGTCATCGTCATCGTCATCGTCATCATCGTCATCGTCATTATCGTCATCATCGTCGTCAATGTCATCGTCATCGTCGTTGTCGTCGTCGTCGTCGTCGTCGTCATGTGCATTGTTATCGTCATCGTCATCATCATCATCATGATCATCGTCATCCTCATCCTCACCGTCATCGTCATCGTCATCGTCATGATCGTCGTCGTCGTGGTCATGATCATGGTCATGATCATGGTCATGGTCATGGTCATGGTCATGGTCATGGTCATGGTCATGGTCATGGTTTGGTCATGGTCATGGTCATGGTCATGGTCATGGTCTGGTCATGGTCATGGTCATGGTCATGGTCATGGTCATGGTCATGGTCATGGTCCATGGTCATGGTCATGGTCATGGTCATGGTCATGGTCATGGTCATGGTCATGGTCATCGTCATCGTCATCGTCATCGTCATCGTCGTCATCGTCATTATCGTCATCATCGTCGTCATTGTCATCGTCATCATCGTCGTCATTGTCATCGTCGTCGTCGTCATGTGCATTGTTATCGTCATCGTCATCATCATCATCATGATCATCGTCATCCTCATCCTCACCGTCATCGTCATCGTCATCGTCATGATCGTCGTCGTCGTGGTCATGATCATGGTCATGGTCATGGTCATGGTCATGGTCATGGTCATGGTCATGGTCATGGTCATGGTCATGGTCATGGTCATGGTCATGGTCATGGTCATGGTCATGGTCATGGTCATGGTCATGGTCATGGTCATGGTCATGGTCATGGTCATGGTCATGGTCATGGTCATGGTCATGGTCATGGTCATGGTCATGGTCATGGTCATGGTCATGGTCATGGTCATGGTCATGGTCATGGTCATGGTCATGGTCATGGTCATGGTCATGGTCATGGTCATGGTCATGGTCATGGTCATGGTCATGGTCATGGTCATGGTCATGGTCATGGTCTGGTCATGGTCATGGTCATGGTCATGGTCATGGCCATGGTCATCATCGTCATCGTCATCGTCATCGTCATCGTCATGGTCATGGTCATGGTCATGGTCATCGTCATCGTCATCGTCATCGTCATCGTCGTCATCGTCATTATCGTCATCATCGTCGTCATTGTCATCGTCATCGTCGTTGTCGTCGTCGTCGTCGTCGTCGTCATGTGCATTGTTATCGTCATCGTCATCATCATCATCATGATCATCGTCATCCTCATCCTCACTGTCATCGTCATCGTCATCGTCATGATCGTCGTCGTCGTCGTCGTGTCATGATCATGGTCATGGTCATGGTCATGGTCATGGTCATGGTCATGGTCATGGTCATGGTCATGGTCATGGTCATGGTCATGGTCATGGTCATGGTCATGGTCATGGTCATGGTCATGGTCATGGTCATGGTCATGGTCATGGTCATGGTCATGGTCATGGTCATGGTCATGGTCATGGTCATGGTCATGGTCATGGTCATGGTCATGGTCATGGTCATGGTCATGGTCATGGTCATGGTCATGGTCATGGTCATGGTCATGGTCATGGTCATGGTCATGGTCATGGTCATGGTCATGGTCATGGTCATGGTCTGGTCATGGTCATGGTCATGGTCATGGTCATGGCCATGGTCATCATCATCATCGTCATCGTCATCGTCATCGTCATGGTCATGGTCATGGTCATGGTCATCGTCATCGTCATCGTCATCGTCGTCATCGTCATTATCGTCATCATCGTCGTCATTGTCATCGTCATCGTCGTTGTCGTCGTCGTCGTCGTCGTCGTCATGTGCATTGTTATCGTCATCGTCATCATCATCATCATGATCATCGTCATCCTCATCCTCACTGTCATCGTCATCGTCATCGTCATGATCGTCGTCGTCGTAGTCATGATCATGGTCATGATCATGGTCATGGTCATGGTCATGGTCATGGTCATGGTCTGGTCATGGTCATGGTCATGGTCATGGTCATGGTCATGGTCATGGTCATGGTCATGGTCATCATCGTCATCGTCATCGTCATCGTCATCGTCATCGTCAAGGTCATGGTCATCGTCATCGTCATCGTCATCGTCATCGTCATCGTCGTCATCGTCATTATCGTCATCATCGTCGTCAATGTCATCGTCATCGTCGTTGTCGTCGTCGTCGTCGTCGTCATGTGCATTGTTATCGTCATCGTCATCATCATGTTGTCGTCGTCGTCGTCGTCGTCGTCATGTGCATTGTTATCGTCATCGTCATCATCATTATCATGATCATCGTCATCCTCATCCTCACTGTCATCGTCATCGTCATCGTCATGATCGTCGTCGTCGTAGTCATGATCATGGTCATGATCATGGTCATGGTCATGGTCATGGTCATGGTCATGGTCTGGTCATGGTCATGGTCATGGTCATGGTCATGGTCATGGTCATGGTCATGGTCATGGTCATGGTCATGGTCATGGTCATGGTCATCATCGTCATCGTCATCGTCATCGTCATCGTCATCGTCATCGTCATCGTCATCGTCATCGTCATCGTCATCGTCATCGTCATCGTCGTCATCGTCATTATCGTCATCATCGTCGTCAATGTCATCGTCATCGTCGTTGTCGTCGTCGTCGTCGTCGTCATGTGCATTGTTATCGTCATCGTCATCATCATCATCATGATCATCGTCATCCTCATCCTCACCGTCATCGTCATCGTCATCGTCATGATCGTCGTCGTCGTGGTCATGATCATGGTCATGATCATGGTCATGGTCATGGTCATGGTCATGGTCATGGTCTGGTCATGGTCATGGTCATGGTCATGGTCATGGTCATGGTCATGGTCATGGTCATCATCGTCATCGTCATCGTCATCGTCATCGTCATGGTCATGGTCATGGTCATCGTCATCGTCATCGTCATCGTCATCGTCATCGTCGTCATCGTCATTATCGTCATCATCGTCGTCATTGTCATCGTCATCGTCGTTGTCGTCGTCGTCGTCGTCGTCATGTGCATTGTTATCGTCATCGTCATCATCATCATCATCATCATCGTCATCCTCATCCTCACCGTCATTGTCATCGTCATCGTCATGATCGTCGTCGTCGTGGTCATGATCATGGTCATGGTCATGGTCATGATCATGATCATGATCATGGTCATGGTCATGGTCATGATCATGATCATGGTCATGGTCATGGTCATGGTCATGGTCGTCATGGTCATTGTAGTTTCGAATGAGATGTACCAAATATCCTTAAGAATAACTTGAACGAAGTTGTGTCCCGTAAAAAAGAAACACGCCTTTTATTTGCCCCTTTTGATCTTTCACTTTACATAACATGACTTTGGAGATTCTAACGATGATGATGATGTCTTCATCTATATAGTGATGGCGGCGGTGGCGGCGGCGGTTCAATAAAGCTGGGGACTCTTAAGTTTCTCTGGAATTTAACTTGAAAGTAATACATATAAGTAGCCTTTAAATGTTCATCTTGCTTCCTTGACGGTGTACATCTCACTGACTCCAGATGACCCAAAAATCTTCAATGACTTCAACATGAACTTTGTGACAGTATTAATTAACTTTTACGGCTTGACACTCTGGGAACTGCTAAGATAAGGCTAAAGTTCAGATAGGCCTACATAAATCAATAGAAAGAGAAACGGTTAGCCAGCATGAAGGATAAGAAATATGTAATATATATATATATTGATTTTGTCTGTAACATTCCGGCCCCATAAATGCGTCCTAGCCTAGCATTTACCTAATATTCAAATCTACAAGAGACAAAATCCCTAAATCTACAAACAACCAGCCGCACATGGGCCTACATGCATACCGTAATACATATCATGGATGAGCAGTCAAAGGTTGTATGTGACAAGGTCACGCGCATCGTGTGTCATAAACATTGCCTCCCAAAAGAAACATGCTGGTCAGATGAAACTCATTAGATATCAACAGACGACTCAAGTAAACATAGCTTCGTGACAGGTCGTGTCAGCTCATTGTGATGTGTTTTGATCTTGGCTGACCTTACCAGGTTGTCCTTACCAGGATACGTCTCAATTACTCGTCCCAACAACCAGGAATTCCTGTGAGCATTGTCATCTACAATCAGAACCAGGTCATCTGGCTTCAGGTTTTGACTTGCGTGACACCACTTCTGGCGCTCTTGCAGTGCAGTCAGATACTCCTTGGTCCACCTACGCCAAAACAAATCAGCAAGATACTGTACTTGCTTCCATTTCCTTCTGTACAGATCGGCCTCATCAAACAGTCCAGGAGGTTGACAGGTTCCGGGGCGCAGGAGCAGCAAATGGTTTGGTGTGATGGGTTGTAAGTCATCTGGGTCATCTGACAGCTTCGTCAGGGGTCTTCCATTTATTATGGCTTCGACTAGACACATCATTGTGTGAAGAGTATCGTCTGTCAGGTTCTGCTGCTTTATTATGCCATCTAGCACTTTCCTTACAGACCTGATTTGCCTCTCCCATACACCCCCCATATGGGATGCTGCAGGGGGATTGAAAACCCATGTGATTTCTCGTTGGCGCATGTACTCCTCAATACGGCTGAGATTCCATTCCCGTATTGCTTTCTTTAACTCTTTCTGAGCACCCACAAAGTTTGTGCCATTATCGGATCGGATCCTGATCGGCATCCCTCGCCTACTAACGAATCTCTGCAGGGCATTGATGAACGAATCAGTTGTAAGATTCTCTGCCACCTCAATGTGTATGGCCCGGGTCGTGAGGCAGGTAAATATGCAGCCATACCGCTTCACCATGCTGCGGCCTCGTTTAACTTGAAATGGGCCGAAGTAGTCCAACCCAACATGACAAAAGGCGGCTCTAGGGGAAGCAACACGGTCACTTGGCAAGTCTGCCATTTGTTGAATCATTGGTTTCACATTTCTTTTGCGACAGTGCAGACATTTTGTGTTGTTCCTTCTTACGGCCAGCCTTCCCTTGATTATCCAAAATTTCTGACGGACTTCCGTCAGTACCCTTTCCGATCCCGAGTGGCCCGTCAAATTATGATAGTAACGAACTATCAAGTCCACCACATGGTGTTTCTTCGGCAATATGATCTGGTGCTTGGTTTCATCAGGAAGGTTGGAGTTTTCCAATCGACCACCCACACGCAGGATCCCATCGCTGTCCAGCACTGGGTTCAGCTTCTTTAGCTTGCAGGTCTTGAAGTTTGCCTGAATGTCACCAAATGCCTTCTTCTGCACGAATTTCAGCACCTCCTGCTCAGCTTCCAAAAGTTCATCTACAGTGAGGCCACGTCTTGGAGGGGTCATGGCAACTTGTCCGGGAATGTCCTTATTCCTGACCTTCTGGTGTAGCACCTTCTTCAGTCGCAGCATCCATGCAATCCCTTTCTTGAGCCTATACCAACAGGAATAGTGATTTATCATCGTGCTGATTGCCTGTTGTCCTCCATCCTGAGTCGGGTTCGTTGCATAAACCTTCACCTCCGGTTTGACCTCAATCATTCCTTCAGTCTCAATAACAATGGGCTCTTTAGGCCATTGCGTCTCCTGCTGTTTCAAGAATTCTGGTCCGTTTCTCCACCGATCATTTCCGCTTCCAATCAATTCATCGGCTGTCATACCCCGTGATACATCATCTGCCGGATTCTGATCTGTGGGTACATGCCTCCACTGAGTAGGCACTGTGCTCTCGTGGATTTTAGCCACCCTGTTTGCCACGAAGGTCTGGTATCTCTTTGTCTCATTCCTTATGTAATAAAGTACAATCATGCTGTCTGTCCAAAAGACGGACTCGCAGAGAGGGATCTCGAGCTCGCTACGCAGAAGTTTGTCTAGTTTCACTGCTTCGACAGCAGCCGTAAGTTCCAGCCTTGGGATGGTGGTGGTCTTTAATGGGGTTAACCTTGCCTTGGTCATTACTTGTGCGCAATGGACACGTCCATATATGTCCTCTTGTCTGAGGTAGCTTGTCGCGCCAAACCCTCCTTCAGATGCATCTGAAAAATGGTGCAGCTGGTTATGTACTACAGTGTCCAGATCTTCTGAACGCAGACATCGTGGCACAGAGAAATTTTCAAGCTTTGGTAAATCTTCAAGCCACCTGTTCCACTGCTGCTGTTGATGTTGGGACATTCCATCATCCCACCCTAACTTTTCCCTGCACAGATCCTGGAATATAGTCCTCGCTTTCAACACGAATGGACTAACCAATCCTAGAGGGTCATAAACAGAACTCAGGATGCTAAGCACTCCTCGTCTTGTCATGGGGCGATCTTGTGTGGTAATACACGGTCTGAAGGTATCCTGTTCTACATCCCAAACCATTCCCAAAGCTCGTTCAGTGGGCAGACCATCGCTGTCTAAATCTAGGTCCTTCATCCCCATGGCCAAGTCAGAATTTGGAATGGCTTTCAAGAGAACCCGGCTGTTACTGGCCCATTTGATGACATCCATTCCTCCTCTCTTGAGCATTTCTCGAAGACTGGTTGCCAGTACAATAGCCTCAGGGTCATTTACATTACTTCCAAGGACATCATCTACATACATTGACCTATTTACGGTTTCAGCTGTCTCAGGAGGGAAGTCTGAAGCATTGTCAGCTGCAGTCTTCTTCAATGCATAGTTTGCAGCACTGGGGCTCCAAACCCCACCAAAGATATGTGTTCGCATTCTATAAATCCTTGGAGCCTTCGTTATATCACCCTCGTCGAAATACAGGAAGCGGAGCACATCCCTATGATCCTTTTCAACCCTGACCTGATTAAACATTGCCCGCACATCTGACGTGAACCCTACCTTCTCCTGGCGGAACCGCAACAGTACTCCAATCAACTTATTGGTCAAGTCAGGACCTTGGAGCACATTTTCATTCAGTGAGGTTCCTCTGTGTTTCGCAGCACAGTCAAACACAATTCTGGTTTTCTCTGGCTTCTTTGGGTTCAGTACGGGATGGTGAGGGAGGTACCAGACCATTCCGTCCTTTCTGCTTATTTCTTCATCAGGCACCAATTCTGCATAACCTTCTTCCAGCAGGGTCTTGAACTCAGTGTTGTACCTCTCATGTAGGGTAGCATCTTTCTGAAACCTTCTTCCTAGGCTTTCCAACCTTTTCTTCGCCATACTGTAATTGTCCGGTAAATTTGGAGGCCTTTGTTTGAATGGTATGGGCAAAGTATAATGTCCATCCTGTAACACGGCTGTCCTATCCCAAAGGTCAACCACCTTTCTATCATCCATGGATAGACCAGTTCCATCACCTAGATTGTCGAGCTTCCAAAATCGCTCGACCTGCTGCTGTAGACTAGTGTCATTGTTGATAAAGTGACAGCTGTGCCGCTCATCAGTCCTTCCATTCTCTCCAAATGGTCCATTTAGGGTCCATCCCAGGGCTGTCCTTACAGCGTACGGTACTCTTCGGGGATCGTCATCGTGACTCTTGACCTCCAGCGGGACCAAAGCCTCCGGCACGTCCTGTCCTATAAGTAGGTCTACCTTGTCAGTGTCTACCGTCAGAATATCAAGTCCTTGTAAATGAGGCCAGTCATTTAAGTCGGACGGTTTTATGTCATTAGGCCTAACGTTGAGATTAGACTTGGAGAAAACATGAGGAAGAGTAATAACCTCCTTACCATCGAGGTCAGCCACTTCCAATCCATAAATCGTGGTCTCAAATCGACTGTCTTTCCTCTCTATTGTTGTCAATTCTGTAATTGCCGTTTTTCCCTTTAGTCCAAGTTTGGTCGCCAGACTTTCCGTGCATAGTGTTGCCGTAGAACAGTTGTCCAACATCGCATAGGTTATGACTTCTTCATTCCCTCCGATACCCTTGACCTTTACCGGAATGATTGGCGAGGCAATACGGTTGATACCGGCCCCAGTGGACAAAACTGTGGCATTGGACCTTGCAGGTTGCGGCTTGACATCGGCCTTCTTCTCCTGAACATCGTGCCCGTCTGCACGAGACTTGGGTGCAGGAGCGCCATCCAAATGAAGGAGCGTGTTGTGTTTCTTCCCACAGCCAGAAACTTTACATGCAGGAGGATTACGACAATTTGATGCAAAATGCGGTCCTTTCAAACAATTCTTGCAGACCTTGTTGTCTCTCACAGTTACCCATCTCTCATTTTGCGTCATCTTCTTGAATATTTCACAGGCCGTCACATGATGCGCCTCTTTGCATACCAGGCATTTGGGTACCCTGGGCTTATCACCACTTGAACCTTGGTAACCTGTATCCGTCTGGATACTGAACGTTGACCCATGACCAGGTCTTTGCTTGTTGTTCGACTTGTGGTTGGATTCTGTCTTGGATTCCTTAGCACCACACTTACCAAACACAGGATCATTTTCTTCCTCTGCGGCTTCAGAAATAAGCTGCAGAAGGTCCTTAATGCCTGGGTTTCCTTGACTAGGCCTATCATCCTTGGTTTTCCGTATCTTCTGGACCACTCTTTTCCATCTATTCTGAAGATACTGTGGCAACCTCTCAACGATCTGCACCAAGTACGAATCGTTTAAGCGATCCAGCTGTTTCATTGCAGTCAAAGTTTCAACACAGTTTTTCAGGTCATCAGCTAGATCTCTTATCGCTTCTGGACCCTTGGCTTGCCTTCTGTTGACAATCCGGTTAACCCAGGCCTGACTCACCACAAAATCACTGCCAAACCGGTCCTTTAAAAGTTTCCTGGCAAGCTTGTAACCCTCTGTAGGGTCCTTAACTGCACAACACTCAATTACCTGCCTTGCCTTTCCAGTACAGTAACGGAGAAGCCTACTTAGCTTGACACTATCATCAATGAGGTCACGGTCAACAGAGTTCTCAAACGCTCTTATAAACAACCAATACCTGAGAGGATCCCCATCGAAGGTCATCAGGTCAACCTTAGGCAACTGCAGTGTATTCAATAACAACCTTTGCTGCTGCTGCCCTTGATGCAAAACCTCCATAAGTGCATCCGGAAGTGCACTCACGTGACTTACTGGTACCTCCGTTGCCTGGATACATGTACTTACTTCATTGTTTCCTTGAAATGGAGTAGGTCTAAGGAAATTGGTGGTGACACTTTCTGGAGCCATCGGGGTCGGGGTCGACTGGTAATTGGAGATGTTGCCATGAACTTGGCCGGGATGAAACGCAGGTTGCCTGGGATTCAATCTAGGGTCGGGAATTAGGCCTACTTGTCCGGGGTCACGCTTTGGCTTGTCCTGTGACTCATTCCCGGAAACGCCCACCTTCTCATTAGTAGGTGACGTTCTACTTGAGTGAACCATGGAACATGCCCTTTCCTTGGCCCGAGCATGCGCCAATTTTGCCTTCAGCTCAAGCTCTTCCCGCTGTTGTACCATCTCGAGCTCCTTCTTGGCAAGAGCTTGTCTCTCAGCCAGTAGTGACGCCTCTACTTCATAAACGGCACAATTGGCTGCTGCCCGCATCTGGGCCATGGAAACATTGGACCTGTGGCTGCCGCTTCGGGTGCTGCTACGACCTTTGACAGACCTGTGCTCAGAAGCCATGGTTGAAATTGAATCATCTGGGCTGACACTAGTATCAAATGAGCTTACATCTGAACCGACACTACTGACCCCCCCTTCTGAGATCTTGTCTTTTAAAGCCTCAGACCAAGAAGATATCTCTTCTAAGCGTTGACCCATGAAACGCGCAACCCTATCGACATACAACCTCGACTCAGCAATATCTTCTGGACTGTAAAGAAGACTATGATATGCATTATGGCATGCAAGAAAATTTGTGAACAGCCTACCTAGTTCTTCGCCTAAATCATTTATCCTTGATAACTGTCCATAAGAATCAACACAGTCCAATAATGTCTGAATTTCGTTGCCTTTTCTAGTCAATAGTCCCTTTGCGGTCGACCGTTTCTTCTTTAACACCTTTAGATCCCTTTGGGGCACCATGGAAAACGCCATTTTCACAATCTGTGTCGGACAGCCTTGGGCTTGATCAGCTTCAAATCACTAACATATCGAACCTTACGTCGTGAGGTACGTGACCCATATGGTCGGCCTCTATCCTTGGATAAGGAGTGAGTTCCTTCGAAAGTCGAAAGACCAAAAAAGGTAATTCCATCCAGAATTCCTTTATTGAACAGAAAATGTAGTTTCGAATGAGATGTACCAAATATCCTTAAGAATAACTTGAACGAAGTTGTGTCCCGTAAAAAAGAAACACGCCTTTTATTTGCCCCTTTTGATCTTTCACTTTACATAACATGACTTTGGAGATTCTAACGATGATGATGATGTCTTCATCTATATAGTGATGGCGGCGGTGGCGGCGGCGGTTCAATAAAGCTGGGGACTCTTAAGTTTCTCTGGAATTTAACTTGAAAGTAATACATATAAGTAGCCTTTAAATGTTCATCTTGCTTCCTTGACGGTGTACATCTCACTGACTCCAGATGACCCAAAAATCTTCAATGACTTCAACATGAACTTTGTGACAGTATTAATTAACTTTTACGGCTTGACACTCTGGGAACTGCTAAGATAAGGCTAAAGTTCAGATAGGCCTACATAAATCAATAGAAAGAGAAACGGTTAGCCAGCATGAAGGATAAGAAATATGTAATATATATATATATTGATTTTGTCTGTAACAGTCATGGTCATGGTCATGGTCATGGTCATGGTCATGGTCATGGTCATGGTCTGGTCATGGTCATGGTCATGGTCATGGTCATGGTCATGGTCATGGTCATGGTCATGGTCATGGTCATCATCGTCATCGTCATCGTCATCGTCATCGTCATCGTCATGGTCATGGTCATCGTCATCGTCATCGTCATCGTCATCGTCATCGTCGTCATCGTCATTATCGTCATCATCGTCGTCATTGTCATCGTCATCGTCGTTGTCGTCGTCGTCGTCGTCATGTGCATTGTTATCGTCATCGTCATCATCATCATCATGATCATCGTCATCCTCATCCTCACCGTCATCGTCATCGTCATCGTCATGATCGTCGTCGTCGTGGTCATGATCATGGTCATGATCATGGTCATGGTCATGGTCGTGGTCATGGTCATGGTCTGATCATGGTCATGGTCATGGTCATGGTCATGGTCATGGTCATGGTCATGGTCATGGTCATCATCGTCATCGTCATCGTCATCGTCATCGTCATGGTCATGGTCATGGTCATCGTCATCGTCATCGTCATCGTCATCGTCATCGTCGTCATCGTCATTATCGTCATCATCGTCGTCAATGTCATCGTCATCGTCGTTGTCGTCGTCGTCGTCGTCGTCGTCATGTGCATTGTTATCGTCATCGTCATCATCATCATCATGATCATCGTCATCCTCATCCTCACCGTCATCGTCATCGTCATCGTCATGATCGTCGTCGTCGTGGTCATGATCATGGTCATGATCATGGTCATGGTCATGGTCATGGTCATGGTCATGGTCATGGTTTGGTCATGGTCATGGTCATGGTCATGGTCATGGTCTGGTCATGGTCATGGTCATGGTCATGGTCATGGTCATGGTCATGGTCCATGGTCCATGGTCATGGTCATGGTCATGGTCATGGTCATGGTCATGGTCATGGTCATGGTCATGGTCATGGTCATGGTCATCGTCATCGTCATCGTCATCGTCGTCATCGTCATTATCGTCATCATCGTCGTCATTGTCATCGTCATCATCGTCGTCATTGTCATCGTCGTCGTCGTCATGTGCATTGATATCGTCATCGTCATCATCATCATCATGATCATCGTCATCCTCATCCTCACCGTCATCGTCATCGTCATCGTCATGATCGTCGTCGTCGTGGTCATGATCATGGTCATGGTCATGGTCATGGTCATGGTCATGGTCATGGTCATGATCATGGTCATGGTCATGGTCATGGTCGTCATCGTCATCGTCATCGTCATGGTCATGGTCATGGTCATGGTCATGGTCATGGTCATGGTCATGGTCATGGTCATGGTCATGGTCATGGTCATGGTCATGGTCATGGTCATGGTCATGGTCATGGTCATGGTCATGGTCATGGTCATGGTCATGGTCATGGTCATGGTCATGGTCATGGTCATGGTCATGGTCATGGTCATGGTCATGGTCATGGTCATGGTCATGGTCATGGTCATGGTCATGGTCATGGTCATGGTCATGGTCATGGTCATGGTCATGGTCATGGTCATGGTCATGGTCATGGTCATGGTCATGGTCATGGTCATGGTCATGGTCATGGTCATGGTCATGGTCATGGTCATGGTCATGGTCATGGTCATGGTCATGGTCATGGTCATGGTCATGGTCATGGTCATGGTCATGGTCATGGTCATGGTCATGGTCATGGTCATGGTCATGGTCATGGTCATGGTCATGGTCATGGTCATGGTCATGGTCATGGTCATGGTCATGGTCATGGTCATGGTCATGGTCATGGTCATGGTCATGGTCATGGTCATGGTCATGGTCATGGTCATGGTCATGGTCATGGTCATGGTCATGGTCATGGTCATGGTCATGGTCATGGTCATGGTCATGGTCATGGTCATGGTCATGGTCATGGTCATGGTCATGGTCATCATCGTCATCGTCATCGTCATCGTCATCGTCATCGTCATCGTCATGGTCATCGTCATCGTCATCGTCATCGTCATCGTCGTCATCGTCATTATCGTCATCATCGTCGTCAATGTCATCGTCATCGTCGTTGTCGTCGTCGTCGTCGTCGTCGTCATGTGCATTGTTATCGTCATCGTCATCATCATCATCATGATCATCGTCATCCTCATCCTCACCGTCATCGTCATCGTCATCGTCATGATCGTCGTCGTCGTGGTCATGATCATGGTCATGATCATGGTCATGGTCATGGTCATGGTCATGGTCATGGTCATGGTTTGGTCATGGTCATGGTCATGGTCATGGTCATGGTCTGGTCATGGTCATGGTCATGGTCATGGTCATGGTCATGGTCCATGGTCCATGGTCATGGTCATGGTCATGGTCATGGTCATGGTCATGGTCATGGTCATGGTCATGGTCATGGTCATGGTCATGGTCATCGTCATCGTCATCGTCATCGTCATCGTCATCGTCGTCATCGTCATTATCGTCATCATCGTCGTCAATGTCATCGTCATCGTCGTTGTCGTCGTCGTCGTCGTCGTCGTCATGTGCATTGTTATCGTCATTGTCATCATCATCATCATGATCATCGTCATCCTCATCCTCACCGTCATCGTCATCGTCATCGTCATGATCGTCGTCGTCGTGGTCATGATCATGGTCATGATCATGGTCATGGTCATGGTCATGGTCATGGTCATGGTCATGGTTTGGTCATGGTCATGGTCATGGTCATGGTCATGGTCTGGTCATGGTCATGGTCATGGTCATGGTCATGGTCATGGTCCATGGTCCATGGTCATGGTCATGGTCATGGTCATGGTCATGGTCATGGTCATGGTCATGGTCATGGTCATGGTCATCGTCATCGTCATCGTCATCGTCATCGTCGTCATCGTCATTATCGTCATCATCGTCGTCATTGTCATCGTCATCATCGTCGTCATTGTCATCGTCGTCGTCGTCATGTGCATTGATATCGTCATCGTCATCATCATCATCATGATCATCGTCATCCTCATCCTCACCGTCATCGTCATCGTCATCGTCATGATCGTCGTCGTCGTGGTCATGATCATGGTCATGGTCATGGTCATGGTCATGGTCATGGTCATGGTCATGGTCATGGTCATGGTCATGGTCATGGTCATGGTCATGGTCATGGTCATGGTCATGATCATGATCATGGTCATGGTCATGGTCGTCGTCATGGTCATGGTCATGGTCATGGTCATGGTCATGGTCATGGTCATGGTCATGGTCATGGTCATGGTCATGGTCATGGTCATGGTCATGGTCATGGTCATGGTCATGGTCATGGTCATGGTCATGGTCATGGTCATGGTCATGGTCATGGTCATGGTCATGGTCATGGTCATGGTCATGGTCATGGTCATGGTCATGGTCATGGTCATGGTCATGGTCATGGTCGTCATGGTCATGGTCATGGTCATGGTCATGGTCATGGTCATGGTCATGGTCTGGTCATGGTCATGGTCATGGTCATGGTCATGGTCATGGTCATGGTCATGGTCATGGTCATCATCGTCATCGTCATCGTCATCGTCATCGTCATTGTCATGGTCATGGTCATCGTCATCGTCATCGTCATCGTCATCGTCATCGTCGTCATCGTCATTATCGTCATCATCGTCGTCATTGTCATCGTCATCGTCGTTGTCGTCGTCGTCGTCGTCGTCGTCATGTGCATTGTTATCGTCATCGTCATCATCATCATCATGATCATCGTCATCCTCATCCTCACCGTCATCGTCATCGTCATCGTCATGATCGTCGTCGTCGTGGTCATGATCATGGTCATGATCATGGTCATGGTCATGGTCATGGTCATGGTCATGGTCTGATCATGGTCATGGTCATGGTCATGGTCATGGTCATGGTCATGGTCATGGTCATGGTCATCATCGTCATCGTCATCGTCATCGTCATCGTCATCGTCATGGTCATGGTCATCGTCATCGTCATCGTCATCGTCATCGTCATCATCGTCATCGTCATTATCGTCATCATCGTCGTCAATGTCATCGTCATCGTCGTTGTCGTCGTCGTCGTCGTCGTCGTCATGTGCATTGTTATCGTCATCGTCATCATCATCATCATGATCATCGTCATCCTCATCCTCACCGTCATCGTCATCGTCATCGTCATGATCGTCGTCGTCGTGGTCATGATCATGGTCATGATCATGGTCATGGTCATGGTCATGGTCATGGTCATGGTCATGGTCATGGTCATGGTTTGGTCATGGTCATGGTCATGGTCATGGTCATGGTCTGGTCATGGTCATGGTCATGGTCATGGTCATGGTCATGGTCATGGTCATGGTCCATGGTCATGGTCATGGTCATGGTCATGGTCATGGTCATGGTCATGGTCATCGTCATCGTCATCGTCATCGTCGTCATCGTCATTATCGTCATCATCGTCGTCATTGTCATCGTCATCATCGTCGTCATTGTCATCGTCGTCGTCGTCATGTGCATTGTTATCGTCATCGTCATCATCATCATCATGATCATCGTCATCCTCATCCTCACCGTCATCGTCATCGTCATCGTCATGATCGTCGTCGTCGTGGTCATGATCATGGTCATGGTCATGGTCATGGTCATGGTCATGGTCATGGTCATGGTCATGGTCATGGTCATGGTCATGGTCATGGTCATGGTCATGGTCATGGTCATGGTCATGGTCATGGTCATGGTCATGGTCATGGTCATGGTCATGGTCATGGTCATGGTCATGGTCATGGTCATGGTCTGGTCATGGTCATGGTCATGGTCATGGTCATGGCCATGGTCATCATCGTCATCGTCATCGTCATCGTCATCGTCATGGTCATGGTCATGGTCATGGTCATCGTCATCGTCATCGTCATCGTCATCGTCGTCATCGTCATTATCGTCATCATCGTCGTCATTGTCATCGTCATCGTCGTTGTCGTCGTCGTCGTCGTCGTCGTCATGTGCATTGTTATCGTCATCGTCATCATCATCATCATGATCATCGTCATCCTCATCCTCACTGTCATCGTCATCGTCATCGTCATGATCGTCGTCGTCGTAGTCATGATCATGGTCATGATCATGGTCATGGTCATGGTCATGGTCATGGTCATGGTCTGGTCATGGTCATGGTCATGGTCATGGTCATGGTCATGGTCATGGTCATGGTCATCATCGTCATCGTCATCGTCATCGTCATCGTCATCGTCATGGTCATGGTCATCGTCATCGTCATCGTCATCGTCATCGTCATCGTCATCGTCGTCATCGTCATTATCGTCATCATCGTCGTCATTGTCATCGTCATCGTCGTTGTCGTCGTCGTCGTCGTCGTCATGTGCATTGTTATCGTCATCGTCATCATCATCATCATCATCATCGTCATCCTCATCCTCACCGTCATTGTCATCGTCATCGTCATGATCGTCGTCGTCGTGGTCATGATCATGGTCATGGTCATGGTCATGATCATGATCATGATCATGGTCATGGTCATGGTCATGATCATGATCATGGTCATGGTCATGGTCATGGTCATGGTCGTCATGGTCATGGTCATGGTCATGGTCATGGTCATGGTCATGGTCATGGTCATGGTCTGGTCATGGTCATGGTCATGGTCATGGTCATGGTCATGGTCATGGTCATGGTCATGGTCATGGTCATCATCGTCATCGTCATCGTCATCGTCATCGTCATCGTCATGGTCATGGTCATCGTCATCGTCATCGTCATCGTCATCGTCATCGTCGTCATCGTCATTATCGTCATCATCGTCGTCATTGTCATCGTCATCGTCGTTGTCGTCGTCGTCGTCGTCATGTGCATTGTTATCGTCATCGTCATCATCATCATCATGATCATCGTCATCCTCATCCTCACCGTCATCGTCATCGTCATCGTCATGATCGTCGTCGTCGTGGTCATGATCATGGTCATGATCATGGTCATGGTCATGGTCGTGGTCATGGTCATGGTCTGATCATGGTCATGGTCATGGTCATGGTCATGGTCATGGTCATGGTCATGGTCATGGTCATCATCGTCATCGTCATCGTCATCGTCATCGTCATCGTCATGGTCATGGTCATCGTCATCGTCATCGTCATCGTCATCGTCATCGTCGTCATCGTCATTATCGTCATCATCGTCGTCAATGTCATCGTCATCGTCGTTGTCGTCGTCGTCGTCGTCGTCGTCATGTGCATTGTTATCGTCATCGTCATCATCATCATCATGATCATCGTCATCCTCATCCTCACCGTCATCGTCATCGTCATCGTCATGATCGTCGTCGTCGTGGTCATGATCATGGTCATGATCATGGTCATGGTCATGGTCATGGTCATGGTCATGGTCATGGTTTGGTCATGGTCATGGTCATGGTCATGGTCATGGTCTGGTCATGGTCATGGTCATGGTCATGGTCATGGTCATGGTCATGGTCCATGGTCCATGGTCATGGTCATGGTCATGGTCATGGTCATGGTCATGGTCATGGTCATGGTCATGGTCATGGTCATGGTCATGGTCATCGTCATCGTCGTCATCGTCATTATCGTCATCATCGTCGTCATTGTCATCGTCATCATCGTCGTCATTGTCATCGTCGTCGTCGTCATGTGCATTGATATCGTCATCGTCATCATCATCATCATGATCATCGTCATCCTCATCCTCACCGTCATCGTCATCGTCATCGTCATGATCGTCGTCGTCGTGGTCATGATCATGGTCATGATCATGGTCATGGTCATGGTCATGGTCATGGTCATGGTCATGGTCATGGTCATGGTCATGGTCATGGTCATGGTCATGGTCATGGTCATGGTCATGGTCATGGTCATGGTCATGGTCATGGTCATGGTCATGGTCATGGTCATGGTCATGGTCATGGTCATGGTCATGGTCATGGTCATGGTCATGGTCATGGTCATGGTCATGGTCATGGTCATGGTCATGGTCATGGTCATGGTCATGGTCATGGTCATGGTCATGGTCTGGTCATGGTCATGGTCATGGTCATGGTCATGGCCATGGTCATCATCGTCATCGTCATCGTCATCGTCATCGTCATGGTCATGGTCATGGTCATGGTCATCGTCATCGTCATCGTCATCGTCATCGTCGTCATCGTCATTATCGTCATCATCGTCGTCATTGTCATCGTCATCGTCGTTGTCGTCGTCGTCGTCGTCGTCGTCATGTGCATTGTTATCGTCATCGTCATCATCATCATCATGATCATCGTCATCCTCATCCTCACTGTCATCGTCATCGTCATCGTCATGATCGTCGTCGTCGTAGTCATGATCATGGTCATGATCATGGTCATGGTCATGGTCATGGTCATGGTCATGGTCTGGTCATGGTCATGGTCATGGTCATGGTCATGGTCATGGTCATGGTCATGGTCATCATCGTCATCGTCATCGTCATCGTCATCGTCATCGTCATGGTCATGGTCATCGTCATCGTCATCGTCATCGTCATCGTCATCGTCATCGTCGTCATCGTCATTATCGTCATCATCGTCGTCATTGTCATCGTCATCGTCGTCATTGTCATCGTCATCGTCGTTGTCGTCGTCGTCGTCGTCGTCATGTGCATTGTTATCGTCATCGTCATCATCATCATCATCATCATCGTCATCCTCATCCTCACCGTCATTGTCATCGTCATCGTCATGATCGTCGTCGTCGTGGTCATGATCATGGTCATGGTCATGGTCATGATCATGATCATGATCATGGTCATGGTCATGGTCATGATCATGATCATGGTCATGGTCATGGTCATGGTCATGGTCGTCATGGTCATGGTCATGGTCATGGTCATGGTCATGGTCATGGTCATGGTCATGGTCTGGTCATGGTCATGGTCATGGTCATGGTCATGGTCATGGTCATGGTCATGGTCATGGTCATGGTCATCATCGTCATCGTCATCGTCATCGTCATCGTCATCGTCATGGTCATCGTCATCGTCATCGTCATCGTCATCGTCATCGTCATCGTCGTCATCGTCATTATCGTCATCATCGTCGTCATTGTCATCGTCATCGTCGTTGTCGTCGTCGTCGTCGTCATGTGCATTGTTATCGTCATCGTCATCATCATCATCATGATCATCGTCATCCTCATCCTCACCGTCATCGTCATCGTCATCGTCATGATCGTCGTCGTCGTGGTCATGATCATGGTCATGATCATGGTCATGGTCATGGTCGTGGTCATGGTCATGGTCTGATCATGGTCATGGTCATGGTCATGGTCATGGTCATGGTCATGGTCATGGTCATGGTCATCATCGTCATCGTCATCGTCATCGTCATCGTCATCGTCATGGTCATGGTCATCGTCATCGTCATCGTCATCGTCATCGTCATCGTCGTCATCGTCATTATCGTCATCATCGTCGTCAATGTCATCGTCATCGTCGTTGTCGTCGTCGTCGTCGTCGTCGTCATGTGCATTGTTATCGTCATCGTCATCATCATCATCATGATCATCGTCATCCTCATCCTCACCGTCATCGTCATCGTCATCGTCATGATCGTCGTCGTCGTGGTCATGATCATGACCATGATCATGGTCATGGTCATGGTCATGGTCATGGTCATGGTCATGGTTTGGTCATGGTCATGGTCATGGTCATGGTCATGGTCTGGTCATGGTCATGGTCATGGTCATGGTCATGGTCATGGTCATGGTCCATGGTCCATGGTCATGGTCATGGTCATGGTCATGGTCATGGTCATGGTCATGGTCATGGTCATGGTCATGGTCATCGTCATCGTCATCGTCATCGTCGTCATCGTCATTATCGTCATCATCGTCGTCATTGTCATCATCGTCGTCATTGTCATCGTCGTCGTCGTCATGTGCATTGATATCGTCATCGTCATCATCATCATCATGATCATCGTCATCCTCATCCTCACCGTCATCGTCATCGTCATCGTCATGATCGTCGTCGTCGTGGTCATGATCATGGTCATGATCATGGTCATGGTCATGGTCATGGTCATGGTCATGGTCATGGTCATGGTCATGGTCATGGTCATGGTCATGGTCATGGTCATGGTCATGGTCATGGTCATGGTCATGGTCATGGTCATGGTCATGGTCATGGTCATGGTCATGGTCATGGTCATGGTCATGGTCATGGTCATGGTCATGGTCATGGTCATGGTCATGGTCATGGTCATGGTCATGGTCATGGTCATGGTCATGGTCATGGTCATGGTCATGGTCATGGTCATGGTCTGGTCATGGTCATGGTCATGGTCATGGTCATGGCCATGGTCATCATCGTCATCGTCATCGTCATCGTCATCGTCATGGTCATGGTCATGGTCATGGTCATCGTCATCGTCATCGTCATCGTCATCGTCGTCATCGTCATTATCGTCATCATTGTCGTCATTGTCATCGTCATCGTCGTTGTCGTCGTCGTCGTCGTCGTCGTCATGTGCATTGTTATCGTCATCGTCATCATCATCATCATGATCATCGTCATCCTCATCCTCACTGTCATCGTCATCGTCATCGTCATGATCGTCGTCGTCGTAGTCATGATCATGGTCATGATCATGGTCATGGTCATGGTCATGGTCATGGTCATGGTCTGGTCATGGTCATGGTCATGGTCATGGTCATGGTCATGGTCATGGTCATGGTCATCATCGTCATCGTCATCGTCATCGTCATCGTCATCGTCATGGTCATGGTCATCGTCATCGTCATCGTCATCGTCATCGTCATCGTCATCGTCGTCATCGTCATTATCGTCATCATCGTCGTCATTGTCATCGTCATCGTCGTTGTCGTCGTCGTCGTCGTCGTCATGTGCATTGTTATCGTCATCGTCATCATCATCATCATCATCATCGTCATCCTCATCCTCACCGTCATTGTCATCGTCATCGTCATGATCGTCGTCGTCGTGGTCATGATCATGGTCATGGTCATGGTCATGATCATGATCATGATCATGGTCATGGTCATGGTCATGATCATGATCATGGTCATGGTCATGGTCATGGTCATGGTCGTCATGGTCATGGTCATGGTCATGGTCATGGTCATGGTCATGGTCATGGTCATGGTCTGGTCATGGTCATGGTCATGGTCATGGTCATGGTCATGGTCATGGTCATGGTCATGGTCATGGTCATCATCGTCATCGTCATCGTCATCGTCATCGTCATCGTCATGGTCATGGTCATCGTCATCGTCATCGTCATCGTCATCGTCATCGTCGTCATCGTCATTATCGTCATCATCGTCGTCATTGTCATCGTCATCGTCGTTGTCGTCGTCGTCGTCGTCATGTTCATTGTTATCGTCATCGTCATCATCATCATCATGATCATCGTCATCCTCATCCTCACCGTCATCGTCATCGTCATCGTCATGATCGTCGTCGTCGTGGTCATGATCATGGTCATGATCATGGTCATGGTCATGGTCGTGGTCATGGTCATGGTCTGATCATGGTCATGGTCATGGTCATGGTCATGGTCATGGTCATGGTCATGGTCATGGTCATCATCGTCATCGTCATCGTCATCGTCATCGTCATCGTCATGGTCATGGTCATCGTCATCGTCATCGTCATCGTCATCGTCATCGTCGTCATCGTCATTATCGTCATCATCGTCGTCAATGTCATCGTCATCGTCGTTGTCGTCGTCGTCGTCGTCGTCGTCATGTGCATTGTTATCGTCATCGTCATCATCATCATCATGATCATCGTCATCCTCATCCTCACCGTCATCGTCATCGTCATCGTCATGATCGTCGTCGTCGTGGTCATGATCATGGTCATGATCATGGTCATGGTCATGGTCATGGTCATGGTCATGGTCATGGTTTGGTCATGGTCATGGTCATGGTCATGGTCATGGTCTGGTCATGGTCATGGTCATGGTCATGGTCATGGTCATGGTCATGGTCCATGGTCCATGGTCATGGTCATGGTCATGGTCATGGTCATGGTCATGGTCATGGTCATGGTCATGGTCATCGTCATCGTCATCGTCATCGTCGTCATCGTCATTATCGTCATCATCGTCGTCATTGTCATCGTCATCATCGTCGTCATTGTCATCGTCGTCGTCGTCATGTGCATTGATATCGTCATCGTCATCATCATCATCATGATCATCGTCATCCTCATCCTCACCGTCATCGTCATCGTCATCGTCATGATCGTCGTCGTCGTGGTCATGATCATGGTCATGATCATGGTCATGGTCATGGTCATGGTCATGGTCATGGTCATGGTCATGGTCATGGTCATGGTCATGGTCATGGTCATGGTCATGGTCATGGTCATGGTCATGGTCATGGTCATGGTCATGGTCATGGTCATGGTCATGGTCATGGTCATGGTCATGGTCATGGTCATGGTCATGGTCATGGTCATGGTCATGGTCATGGTCATGGTCATGGTCATGGTCATGGTCATGGTCATGGTCATGGTCATGGTCATGGTCATGGTCATGGTCATGGTCATGGTCATGGTCATGGTCATGGTCATGGTCATGGTCATGGTCATGGTCATGGTCATGGTCATGGTCATGGTCATGGTCATGGTCATGGTCATGGTCATGGTCATGGTCATGGTCATGGTCATGGTCATGGTCATGGTCATGGTCATGGTCATGGTCATGGTCATGGTCATGGTCATGGTCATGGTCATGGTCATGGTCATGGTCATGGTCATGGTCATGGTCATGGTCATGGTCATGGTCATGGTCATGGTCATGGTCATGGTCATGGTCATGGTCATGGTCATGGTCATGGTCATGGTCATGGTCATGGTCATGGTCATGGTCATGGTCATGGTCATGGTCATGGTCATGGTCATGGTCATGGTCATGGTCATGGTCATGGTCATGGTCATGGTCATGGTCATGGTCATGGTCATGGTCATGGTCATGGTCATGGTCATGGTCATGGTCATGGTCATGGTCATGGTCATGGTCATGGTCATGGTCATGGTCATGGTCATGGTCATGGTCATGGTCATGGTCATGGTCATGGTCATGGGCATGGTCATGGTCATGGTCATGGTCATGGTCATGGTCATGGTCATGGTCATGGTCATGGTCATGGTCATGGTCATGGTCATGGTCATGGTCATGGTCATGGTCATGGTCATGGTCATGGTCATGGTCATGGTCATGGTCATGGTCATGGTCATGGTCATGGTCATGGTCATGGTCATGGTCATGGTCATGGTCATGGTCATGGTCATGGTCATGGTCATGGCCTTCTTTATCTGGCATTTTTGGTATTTTTCTACGTGGGCCTTTTCACGTTAGATAACGACATTTAAAGGCTTGTACTATGCTCTTGTGATGTTTCTCAGTGCAGAGAATCAGTTCTGTGTGTTTTGTATCGGTGTTCTTGAGAATATTGTATTTTCAAAAATTCGATAATTGAACAACATGAGTTGGGAACGGGATGATGATTTGCGTAGGTATTGATGAGGAGAAGAGCCCAAATGTGAAGTCAGATTTTAAAAATGTTAATTAAGACTTTGTTAATTAACATTTTTAAAATCTGACTTCACATTTGGGAAATTAAAAAATCGTGACGTCTATGGCAAGCGGATTGTCCAGTTATTCAAAAAACCTATATTTTTGCACTAAAACCTAGTTTTATGCGCAAAAATATAGGTTTTTGTGGATAAAATATAGGTTTTTTGACAAAAACTAAGTTTTTTGAGCATAAAACCTAGTTTTTGCCATAAAACTTATATTTTTACAATAAAATCTGGTTTTTTGCAATAAAACTAAGTTTTTTACCCTAAAATATAGGTTTTATAATCTTCAGTAAAAAACTTAGTTTTTTGACTAAAAATGTTAGTTTTTCGGCAATAACTGGACAAACGGCCAAAAAACCTATATTTATGCTTAAAAAACCTGGTTTTATACAAAAACTTAGTTTTTGTTCAATAAAACCAGTATTTTTGTAGAAAATATAGGTTTCTTGAATAACTGGACATGCTCAAAAAACTTAGTTTTTGTCAAAAAAACCTATATTTTATCCACAAAAACTAAGTTTTTTGCGCAAAAACTATTTTTTTTTGGGTGGGACACTCTACAAACACAAAACAAAGAACAAAATAGATTATTGTCATCTCAGATCATATTCATGGCTAAAATAACATAAATATTGTTCAATTCATGAAGAGATAATATTTAAATACGTTTGTTTTGTAAGTTGTTTTTGTTGTTTACTCCCAGTTCTCAGAAATTTTATAGTTTCATTACTCCCGGTCCTCCGACTACAACGTTTCCTCCCGGTTACATGAGAGAACTTGGAGAAAAATTGGTTATTTTAGGTGTGGGGATTTAACTCTTCACTAGAAACTTGTCCCTCGGTCATGAATTTCCATACAAGATTAGACATTCTAGCCATGTTACGGTCAGAACACCTTACATCGTATGTTCGTTTCTGCATCGCGTCAGAGTGTTTCATCAAATTAGCCAAACCACGCTCGTTACTAGCGCCGATATCAGATTCTAGCATTGTCGACACCACAGATTTTCTGAGCACCGTACAACTCGTTCGACTTGCTTTGTTGGAGGAGGTAGAAAGTTCACTGGAAATGATGTTGGACAATTGACTTTGATTCAAAGTCCGACCACTCCACGACAAGAAGACATTTAATGTTGGGTGACTGTGTCTCGTTTCTTCAAAACTTGGAATCAGAGGACGAATGTGATCGATGAATGCCTTCAGAAGTTTGAAATTATAACAGTTTAATGATAGTTGGGCAGCACCGTAGAGCGACATTGTTTTATGCTGAACAACATTGACTACATGTCTGTCAAGGTAAACGTTTTCCAGAGCAGCATCTACTTCATCAACTTTCATGTTTATTATAGGTCCAGAACGTGTCGCGTTGTTGAGACTCAACAGAAGAATTAAATAGTTTCGGGCTCGAACAAAACGGAGACGATCGCCATGGCGACGTTCATAGGTATTCTTCGCGCATCCATCTTTCCTCAAATAATCACGTAATATCTTGTGGCCAATGATTGCCCGTTTGCCTCTCAGATATAGCTTGATATGATTCGTTGTTACAAGGGCTCGTCGATGTTTGAGCCTCATTACAGCCGCGCGTTCCATGATTTTCTTCTTCAAAGAGCTATTCCAAATTTGGATTTGTTTGACGATCCGTTCAACTGTTTCCGATGTAATCCAGTCTTTATCGAGAAGTTTTCCGTACTCCACAAACTTTTTAAAATCAAGTAAGTAGTTCTTAACCGTACTGGCTGTTTTTGTTTTGAGAGAGAGAGAAATAAATTTGTTTTCGATCTCTTGTAATTTTACACTCACGAGGTTAGCACTGAAGTCATGACCGTAGATATCACTAATTATTTCAACATGTTTTACGGCCTGCAAGGCTTGACGTTCGTTTTTTTCACCGCCGCCAAACGTCTGTAGCCAACGTCCAAAAGCTGTAATCTCGTTGGCAAGTTGATGATTATTAACGCTGTCAGATTGTACTGTCGCATTTGCCCATGGATCAGACGGAACACCATCTTCGCCGCTTGTAACGTTTGTTATTTCTGATTTGCAGTGCTGTTCATTAGATTGTTTACTACACAACGACGATGAAGCAAACTTTTTGCAATTTAGCCAAGTTTATATAGTGACCGTATATGGGATCTGATCGTTTGATTTTATGTTTGCTACCAAGTAGATGCTTATCAATACGTTTAACCATGCTGAAACAATCTTCAACCGGACACTGATGTATGCTGAAAAAACCATATGCGTCGTTATTGCACTCGACATTGTCACGTGTTTGATTACTATTGATCTTTCGTTGGTTTTGCTCTTTTTGTTGCTGCGAAAACTTGAGTGATGCACGGCGATCGAACTTATGAAAATCTCTCAAATGACGTGGTAGATTTGAGATATTCTTATTACACAATGAACATAGATAGCAATAGACCCGATGCTTTTCTGTGTGTTCGGAGGTTTCCATTATACTTTTTGCCTGGATATTTCTCAGTTGTATGGTAATCGGAAGTGGCAAAATATTGAATACAGAAGAAACGTCTGCAAAACAATGATACGATCCAGTGAGCAATGTATCTATAGACGCCGTCGTAACAACAAATAGAAAAAAATCCTCGTTCGGCTGCAACGCTTTTCGCAGTTCTCTTTATACATATAGTAATAATCCCTATCGTATATTTTATCCGATGCGAGATTTTCATTCATTCTCCCTTTATCCTCTATTTTCAGGCAGTACGCTACCAGGTCTTTTGCATGGATTACCATACATTCTCTTGACGGGCGGGAAGAAAGATTTCAAATTTAATGTTCTGTCCAGCCGAGGGAGTCTCTGCCAACTTCCAGGTTTTTAAGTGCTGTCTGCGGCTACAGCCATAAAGTTCGGACGCAAGTGAGCTGAGTCTCCTCTTTATATATGTTGCTTCATTTAAATCCAAAAATTCGACATTACGGTGACTTTTGATGCTGTTGTGAAGGATAGACCTCTGACGTATTGGATTTAACATCTAGTCGTTTGCATCCTTCTATCCAAAATTGTCTCGAATTGTCAATTTGTCATGACAAATCCTCGCATAGACGACACAGGAAAATGTTCCATGTTGGTAAAAATTTGGTCTCACACAGTGTTACAAGAAAATCGGTGTTCGCAGTAGAAATGTTTATTACCAAACTGGAAATTTTCGCACACAAACCCTCCTTTTATAATAAAAATGTTGGGTATTAACAAACTCAACAATAAATTGTACACGTAGACAACACGCCCACACCTTCCGGTTCGTGGTTGGACTTTGTGTAGCAATCGTCCATTTTACCAACAGCAGATACGATAACAACAGGCACTTGCAAAATATCCGGAGGGTGATGAATGACACGCAGGGTTACATAAAGACCAACAGTTGCTTCGACAGCCACGCTTTCGGGCTTTATATGCTACAAGACGACAAGAAGCATTTAGCGGTGACAACGCACGAAATGGCCACTATACGTAAGCAGGCCCTCGAAGACGACGAAGGCATGGTGAGAAGCCGGGAGAAGGCAGCCCGAAGAATGGAGTGGAAAGTCAACCATACATCCCAGACCAAAACTGAACAGAAGGTATCCAGGATACAATATTTCATAGAAAAGAGCGGGTGTTTAGATCCAGTGGACTTACTCTTCCACTATTCAAAGGAGGATACACTATCCGAGGATGCCCAAGAGGTGAGAAGTTTACATGCTGAACACCAATTTGAGAGACTTTTCGCAAAATCCCTCGAACGATACCGGGCGGATAAAAGGGACCGAACCTTCAGAGAGATGGCAGACGAATATAAAGCGGGCTCGAACATGAATGAATCGGCCAAATATCTGTCGGTAGAGAAATCTGCGCAACTGGTTGAGGATCTGTGCTCATTCAACGGAATAAAATGGTGGGACTTCGTCAATTCAATCGAACTGGCAATGGATAACAAACTTCCTAAAAAAAACACGGTGTGCTTCATCGGGCCGCCTAACAGCGGCAAGTCGTTCGTGGCAAGGAGTATAGCGGAGTTAACACAAGGGGACTATGGAGAAATTCAAACATCCGGATCGTATGCGTTCTACCTCCAACCGGCTCTGAGAAAAAGGATCATACTAATTGAGGAGCCTATGTGGAACGTAGAAATCATAGAAAAGATGAAATTGGTATTAGAAGGGGCCGAGACCAAGGTGGCCGTGAAGTATGGAGGCGACCAAACACTCCGGAGAACGCCAGTCCTCATCACCACCAACAATCCACTGTGGACATGGGCCCCCAGCGCTAGAGATGCAATTGAGACCAGGACCCAATTCTTCGAGTTCAACACATTCGATACATTAGCCAGATACGAGAAAAACTTAACCCGGGCTGCTGGAGTGTCCTACTTAGGAGGATTGCTTATTTCGAAAGCGAACAAGCGACAGACGACTTTCTGTCCCAGATAGAGACGATCGATGCTTGCAGAGCCACCGACGCACAGGACGCCGCGAACTTCATTCACAATGGCCTTTAACTGGAAGAGAGTCCAAAAAAATTTTACTCACACAAACTCCACGTCAAAATATTCCTCAGACTATCTAGTTTCATTTGCTGAAGGAACGAAAAAATTCTGTTGGGAAATTTTTAAGATAAATGCGTTTTTCGATTTCATGTACATTTTCCTGTACATTTATACATATGTAATTTGTATGTAACAACCTTCCTTTGTTTTCCCTAATAAAGTACTTTTGGTTGCAAAACTTAACATCAATATGTTATTTAGGTGTTCAGGCAACGAAATACATCAAAATAAATTTGATGAGTGTATTTTGTCGATGGTGTACAAGGGGTAGTTTCACCCCCATTTCCACCACTTTTGAGGAATGGAGTCAAGTTCTAAGGGTTAAAAACACATATACACCATCAACAGATACACTCATCAAATTTATTTTGATGTATTTCTTTGCCTGAACACCTAAATAACATATTGATATTAAGTTTTGCAACCAAAAGTGCTTTATTAGGGAAAACAAAGGAAGGCTATTACATACGAATTACATATGTATAAATGTACAGGGAAATGTACATGAAATCGAAAAACACATTTATCTTAAAAATTTCCCAACAGAATTTTTTCGTTCCTTCAGCAAATGAAACTAGATAGTCTAAGGAATATTTTGACGTGAAGTTTGTGTGAGTAAAATTTTTTGGACCTTCTTCCAGTTAAAGGCCATTGTGCATTGCCAGTGTAGACGAAAACACAGTCGTACCGGCCGCCTACGATCCACCACCAGAGGCAGAACCGGCTTGCTCATGCAGCAACACGATGGAGTACAACGCGGTGCATCACATCACCGAGGGCCAAGAGGAATATCTGATCCTCAATCCAATGCCCAGCAGCCCGATGTCGACGTCGGATGGGCAATCAGAAGCATCCAACGTTGCCGTGAACGGCAGCGGCGACGAAGACAATGTGGACGGCTTTGCCTTAAACTTTCAACTACGCAAGCGGAAGTTTATCGATACATCTGCGAAAACAACTTCGAGCCAGGGCAAAAAGTTACCCAAGGACATGAGCGACGAAGCGAGGAAACTGAACGGCGGAACGATAATCGAGGAGATGGATACAACTTTCAATCTGAGTACGAACTAAAATGTATAGTTCAGTGCAATCTCAGCAAATTCTTGGACAATATGCTTACTACAGTTAATCTAGACTCATTATTCAGTCAGGGAGGTAGACAGTGGGCCATCCACCCAATTTCGGATGGATAGCCATACAAATGTGGATGGTGAACCATCTGCCTTTTGTCTTTTTTTCTCATCATATTTAAAAAGTTCAGAATTTTAGCATATTCTGGAAACACTTTTCAATAAAGAATTCACACCAGAAGTGAAAGAATTCGCAATCTAAAACTTAAAATCTTCAAACATGGCCGATTGGATGGCTAACCACAACAAAGTTGGATGGTGAATCATCCATTTGACCCTTTATCGTTTTGGATGGCCCACTGTCTACCTCCCTGACTGTTATTAGAGGAATAAGCAAGTTCGGGTCTCAGGTACAACTCTGTATAAAGGCGAAAGCCAGCGTAGGCGCAGTTTTTATTGAGCATACACGGTTTTATATTTGTGTCGTTTGCTGACAATAGTCCATTTAGCATTCTTTCCTGATTTATTTTGAGTACAAGACATTTGTAATGATAGAAACTGTCGCAACACATTGATTTGATAGCACATGGTTTGTACACTTGCAATGGAGTATACTTTTATCTTTGGCAACAGTCTCACAACAGTAAAGTTTACAGAGAGAACAAGCCACCGTTATTGGATACTGATACTCCATTTTGTATGTTTTATTTTATACTGAACTAATATTGTTGGAATTGTTGAGATTGTTGAAATTGTTGAGACGATTGTTGGGGCAACATTCTGAATGTATATAGCCAACAATGAAAACGTTGTTCGTTTTGTTCCGAATGTGTGCTGTGAATATTATGAACATTTTACACGAAATAGATTTGGTAATATCAAAATTTTTGTTGTAGTTGTTCGTTATTATTTTTGTCGACAACTCTACCTCCAGAAAAATTATATATTATGGGATATCTTAATATGAGATTTTATTATTGAAAGTCCTTTCTCATAGACAGCCACACAACTCTATATCGTTCTGCTGTCCGATTTCTACCATGGCTTCGTACGGTGTTATGAAGATTGCCAAGATGAAGCCGTTTTTCACCCTCGCCGACGCTCAAGACATGTTGGAGTTATTGGGGATAACTGGCTACCGATCCTTATATGCTGATTGTCCTGTGGATAATGACGCTAACCTTCTCGCTTCGTTCAAGAACTCTTTCTCCAGTGAAGAACAATTCGTCAACAATACGTCGTGGAACCTGTATGTGATTTTTCACAACATAAACGATAGGGATCGCTGTTACGCTCGAATCAGTCGAAAAAAAAGACCGATGTGGTTACGGTTCACGAAGGAGAAAGCCTATAAGGATATTGTCAGCGGCGTTGAACTTGATACTCACGAAGACGGCGAAAATCGAATGACTGTCTTTAAACCGAACAATTTGGATGTACATGCCGAAATTGTATACACGCCAGTTTCCAAACACGTGGAAATTGCAAAAAGATACAGCAAGACCAATATGTGCGTGTACTCCTGCAAACGACTGAATAGATCTGCCGTGCTTATGAACACAACGGATTATACCGAACGGCGATATTTTTCGAATGCTTTCGTGGACATTGTTAAAACCGTTGAACATTGCTCTATAGATACATTTCAAAAGAAACTGATGTGGTCTCTGTGTGCCGATAAGCCATATCTTTATTCGTACGACGACCAACAGTACGTTGACAATGAACTCTGTTTTGATAACGAACCATCCAATATCGCAGCACCACCTGCAAGAAAGCCGATACGCTACTGCACACACACGACTCACAACGGGGCTGATAGCAAAAATACCGAACATTGTAGAGTTTTGAATAATCAACCTGCACGTAGATCTCGACCACAGTCCCCCAACAACAGTAGCAACAGCAGCAACAACACAATGTTTGAAAGGCGGTCTGCTATAAACACGAGAAGTGACGAATACCATCGTACAAGTGGTGGGGATCGCCAATTGTTATATCGTTACGAAAGACAACCCCACAGACGCAGACACAGTGACGAAGGTGGGCACCAACATTTTAACATTTCACAGTCGCACAAGCAGCAGCGTTACCCTCAGCAAAGATACGGGCGTAATCCTACCTCATCGAATAGTGGTAATGGTGGACGACATGGCTCACGCTCTAGATCACCGATTCGTTCCGATAAACGATATACCAGATATTCACCACCTCACAATAACAGATATCGCACCTCTGGTAACTCTAAAAACTGGCAATATAGTGAAAATCGTGAGGGACGTGGTGAAAATTGTGATTTTCGAAGCTCTCGGGACAATCTCTACGCTGACAACAACAGTGAACGGCGTCCTGCAGTTTCAAGTGCTGTTGTCGTTCCACAATATCTGGAAACCCGGGAAATTATCGACTATGCGGATATTTCTTCAGATGAAAACGATGCATTTTATTCAGAGACAGAAAAGGATACCGTGAAAACAACTTATCAAAATATTCGTGTGCAATTAGTAACAAAAACAGACAGTGAGAACAGTGATCACGAGACTTATGTTGACACTAAAAATACAAAAAACAAAAAACAAGAACACAAGGATACACGATTGTTTGTTAAAGGGAGTACTAGACAGTCACGTAAAAAAACTCGTGGCCGTAGGCGGTCTTCTTCCAGTTCCTCATCATCTTCCTCCTCATCCTCCTCCTCTTCGTCGTGTTCACGCACTTCATGTTCTCATGTGTCAACAGTTTCTCAATCGAGATCCCGTTATAGGTCTCGTTCACGATCTCATTCACTCGTGTTAGATTCTCACGATGAGGTTGAAATAGACGAGGAGTCAACTATGCCTGTGGTAAAAACACCTACAAAAACTGTGAAAAAGACTGTGAAACCTGTCACGAAGAAAACCGTGACCCAACAAACTGTTGTAAAAAAAGCAAAGACTCAACCTGTTGTAAAAAAAACAAAGACTGTGCTTAAAACAGTGTCTAAGAAATCCGCAAAGGATTGTGCTGTTAAGGTGAAGGTAGAAAAGATGGATGTGGATGAAGTACAGGCATCTTCCACAACTTTGCCTGTGTCAAAATCAAGTATTTCATCAACACCCGTCAGTTTTCTACCTCCACCAGCGTCACCTAAGATAGAAAATGAATCGGTGCACGTTTTTATGAACGAGTCTGATGCCTTAGATTTGGGTACATTTTACGGAGATGACTTTGACGATGATTTATACAAATTAGATTTAAATTAGTGTTATTTATTTGCTGCGAAATGTGCAATTTCAGTGTTGTTATAATTTCACTCTGTAAACAGGAAGTTAAAACGGCGGATGGATTTTGTGAAAATTTTCAAAGTCCAACTTCCTGTTGGTAGTGAAAATGTAACAATACCAACAATAACGGTGTAAATATGATTTTTCTGCGTTTTATTTGTGTGTGTGAACAAAGATAACAAATGTGTGTACTAAAGTGAATTTCAACTTTATTTGGATAATTATACGAATTTTTTACACAAGAATTCGAGTCAGATCTTCGTTTTTGTGACTTGTTATTACCTACTGTCCACGACTACGTAATTATCACAGTTATCGTACAACATTTGCAATGCATCGTCTGCGCTGAGAGATGCGAGTTCTGCGGCCTTTTCTGTAACATTGGCAAAACAAGTCTTCTCCTCTACTGACTGCGTACCATGGAAAACAACGAGTTTGGAAGCTTTGTCCACAATCCTTTTACCAGTGTCCTTGGATTTCCGACCCATCTCCCTTACCAGCCGTGGCCAAGATTTAAACCGTTCGTGAGGGTCCGATAGTTCGATTGGTTCGTAGAGGTAAATATCGAAAGGCGGTGCGTCCTTGCGGAAATCTATCAGTAGCAGGTAACTATGAGCGTCGCAGTTCTTGGTCAATAGTCCCGCATAACTCCATACCATCAACACTACTAATTTTTTACCTATAGCTGGGGGTTTCGTACGTCTGGCAAAATTCGGATGCATTCCAACAACAATACCCCTCGCAGTTTTAAGTGGTGATAGTTCCCCAGGGGTTTCGAATTGTTTTTGGGTAGAAAAACTGAGAATGTCTTCGTAAAGATATACCTCGCTTTCGGGGTCCAAGTCATTCATGCGACTCGCCGTACGTTGCCATTGGACGGGTATAACCGATGCTTTAGTAGGGCCTCCTGGTTGAGCTAAAATGGATTGGGCCATGATTACGCAGTTTTTTTCACGAACTACACAATACACAAAACAACAATTGCGTTTTACTGATATACATATTTATTATTTACAAACATAAGTTACTACCTTCTAATGTCACTTTTCTGATATTCGCATAGTCCACAACAAGTTTCGTGTTAATTTTTAAAGACAGTAAGTTACCCAAATCACGGGTACAGTAAAATATGCCACGGAAATGACCACGTTTTTCACGTAGTTCGATTTCGCAAAATTACAATGAACCGAGAAACACTCTTGGAGGTGGAGGCGGTGGGAATTCGAGTTGGGACTCTGTCGTTGGGGGCGGTCCCAGTGTTGTTTTGCTATTACTGGTTTCGCTGCCAACATCTGTGTCCCATTCATCGCTGTCTTCAAAGAATTCGTCAAAATCATCGTACACATCACCATCAGCATTGTCATCCTGTGGTAAAGGTTTATACGCCGTTAATCCCGATTTTGATCCCGAAATTGAACCCGCCACACATTTAGACTGTTGTTCGACCACATTCATCAGATGTGATGTAACTTTCGAAAGTAAGGTTGGTCTTGGCGGGATTTTTGGAACAAATGGTGCAGACTTTGCGAGAGGAGCTGGTGGTGGTGGTGGTGGTGGTGTTGATGTCTGTGATGGTGGTTTTGGCGGTGGTTCTGGTGGAGTTGGAGGAGATTTCACATTTGTCGCAGTCACGAATGGAGTGGAGATATCCGAAGCCTGGAGACGTCGATGTCGCTGCTGTTGGTGCTGCTGTTGATTTTTACGGTAATGTTTTAACATTTTAACTCCCTATTTTTATTCGCAGATCATTACATTGAAATAATCGTTAACCAAGTCGATAGCGCTGTCTGTAGGTCTTTTTTGCTCCGATATAGACACCCAGAAATCTTTCACACTTTCGAATGTTGCGTCATCCGTCGTATCACTATCCATTAATGCTTTGCATTTTTCGTGTGTCGTCTTTAATCTCGAATTTTTGGACACCAGTGTCTTAAACTTTGAACGTGACACATAGTCCAACGGGTTGAGTCCGACCAGTAACATGGCCATAAATTCGAGACCATAATCCATAATGTATGACTTTACAGATATATCGATTCGACAATGTCCCATATTCTCCATGTACTCTCTAGCACGTGCAAAACTTTGAATGCACACGGTTATCATTTTATTCTGGAATTCTGACACTTTCATGGATGTCACCTTTCCATGTAGATCTGGCAAATTTAGGTACGTAACGTGTTTGGCCATTTTTACTCCGCGTTGTAAGAGATTTTTGGGTGAAAATTGCGTTATGGTAGCGGCAAAATCTTTCTATCGCTGTTGTTGGCTCTTGTGGAAATTTTGATTGTTGTTGTTCTGACTTCCTGGTTTGGACATAAAAACCGTTTTGTCCATAAAATACTTTTGCAGTAGGTCCCTAATACTTCCATCGAAAGCTCCTAGCTGATATTCTTTTTCCATCACACCCATCATTGGCAAATAATTTTCGGGGCTGAAATTTATAATATGACCAAGTGCTATGGAAGCATAGGTGATGGCGAATTTGTCGATAGATGTCGAAGACAAGAATGGTAGCATAGTTCTACCATTGTCATCATACGCTTCGGGGATCAGTCCTAGTTCTCTGATGATTTGCTGCAGCCACATGGTTTGTAATTGCTCGCCGATATGTTTTACATCGGTTGGCTTAGGCATAAATGCGTTCATGTATTGCACTTGATTTTCTGCCTGGTCCATTGTGACACCTGGTATGCCTACAAGGCTGTTTGGGTCACCACTGCCACTGGCACCAACAAATGCCCCCAGTCCTTCGGTTTGGAAACGTTCGGTTCGAATAAGATGTTTTAAATGCGCTGTTGAATCATGAGGATTCATTAGCGCTTCGTTGTTAAGGCGAGACATGCATTTGTACGTGGCCTCCATGCTCCTGGCCTCACCTCGAAGACTGGTGTTTACATCTATAATTTTCAATGGCAACGTGTCCATCTTGATATTCGGGGGTGATTTATGCAATTCGTCGAGTTCACGAACACATTCGTTTATCAGACGATCCTTCATCCACGGATGGGGTAGTAGGGAGTTTTGAAAACACATTTCGTCATAGGATTTTGTCATAGAGAAAATGGGCCTACTCATGATGTTATTCTGAGCCATAACATTTTCTACAGTAGTAGCGCTTATGGTCTGTGGTATTTTATTTCGACTCGCTTTAAATTTCCTACTGCCGTGTATGTCGGAACCGTTCGTACCACCAATCATTCTCATCATGGACTGCAACACCGATTGTGGATTTAACATGTCGTTACCCGTCGTCGTTTCCATAAACTCGTGCATATTGAAAATGCTCATCTGGTTGAACAGGTCTAAAAACATCTCTCTTTCATGTTTTGACATGTTAGCGTGTGTTAACATGTCTGAAAGCATCGTTCGCATGAATTCCACTTTTTCAGATTTCTCGTCTAAACTTTTTTTCGTCGTTTCCAAGGCCTTTTGGTACTTGTCGCAGAGTTTTCCCTTCTCATCGGCATCTTGCTTGCACACCTTATATCTCATGGCCAAGTCTAAATTTTTCGATTTTAAATTTTCAAACTCTGGTCCACAAGCCCGTAGTTGTGTTTCCAACTTTGCAACTTTTGCTCGCTCCTCGCGTAATTCATTCTCTATTTTCTTCTGTTCCCACCTCTTTCGTTTCTGCTGTCTCGTTCTTGCACCGTTCACATCCATCCCTCCCTTAACTCCACCACCTGTACCAGAAGTCGAAGGCGTAACAGAATCCATAGCACTTCCTCTCTGTTGAGACATGACAGGCGTTCCCGTACCACTAGCTAACATCGACGCACTCCTGTCCCGTAATTTGGCCAACGTGTCGTCTATGGAATTTTGAAGGGAACTGCTTCTACTATTCTGACCGGAAACAAAGTTGGCATTTAACGTATTGACCCTCTCACGCCTGTTGATTTCCTCTTTGTTCTCGTTCAGAAGCACCAATTCGAGAGCTGTAGCGTCCAGTTCGTTATTGCTTTCTAACAAGTCTTGTAAATTACCGATTCCCTTTTTCTGTGCAATGTAGGCCAGCGTTGGGTTATCTTTCAGTGCATTTTTCATGGTCATTTCATCTTGTTTCCTCATTGTCTTTTCAATTTTAGCCAATTCCTTGTCAGCTTCGGACCCGGACATTTTTGATTTATTCTTTTCAGCCGCAGCAGCCATTTCCGAGGGTGAGAGAGTTTTAACCACGATCAAAGTCTGATTCCCAGTCTTGATGTTTTGATTCGTGTTCATGTTTTTCGCAAAGTTGTACTTACATTCGTGAGAAAACATTTCCGCAACCACGGATTCGGTTTTTTTGGTAAAGTCATAAACCACTTCCCCACCATTTTCACCGTTTTCTGCTTTCTTTTTCTTTCGAGACGCCCCACCCCAATTGGATTCCAATTGCTGCTTGCTATGTACTTTCCCCTCGTCCAATCTACTCCCTGCTTGTAGAAACACATTATTTTCTCGCTGTAAGTCGATTTTCGTTCCGTACGCGCCGTATATACCACGCGTTTCAATATCACTCGAAAATTTGAGATATTCGATCACATCGCCGTCGTAGTTTGTCAAATGAACATTTCCAGCATATTCGGTCATCAATAGATGGATTTTATCCTCTTTTACGCAGGATATTTCAGGTGTGATTCTTAACACATCGGCAAAGAATTGAACAACACTTTCCTTCATTTTGTCCGTTTTTGAAGTGTTATCACTGGCAAAAATTCGAATGATTTCCTCCATATTCGGTAAAACGCATTGTTGTAAGAAATCTTCGCGTGTTCTGAGATGTCTAAGCGGGACAACACCCATAGAAAACATCCAACACATGCATCGTCTAAAATCAGCCACCAATTTTTGTAACGCCGCATATATATTCGACTTCTTGAACAGATCCAGATAGAAATTGGTCTTTTCCTTGATCGCTTGTGACTTCTTAAGGTCAACGTCCCTAAGTGTCATAGCTTTACGCCCACCGACCATAGCAGATGTTACGGATTTTGAATAATCGGTCGACGAGGTTTTATTCAGTCCCAATACCGCAGCTGTGCGTGACGTGGTACCTATTCCTATACCATGACCCTCTTCGCTTCCTTCCTGATCCTCTACTTCTACTTCGACAACCCTCGGTTCTAACGAGTCGACCAATTGTATGAGTATAACATTAACAAGAATATCACTCATTCGGTCGATGTGTTTAAACAAGACATTGCCGTAATGCGACCAAGACTCTCCATCTCTGAACAAATGTTGAACTGCCATGAGTGACGAAACTGCTGGAAAAACGATCTCAACTGGAAATTTAGGGTCAGTTCTTGGTACGCAGTGCAATTTCAATGTTTTATTCAGATCGTTTTCGTTTAAATCTGGCCGCATGATATTTATAGTGGGTGCACCTTGCACCAGTCCTTTATAAATCGAATACATGATGCCCCACAAGAGAGAAATAGTTAACAAAACATGGAATTGTATTGCAAATACATTTTTATTCGTGTTTTTGATAGTACAGAAACAAAAGAAATTGACAATAATATATTACATACATGCAAGTATATATACGCAACAAAAATTTTCAAAGTTCATTCCCCTATAAAATTCAAAGTATCTAACTTCCGTTTGAAAGCTAAATAAAAAGGGTGTTCAAACCAGGAAGTTAGACACTCGTGATTTTACATAGAAACGGACTTAGAAAATTTGTCGAAAAATTTTACACATATTTTTTTCGCAGCAAAATTTTACAGTTTCTGGCATTTTCTAACGCACATAGTCCAAGATAATATTATTCACTTCAAGTAAATGTACATTTCGCCTGTAGGCTTCACACAATCTTGGGTGTTAACGTCTGTACGCAGTTCGGCGATGTTACCGACACACGGTAAATTGAACGAATCGAAATACGCGCACACTTTCTTCACAACATCGTTAGAAGAATACAACATATCCAGCATTTTGGTCATTTCATCGTCTTCGGCACTTATCATGGGTGATATACCCATATTACTTGTGAATGTCGGGTCTTTAGAGGCGCTGAAATGTTCGTTTCCAATTTGTTTGAGATAATTCTCCATTTTGTCCTTTATTGCATCAGTATCGTCGCGGGCGAACGCCTTCACGACTTCAAGAATTTTGACAGACTTTTAACAGACTTAAAGAAATCATGAGGAGACAACAATTGCTGATAGCCTGTAATTTCCAAAATCCACGTGTCGTAGACATCGAGCAAAGCCTTGGTGATGTGGTAGTCACTGATTTCGAGGTTGGTCTCCTTCCTGTGTCGTGTGACCGCTGTTGCGACATCTTGATATATCTCGTTCTGTTTCATCAGACTAGCAGCATACTTGTTGATCTGATACTGGAAAGCAATTTTAGCTCTTTCCAGTTCCACACCAGTCAAATCCGTATCGACATCTCTTTCCGGTCCCATTCGTTTATTACGGGTATATCCACCGGTGACATCGTCGCTAAATAAGTCCCACACATACTTCATTGTTCGAAGGTAGTTGAAAAGTTCATTGATGTATTTATTATAGTCGTTTCGGTTCACCGTCTGCAAAGGATACATCACGTATTCATCTTTGGCATCTTTCTTGTCCTTTTCAACTTCGTGTCTCACGAATCGTGTTGAATCACAAATAGGCGGTATCACGGCCAATTCTGTGGCAATGGTCATCGGTGAAGGACCCGTATTTAAACATGTCACATTCGTACCGGCGTTCGAAGAAGAATAGTAAGTATCCTCTTTTAACGCGATATTTTTATATCCTGCACAAATGGGTGGCTTCTTTTCTATCGTAGCTTGTAAAGATTTGCCAAAACCGACATTTATACCGTCGTGATTGAAATTTACAGTCTGTATCTGCTTCAGGTAAAGTCTATTCGTGTCATTTTCGTTAGCAAAACCCTCGGGATATGCGTGGTCGTGTTGCACAAAGATATTAACAGGATTCCTCAGCAGACGACTTTCTTTGCTGACTTTTTCGTATGGATTTGTTGTCATCCGACCGAGTCGGAACTTTGAAGTATGGCGCATCATATTCGCAGCAGCAGCAGATTATTATGGGTGAGTGTGATGTTGGTCCCAGATGAAATCACTTTCGTTAATATTAAAATCTACAGAATCCAAGATCTTCGAAATGGTCTGCTTATAACGCCTTAGCTTCAGTTTCGTCTCGAGCAGATGCACAATCGTTTGTCTGGGTATACTTTCTCCAAATAGAGAAAATCTATAGCCAGCAGGGTTAATCGCCGTCAATCCGTTCAAACAGGTAAGATACGTTAGAAAAAAATAATCACCACATTCTAACGATTCTGGATCAGGAAGTCTAGAAGCAGCATCAGGACACAATTTCGCATAACGTTTCTTGGCGTTTTTAAACAGCTCCGTGTGTTCGACCAGTGGCGTGTACTGCCACAGGTGTTCCGGTAAGTCCTTTATTAAATCTAAAAATTTTTCGCAGCCAGGGAAATTGTCTTCCATCATCACACGTAATTTATTTCGACACGATGCGTAGTATTCGTCTCTGGTCGTCACATTCCGCTCCTCCTGCCATCTGTTTAAAATCTGTAAACACTGGTCCCTAGACAGTTGTCCCTTATGCAATATTGGACTGTTCGATCCGGCACACTGTACGTTGAAATGTTCGTAACAGTGTCTGATGATCACTTCCACCAGGGGCTCTTGTATCATAAATCGAGTAATCGTTTCGTGCACTTTTTGTTCGTTATCCAAAACTGCATTGCAATAAGTACAAGTAGTACCACCAGCCATGTCTGTAGATTTTTTCGTCATATTCCCGTGGAAAATGTAATGGTTAAAGGCGTCTGCAAATTTCATGTACGGATAGCCGATTGGCGTATTTTCCGAGTCATCCATTGTCATCCAAATCCCCTCTAACTTCCTGTTCAAAATTGATATCACAAACATGAAGTTAAAAAGCACGATACAATCAGGAAGTGTTGGACTTAGAAAATTTTCACGATTTTTCGCAATTTTCACGATGTTCGAAAATATCGCTGTTTTACACTATAAATGCACTGGTGGTGGGTCCGGTTGTTCCCACTGGTGGCATCACGGTCTCTCTGGTGTAGTTGAGTGGCGAACGGACGTAATAACACGTCCCACTAATATCGTCAGGTTTGCTGAACAAACAACCACCATCCTCTTGTGTTGTAACTAGGAATTGGCCAGCAAATCCAACTTCGGTTTGTACTTTCATTTGTTCGTCCGTGTATTGTGTGCTAGGGAATGAGAAGCCCAACTTCGATGTGAAATCACGCGGATGCAGTTGCGCAGATGTAACCGGATTGAGAAGTGAGTCGCCGTTAACGGTAAAATCAGCCTTGTCGGAACTCTGTCTCAGACCATAATTCGTAAGCACAGACATTTCGTAGGGGGTGAATGATGCGCACATGCTTGAATCCGACAAATTGTACATCCATTCGAAGTAAGCACGTGTTTGAGACACGGCGGGTGAATTTCCGTTTGCTATATTGCACGTCATGAAAGGAAAGTTGGGTGTCATGTTAGACAGTGTTGGCATGAAATGCGTAATACCGAATCCGCAGATATTGCTCATCCACCAGTTGTCCGATTCACGGGCCCTTGTTTTGAAATAGAATTGAATGTAGGGGTTAACATCGTCGTCGGTCGATCTGGCTTTGTGTAGAGGATGACCAATCACACTTCTGTACTTTGCACTTACACCAGAAGTCGCTGGAGCATAAATAGGTATGTAATCGTCGTTAAAGTCGTGCACCTTGTATCTGCCACTCTCGCATTCGATCATCGAGAACGGAGCATTTGAATCTGTTGGTATATCCATTGTAGCCAGTGTGGCCTTCTGTTGGGTGTTGAGCGTTTCGATGTCCCTCTTCGACATGTACTGAACCAGTGAACTGTCTGCCCTGCCCTCGTTAGTGTTGATATCGTTGATGGTCAATGCTATATCACCTCTTATCGAACGCGTGTAATAATCGATGCTCATTCTTGGCGATTTGTCTGCGTTGCAGTTGGCTTGAACTATTTTCGGGTTTTCGCACACGCTAACCAACTTAACGCCAGATATGCCCATAAGTGTATTTGGCGAAGACTTCAGATTCGAGGACAATTTACAGCTCACATCCCTATCTGTGTTCATACCGGTTTTTCGCTGTGATCCGGTATCCATGATGCTAACCATACCGCAAGGTTTGATGATGATGGCGTTTTCGGCGTACATTTTCTGTTTTATCGTGTTTCTAACTTGTAACGGCAGGTGAATTTGTTTCAACACCATCTGGGTCAAAGCAAACGGACCGGTCTTTTCGTAGCCCATGAAAACCATACACAATCGCAGATTCAATTTCCTCCCAGGAGCAGTGCACGCAGAAATGTTACAACTTCCCACGTAATCGTAGGGTGCGTTTTCAACGTTCACGTAGTTGTCCCATTCGTCTTTGTTCATAAATGTGGCAGCGATCTCATTGATTTTTGCAGTATCCAATGTATCGTCGTAGGCCATGTAACCGTCCATTGGATCTGTTGTGAGCCCGGAGTTTAAAAACATTCCTGTTGGTGCGTTATCCACCTTGGCTTCGCTGTCGGTATTGTAGTTGAACACGGCCTTGATATTTCTACACAGTGTTGGCAGGAGGACACATGAAAACACTTTCCATCTTTGAAAGTTCAACCTCGCTGTCTTAGTATCGCCTGTGCAACATTTTCCATCGAAAAGGTAATTCATATCGGCCATTTCGTCGTCAGTGAGGCCGTAGATGCTCCGGTAGGCGGTAATCATTTGATCAACAATCTGCTTAGCGCTTGTTGCAAACTGGGCAGCTGTTGTTTCGTACATATCGGGTGTTGTATTGGCTCTGTTGTCGTGAGCTTTCGGTTCAAACATTGTATCTGTATCTTCGGCATCCCAATAGAAAGTGCGATCGTCACCGGCCAAATACGTTTGCAATGTGTCCAGAGTAGCGTTCAGGGTTGAGATTTGTTTGTCACAAGCCATATAGGCCAGCAGCTGAGTACCCCTCAATTCTTGTGTTGGCATGCCCAGCGAATACGGTGGATATTGGTGAACAATCGACTGTCTCTTCAGATACATCTTCTCCTCTTGTTCATCCCATTCCCAACGGAAATTTGGCCCATACTCGGCTGCTAGCAAATCTTCTTCGGCGGCGTCGCCCACAGGCGATGATTTATTTTGGCGCACAACTCTAAACTTTTCCTTTCGATCGGTCACAGTTTCCACTAACATTTTCATACCCGACCGAAGCAAAACAGTATCGCTACACGAGTTGCTCAATTTATTCAGCAATTCGATGTTCGTATTCATGGCATCTTCGGCATCAGTGGCATAATGCAGCATAGGGTGAGTTACAGAGTAACACAACTGCTTCCTACCGAATGTTACCGGTTGTTTACACAACCCAGGTTCGTGGCTATGCACATCCTTTACATCGAAAAGCTTTACTGGATTCAACTGCGACGTGTTGTTCTTATCCAAAACCGACAGCCAGGACTCTGGTCTAAAATTTGCTTCAGAAAATACGCCCTGGTCGATTGTGGTGACCATATTTCTCGTATAGTTGATCGCGTCGGGTCTTAGCGCTGCTTCGGCGTCCTCTTGAACAAATTCCTCCACTGGATATATTTGCCCATTGTCAACCATGACCTGGCACGGCCGCGAAATGACCCAATATCCAATAATACCCTGACTAACTTCCGACGGATTTTCCTCGCCGAGTGGTGTATCAACCTTGTTAAACAATCGTCTACCGAGCGCAGTCATTTCGAAAAGCATATCGGCCACTTCAAACCCTGTTGCATCTTGTTTCAAGATTCCATCTTCGTTTTGCAACTTTGGAATAGGGTCCTTGTTTTTCGGTTGTTTCTCCAACACAACGATTTTATACACATTTGTATCTGGGATATTTTCAAGAGCTTCTGTGGGGAGAGTGTAGACCGGCTTACGATCGGTTAGCTTCCCATCGTACAGCAGTCCCATTTCACGCATGTACTTTATCGTGTTTTCAGAAACAAACACATAAGCAGAGGGCTTTCCTGTAACAGTTGTTCCAAGAGGTGAGGTGTAGCTAATAGACGCAGTATTCATGATATCTTTTGGTTCTTGTTGGGACGTTGTTGACAGTGGGTTTTCAATCGATTCAGACAGCTTCGTGATCAGCCTGGGAAATTCTAGCGGTTTCTTATTCATAACAAAGATATCCTTCATATCCTCTTCCACCTTGGCTTCAACAAACGTGTCTTGTCTAAGTTCATTGGTAATTTCCGTAACAGTGGTGCCTTCATATCTGGCACGTTTGCATTGCGAATACTGGATATCGGTTTTGAATTTTTCTCCCACCTTCCTTGTCGCAGCATCGATCGTGTAATTATCCATGGCGTTCAAATTGGTGAAGCGAACTCCCAGCTGTAGACTTTCTTCGGCAATGGCAGCCTCATCGGCAGTGTGTGCCAGTAAGATGTAATATATTTCTTTGGCCAGTCCACGGACTTGTGCTTTCGCTTCGGTCTCGTTTGACAAGCCTTTACCGATGATGCTGTTTAGACTTTGAATACTTTTAAATGCTTGTTCTTGCAACTTACTCAGTTTACCAGGGATTATCATGCTAGCCTCTGTGTGGTCGTCGATGTAGCCCCTGTCCAAGTGATAGGCAACGGAGTTGGAACGGTGTACGTTTTCACGACCAGGGCCGGCAGGTAAAATTTTCTTCACTGTCAACCTCTCTCTTAGATCAATAGCTGTGAGACTAGACAACTCGCTGATATAAGGCCTCACACACTGTAGCACATTAGACGAGGCCATATCTCGACCAGATGTGATCATGGTTACCAGTCGCAGATACAAAGGTGGCCATTCGAACAATGAATCGATATTGAAATCGCCATCGGCCATTCCACGCAGTTTTTCCATGGCCGACTTCACCATAAGTTTGGACAGACCGATTTTATTGGTTAGGACCTGTTGCGGTTGCGCCGTGGTCTGAACATTGGTATTGCCTAGGGTATTATTCTTACCCAGGCCCATACCGAGCTGCTTATATGGTAGAGTAGTCATCTTTGAGACGTTGCGCGAAACTGCGGCGTGTAGATCGCTATGCAGAAAACTGTAGATACGCTGATCGGTAAATATGTATTTTTTTCACACAAACACACAATTACAAAATATTATAAAGATACGAGCACCAGCAGAAAGCACTGATCTAATTAACGTACTATAATTTTTGAGATTCGAAAAGTACCGGCCAAGCTATTAAGCAATGTAGCATCTAATAGAGAAAAAATCCAGTTTTCGATTTTTTCCCGAAAATTTTCTAAGTCCCAACTTCCTGTTCATAAACACAACTTTAAACAGGAAGTTAGAACATGTTGTAGAGCTAACGCAGATATATGTAGACTGTAAAGCCGATTATCACGAAAATACCAAAGACACAACCTAATATCACATACAAGATGAAAGGTGGCTCGTTTGTCGTCGCTTTAGGCGATTTACCAGATGTCAAGTCGATTGTTCTAGAAATGTCCCTGATAGGATTTATTTCATTTTCTCGAGAATTATGTGGTGGTGGTATGGGTGGATGTGGCGGAGATGATCGGTCGTGGTATGTGCCGTCGATATTTTCATCTGCTATTCCGACCTCTATCAATTTCACACTGGGTGTGGTACTAGCAACTGCTCTACCATAAATTTCATCAAACGGAACATTTTTCACATCAGGCGTTGCGTCAGTTACTGGTGAGTCGTTCAATAATCTGTCCAACAACGGCGTAGAGGAAGCACTGGATGTGGATTGTGGTGGTGCTACTGCTGCTGCTGGTAGGTCTAATTCCGTCCTCGTTTTTATTTTGGTTAATAGCAATTATGTCGTCGCCGAATAATTTACACAAAACACCTCTGTCTTTAGTAGCACCGCTAGTCTTATCAATCTGGACCCACTTATGGTCACTTGTACATGTAAATGTGATTTTTTTCATCGTAGAATATCTATCCAGGTAATTAGTTGGACAAATTACATCTATTTCAGAATGCAAAAGTGGATACTCGCTAGGTATCTTGACAAACATTTGTGTTGAGTCCAACTGCCAGTTATCTAGCCTTTCGTCACTGGTAATAGCTCTTATAGGTTTCGCTGAAATTAATCCACCATAGATACTCGCATATTTACTCAAAACCGTTTTCGTGGTTGTATAGAAGAAAGGCGGGCATTTAGATTCAACACAAGACATAGGAGTCTCTTCACCGGCAACACCGTTAGGCGTTCCTTTATCTGCCATCCAAAAACCGTCCCATTGACAACGGAATTGAATAGCTTCCGACCCGGTAACTACATTCACCCATCCCCTCGGACAACTAACGAGCGCTGTCGAAGACCAAGGAAAAATATATCGGGTCTTTTGTGTATAATCTCGAGTAGACGTTCCATTAGGAAATGAATACCATGCACGACTACCATTGGTCAAATGAAAAGACAAACAAACAGATGGTATACATATATCGTCGGGTAAACGTTTTGGTTGCCATCTGGTATTGTTTTTACATTCCTGTTGCATAATAGTAGCAGGATATGTCATATTTCTCGTATACTGCGGACCAGCACATCTAAATAACACACGTTCGCCCACGTTGTACCATTTCTTTTTCATTTGACCTTTTTTATATCTTACTTTATTTCTATCCGAGTGTCTGTATCTATGGCATTTCTTGACATTTTTTACAATGTTATTTCTAGTGTCGTCACCCCTACCCCTACCCGTTGCTGCCGATGCTGTTGTTGAAGGTATATCAGAACCACCACCGCCACCGCTGCCTATAGTACTACCACCGCCGCCACCATCGACAGGACCGCGATCTTCAGACCTCACAGGTAAAGGCAGAAGCACCAACATCATCACCACCATCAACAGTAGACCAAGTATGAGGCCCGACGCAGAGAAATTCCAACGAGATGCCCTTGAACTCATATTTGAACAATTCTGTGTCCGGTAAGGATAGATTATTTCGAAGTTGGTGTCGAATTGTTATCTTTTGCCTGCTTCCGATATACGCAGGTTTCTCCGACGAAACACGTTCCTTAATGTATTCTTCTGGTGCGCTTATATCTTTTAGCATTTCATATATTTCGATTTCGCCCTCAACGTTAAACAAGTCTAACACGTCCTTGATGTTTTTTTCCGCTGTATCAAACACTATGCATGTGTCCGGACCCAACTTCACTTGCTGTACACGTGAATCTATTTTTACATACTTTGTCTGTAAAAGCCAGTCACAAGTCGAACAGTGGACATAATAGTACAGCAGTGCCTTTTCGATAACTTTCGGATTTTCCAATCTGGTGTTGGTTTCTTCTTTTTTTTCTCTCTTTCCTTTCGTTTCAGATGACGTCGTCGCCGCCGATGATTTCCGTGTCACGTGTCTCATCCAAGTCCAGAAATTCTTGTGCGAACGACTTATCACATGCAGTAGTTGGTCTCTGGTGAAGTATGTACCCGAAACTGAGAGTACATCCGACCTCTTGTAGGGGTCTTCCATATTTTGTCGAAGTTGTTGGGTTATTTTATTCTCAACTTCGGGCGTAGAATGCAACAAAGCCAACATCGATCCACGTGTGGTGAATGGTGGACTTGTATAATATCTCGCTCTGTCTTCTATGTTTTCTGGCAATCTCAACAAATTCCACATTTGGTGGCATTTATTTAGTGTACGAGTTTGCTCAGACCTTTTACTACTCGCTGAACCACCAGACAAGGCACTACTAACAACACCGTTTGTGCCACTACCCGTGTTACGGTGTTTCTTTCGCATTGTTGTGACAGATGCTGGTATTTTTTTCGGTTTGTTACCACCTATACCCAAAAATATGGCTGGGCCACCAGCAATAGGAGAAACTGTGGCTGCTTCTGAGCTACTGCTAACTTCCGCCATGTTTGTAGACGATGATATAGATGATCAGGAAATACTGGGTGCATGTAGCGAAATCGAGAAACATCAAATAGAAAAATTCTGCGACAGCATCTCGGACTTGGTTATCGGTCGTGCAATTTTGACCACCACCATTCCGAATTTTTTCACCGAAAGTAGAAAGAAATTTCTGAACCCGGACACGAAAAAGAAAAAAAACAACAGCAACAACAAAAGGGGAGGTAAAGCTCACAATGCCGCGGTCACATCAGCAGCGGCGTATACTGGACAACAAAGAAGGAATAAACTCTTAGGCATGACCACGACCGAAGATGAAGATGACATAGAATTCGTATTGATGTTTATAAACATTTTTGACACATCTGCGAAAAGATTTAACACTGCACCGATGAAACCACCGACACAATGGACACATTTCAAACACAGCCTCGGTCAAATTGCCGAAAAAGCATGACGTATCAACTCTACAACGATAATTCTCCTCGAAGCGTATGTTTTGCACAACATGTACAAAACTATATCCCTACCTGTTGGTGTCATGTTTCTCAATAATGTGAGTAGCATGGAAGAGAGTTTAGCAAAGCTGCGGTCGGGTATTATCAAGCAAAGTGAGTGTAAAATCGAATGGCTAACAGAGAAAGACATGGTCTTCGCAGATGACAACAGTGAACCCGTGGATAGTTCTAATTCTGTTGATTTTGACAAGAGAGCCGAAATGCGAAATATATCCGTGATACAGAAGATGACCAACAGACGTTTTTTCAACAAGAGGAAACAAGACACCGAACCAGATTACGAAGATACCGAATTCACCATTGACAGCTCACAGTTCATGTTCAGCACATGGATGTTTGGTGGACAAATGAAACGAAAAGCTGTTTTATCCGATCAAATGGGCATCGTGAAGAGAGAATATGCCGAACTTGTCATGTTTCTGTACTTTTCACACTGGCTGCGCCATCATAGACTTAACTTCCTGAATAGATTCATTTTTTTGGAAATGATGAAAAAAATTGCTGTCGTGTGGGACAGCTACGTGGGAAAGAAGGTGAACACAACGCAGTCAATTGTGGACACATCATCACAATCACCACCACCACCACCACCGTCACAACAGATATTTGATCTTCTTGGTGCTGAAGATGATGTTGCGGATAACGGTGGTGGAAAGGGTCTTAGTGCTGACACAGTTGGAACGACAAACGCTTTCATAGATCAACTCCAACGCCAACCGCTTGCCTTTGCTGCAAGAATGGCCAATTTCTGCGTTACTCACTGCGAATTTCTCGATGGAGCTGGACGATATTTTCTCAATATGTTGGAAAATAAACACGAGGTGTCCTTATTCTACAACAACTCCATATTGCCGCTCAAAAAGAAACTGAAAGACGAAATGAACGAAGTCGAAGTGAAAATGGTACGTGTGCTTGAAGAAATCAACGAACAAACATCCAACGCCATTCCCCTGCATATTTTCGATGTTCAAGCAAATAAATCATGGTGCCAAAACACATGCGATACCTTAACGAACAGGCTTAGCAGGGATGCGCTGAAAAAGGAAATGTTCGTCAATGTCAAGCTGCGTGTGAAACCAAGGAAATTTCCAGCTACCTACGGCACTGAAAGACCACAGCGTTTGAAAATTAAAGACAGACTTCATTCATTCATTTTTCCAAACACGTCAACAAAAAATCAACCTTCTGCAATGTTGCTCATGACCGATAAGGGAAACAGGCAAACTCAGCAGCAGTACGTCGTGCGAAGTGGAAATCTGACACAAATGTCTTTGCCCTCCGATTACCAACAAACACAAGTGGCTGCGACAGTTTCGAAAGAAGATTCCATAAACGTCGAAGGATTAGATTTCATCAAGTCTTCGGCAACTGGTATATATAGGTCAGCCAATATACACAAACAACCAAAGTCGCAAAATTCAAACACAAGAAACAATTATGTCGTAGCCTCTTTCACCAGAACGCCTCTCTGGAAAACGGTGAAAGCGACAAACCCACTTACACCGACTGTAGGCACCGTTCACGTGTATTCCATGATAAATAAATTCGAAGAAGGTGATGAGGAAGAGGAAGAAGAAGGCGAGGTCCTCTGTCGAACGACGAGTACAAGCGTGACAGTATCTGACCCAATGTCTGAAAACGAATGCCTGTACAAGATGTACAACCCGAAAGCTAAAGACATGTCGCTGCCCGGATCGACTTCGGAACTGACCAACCCTATCCTAGACGTGAAAAACATCATTATGGACATCGACTTGACTTCTTCTTCGGTTATGCATCTCAATAATGTTGTTCTGAGCGCCAAACACCTGAAAGAGATGTACATGGAATTAATTGGCCTTTCTGAGGAAATACTCTCTCTGTTGGGTCTCGAGGACGGTGAGCTGTGCAAGCATTACATATTCAAATCTGACAAGGACCAAGTTGAAACCGACTCGATAGGTCTGCGATATATCTTGAGTCTACCCGATTCACTGGTCATGTCTACCCTGGCCGTCAGTGAATTTGTCAACGTCTTTAACACTCTGCGATATTTCACAAACGTCTTATCACAATTCGGTGGCACCGGGGTGGACGATAAGATATTCGATGAAATGATCTACGGAATAGATGGCAGAGCAACTCATGGTATAAGAGGTCCATATCAGGCAAAAGTGAGCGAATCTGGTTATGGCAAGTTGAACTTGGTCTGGTGTGCTACGCGTTTTCCAGACGGGACGTTGTGCTGTCAAACGTCAGACTGCGAAAGGTGTGAACTGAATTTCAAAGGTAATGGAATTCCATACAGCGACCGATTTGTGCACGGAATCGTTAAAGATCCAAAACACGTAACCGGTACAAGGTGTATAGAAGAAATCCGAGATATAGAGCACATTGACGACGAATCGTACCTGAGATCGGTAGAGAGTCACCACCTACACAACTTCACTCGTGGTGCGTGCAAGGACAATGCTATTGCATTTATGAACGAAATCGAAATGAAAATATTGGCCATGCATCCTAATGAAGCTATTGTCGATAGAATAATGATGATAGAAGAAGCGATAAACATTGGTTGGGAAAAGAAGTGGTCTGTGCAAATGGCCAACATGATGGAGCAGGATGGTTACGATTGGTCCATAGTGGACGGTGTCCGTAGAGCAGCGTACGGCTTCAAATTAATGCAATCGAAAGACGGGAATGATCTCGCATTATACTTGGTCAATCGTGAATCGATGTGTGGTGGTGGTGTAAAATATACAGATTTCTGTCTGCACAAGGTACACGAAAATAACACAAGAGCGTACATCACTCTCGGGGCACATAGAACAAGCAACCACTTGGTACTAAAGTGTTTCTGTTTCAAGCCGGCATGTGAGAAGAAGTCTACAGCATTCAATTACTCGATATCTTTCGAAGACAGTGTGTTTCTCTTCTCTACCATCAGACGAGCATTCTACGATAGGGTGTCCATACCTCTGACGCAGATGTACTTCCGAAACGTCCTGGACATGTTTATCCTCGAACTTCCAAATGAAAAAGAGGTCAACAGTCGCCACAACATTGGCAGAAAGCGATTAACCAAGAAAGAACGTCAAGAGAGAAATGCTCTGGCTACGGTGCCCATTATCAGGAGTTTGGGTAGTGGAATAAACGACAAAATCAGGGAATTGGATGTGTTTCTGCGCAAGAGTGACAATGGGAAGAACAACACGTCGCGTACCGAAAATATCGCACCGGGAGACGAGGAGGACCTACCTCCCTCGGTGAATGATATTTGCTGTTTTCAAGAATACTTAGGCAAGAGCGAAGAGGACAAAGTGAAGTGTGTTCTTTCTGCGTATTGTAGCAACGTGTACGATGCCATGTCGAATATGTTTGTGTCATTCTTTCGTATAAGTTCACAGATTTATCTTCTCTATTTGGAACCAAACGATAACTTGACCATACAAGAAGTTCCCGAACACACGGTGAACACAGCTGCTGCTATTCCATCAACAAGTGGTGTTGGTCCTGCAACCGGTGGAATGGAAAACAGCGAGAGCGAAGACGATGAGATGGATGTTGACGGCACGTTTGATTTTGCGGCGAATATCAAGTCGTATATCGAATCACAATCAGAAATTCAGGCAAATATGGCCAACGGGAGACGTCAAGTGTACGCATCTAGGAACCCAATTCATCTATACCGTCTTTTGGGTGGTACAGATGTCACAGATCATAGACTGATGAAGTTGGAGAATGTTGTAAGTGTCGAACCATTGCTACTGAGCAAACTAAAGACACTACTCGTGAACGAAGGCAAAGAAATATAGACATTTTTCGTGAATTTATTTTTGTGTATATGAACAGGAAGTTAAAACATTACAATAAAATTCAAAATATTTCTAAGTCCAACACTTCCTGGTTTTGTTTCTGATTTCTGAATCCCAACTTGCTGATTAGGGTAGTAGTATATACCGATTTTATCGCATTCTATTCGGCGGATCGAAAAATCACTTTTTCTAAATCGACAAAAGCTTGTTCGCCCCTACAGTTTGTCTACTTTCGTATTTTTAGCGTAAGATACAAACTACAGGGCGCCACTTGTGGCGATTTATTGAACTATTCTATGCGAGAACACCATCGGGAGTTGTGTGAACTATGACTTCAAATAATTTATGAAAAAAAAAAAAATAATAATTAATCGCTGAAATTCAGGAAATTAGAAATTGATACATTTTCAGGAAGTGTTTGGACTTAGAAAATTTTCCACCAATTTCAAACTTCCTGAAAATGGCGATCAAAAATGAACAAAATGAAATATCGACAATTTGACTACAAAGACACAAAGTAGAAAAATACTCTTCGAATTCACATTTATTCTTCAATTTTTATGTTACACAGGCACCTGTTTGTACCTATCATACACTTTTTTCGAAACAAATGCGATCAATGCAACACTGACAAGCGAACACATTACGCTTACAAGAATAATGTTCTTCGTAGAAATACCACCCCCCCCCCCCCCCACCACCATCTTTACCACCTTTTTTATCTGTTTTACCTTTCTCGGTGCTTACGGTCGGAGATTGTGTAGATTTAGGCTTAAGAAGATTCAAATCCACCACAATTCTTTCCTGCATAGCTTTGTTAAACATTCTGTTATGAACAACGTCCCCTTGTACATTTCCAATGTCACAACTGTAATCCACGTTATATTCTGGTTTCGTGTGGAATATAAATGTTTTCACGAATCCCGGGTGCATCGTAGTCTCCAGAACAACATTGGGATCAACAACGCTGATACTTTTGTTGGACTTATCCACTGTATTCCCTTCGATCGCACATTCTATTCCAGACACTTTAATAAATTTATCACAAGTTGATGTCCCAATGTTAGGTCTTGACACTACCTTCATGAAATCTGTTGATTCTGCGTATAGAAATTTACCAATAGCCCTTAGCTTGATAAGAGCATTTTTCTGCGCAGAATTTTTACATACAGGCAGAGTACCGTCTATGTATGTGGGTAAACGACATTGGACATTTGTCATACCATTTTCCTTGTCATACTTTATCACAGTCTCTAATTTAACGCTGTCATCTAATTCGTAACACTGTTTACGAGAGATGTCCTTATTTTTCATCTTCCGAAATACTCCGTGAGCGGTGACATCGTTATTAGCCTGTGCCAAAGGGTTGTATTTACTGTTGTCATCCACATTGTATGAACACTTAATTTCCGTATCATCCGTGACCGTCCCCGGCAGTCTTACGGATAACTTTATTGTTGATTTTGCAGGCGTTATTTCGCAGATTTCCGAACTTGATTTCTTATCAAAATCGTTACCACCACATTTTTTCACAAAACGATTGGCATCGTCACTGGCATCAATAGTCAATATAGCTTCTGGTCTAGGACACACAATACTCTCATCGGATGTACCGTATATCACAGTACATTCCACCCATCGCTGTAATGCTGTTGTTTGTAGTCGAGTGTAGTACACCTTCTGCCAACATCGATCACCTATTCGCAGCAATTCTTTCTGAATTGAGATTTTTTTACCAACAATGTCCAACTGCGGGTACGCACACCACGCATGGGTGTATTTCTGCACGTGGTTAGTGTCACTAGCCCCGGCAATAGTTTCACCAGAAACTAACCACTTCTTTTCGATCTGAAAGTTCACAGTGCCTCTGATTGTAAGCCCGTTCGCTATTTCGTGTTGTGTTGCCGTGTACGTGTAACTGGTCTCTATGGCTGAAGCCATGTAACGTTTGTCCATATATTCATGTGGGGGTATTTGGTAGAAATTCGTTGTACCAAATGGCAATTGGGCTTGGTCTAAACTGTAGATCTTTACCATATTCGTGTTGACGTCGCTCAAAGTGAAAAGTGCGTGTTTCGTGAGAGTGATATATCCTCTCTCCACTTTTTCGTAGTCCAAAACCAAGTAAACCTTATTATCGTGCACACAACCGGACATCTCACTGTATAAGCCTGTGAATTGAGGTTATTAGCCACAGGAGCTGTCCACTGAGGTGCGTGACGGCCAATAGCATTCATATCTGTAGTCCTGGCCTTCAAATGTCCCTTAATATCCGACCTGCACGCAAATTCCAAGGCCATTTCGTAAAAATCACGTTCATCACTGGTCAATCCTAAAGCACGACATTTTAACTTCCCATTTCCTAGCTCAGATTGAACAAGAGGCGTAGAAACAACCACGTGACGCATCAAATCGGGCAATCCGGTCGTTTGGACACACACTGTGCCAGCATTTTGACACGGACAAATAGATTTCACAGTATCCCAATGAAGTAGTTGACAGTTTGGTTTTTCACATTTGTCATTTATACTGCCGAGTTGGTTAATTTTCACACTCTTCATTATCTGCAAAGCGTCTATCTTAAAATCAATCTTCCTTAAATTTTTATACGGATAATAAAACGCACCTGACTTATACGTGTGGTGATAATCATCTTTTGTTGGGTATGTTATTTGTTGTGTAATTGTTGTTTTGGCATTTGCAGTCATACTTCCAGCATTAGGACGCGAATAATATAGACGTTTTCGACCTTCATTAGCATTGGCAAAATTATAGACACCGGCTTCATTCGCAGGTTTAGTGTGTGGTTCAAATATACTGTCTCGTCCACCACTATACGTATGAGATGGATCTGATTCCAATAGCGTAAAATCTTTATCTTCGAACTGTGGACACTCGTCTTTCTTTATCGTGGCACCGAGTCGTGAAAAATACAAGTCGCTGTAATATGTTGTTGTTGGCTTTGTTCCACTGACAAACGTACTCGGTGTATTTGGTGTAGATATCCATGCGTAATTTCTAGTGTCCACAGATTTTTTATAAAAACACACGTATCTCTGAGAAGCGCAAGTGGGTTTCGTATTAAATCTCTTACCGTCTGGGCGGTTTCGTTTCGAAATTTGTACAGTTCCATCTGCGCCGATCTTTGTTTCGATTAATTTAAATGAATATCCACCGCCACTTTCACCGCAATATTTATCGTTACTATTATCACCTCCGTCGTAAAAACACTTGTTATCGGGATTGTCGACACAGTTAATTTTAATCTGACACGACCCACTAGTCATCACAAGAATTGCTGCATCGACGTTTCTATTTTGATAGTCCGATTTGCAATCATACGCCAATTGTTCACTGTAAGTCCCTTCGAAATATTTCTTTGCAAATGAATACTCGACGTAATCATAAGTTGTTAATCCTTTTATAAGATATTTGTAATAGTCTTTGATTAATTGTGTGTCCAGTGTAACTTTCAACCCGTACGACTCTAAAGCACTTTCAGATAAAAACCAGATAAAGCTTTCAGGGTTGTTTATATCATAGTTTTTCAGTGCCACAACCAAATCTACATAGTCCGTCGAAGCTCGTTCATAAGTAATGAAATGGGTGTAAGGAAATACGGGTTGTTTTCGAAAAACAGTAGGACTAAAGGACTCTAACGACGGTTGATCGATGAGTACAGTTGAAATTTCTCGCAGATCTATCATTTTACCGCCGATACGCCAATAGTCACGTTTTTCATTCAAACTCAGAATAGGGAATGTATTTTTCCCATGTCCGAAGTCCGTCGAATTCGCTGTATTGAAAATGGACAAATCACTTTTTACACCGAGAGGTTTTTTCAACAAGTCCTTATTCGAAGTTATGGCATAAATGTTACTCCAACAGTGATCGTGTTGAGCGGTATCGATTGTTCCGATTTTAATCGTTTTCCCACCAGACGGTGCTTCAACAGTCACTGTATGGTCCTTCTGCATCAAGAAACATCGGTTCTTAACATACGAATAAGTATGCGAAGACGCTGAAAATTCGCAGACATCCCTCTTACCACCGGTTTCGATGTATTTCTGAGTATCCCACGGCGGGGGGGTGGGGTCATTGGCTATTCGTGGTTTCAAACGACCCCATATATCACCACTTTTTTTCAGTTCACCTCCGATATAGAATCGAAAGTCGGACCAAAAACTACTCTCATGGACTTTATTTTCCATAGCCTCCGTTTTTGTCAAACATGCCCAATCAAAGGTCGAAGATTTACAGCCAACAAACATGTGGCTGTCACCAGGTCGAGTTAAGAGAATCGGCTGAGGTTTCGAGTAGACCACATTATTATCTCGAGTACATGGCATCTTGTACGCGTCACGCAATTCAGCGTAACGACCGTTTGTAGTCCACGCATGTCCGTCGGTTCCAGATATGGGGTAAAGATAAATACACGACCACGTACTGAAGTCAATTTCAGCCACAGGTGTAATAGTCACAACTAAGTCAATTTTTAGTTGTGATTCTATACACTCGAAATAATATCTATCAACGTTGTCATTGATCGTTGGCATTGAACACTGCTGTGTTGCTAGCTTTATATCGTAGTGTATATTTGTCTCTCGCTGTTTGAACATAATTTCCAGGTCACGCCGTTTCTCATTCACCACCGGAATCGTACATGTTACTTTAAGTTGGATATCATCCACTTTCCTGAATGAAAATGTAGGATTCGGGTAATTGGCATCCGCAGCTTCAACGCAGACATAGGGATACAACACCAATACAAAACCAACGAAAAAAACCAGACAAGAATACATGATGCTACGCTGAATGAAGTAAGAGAAATGAATTGTTTGGCTACAAATATCAAAAATGTATTTGTAATTTTCAAAGTTTCAACAATCTTAGCAAACAATACATACATGTGTTACATTTGTTCATTTACCAGGAAGTTAACAAGTTTTATAGTGGAAGTAGTTTGCGACTTAGAAAATTCTCAGCCTTCTCAGTATAGGGTATCAATGTCAATGTTAGTGTTTTCAATTATTGTGTTTCGGAATGGTACAACTAATGTGTTATAAAACCGGTAAAAGGACTGAAACACATTGTTCGTAGCCTTATTAACACGCATTACTAACACACACAACATGTCAAAAGGAATTCGTGTACCGTGGTCTGGTTTTACACCGCACAAATTTTCACAATATTTCTTAATCGCAAAGAAAATAGCACATCTCAGGGCAACTGTTGATGCCCGTATATTTTCATCGGGTAACATACCAGAAACATCCACATTCTGTAAAACGAACAATGAGAAAAGAGATCTACAAAACAATGTACCAAATACCGGGTATTCCTGTTATCTTCCTCCAAACAAATTCTCAATCGTGTGTCCTTTATAGCGTTTAGAACAGCTTCCCCGTCTGCAAGAAGATTTTGAAAATCTTCGCACTGATCACGTAGAAACGTTTCGATCGGACCACGATTTTCGTATTGTACGTTAGCTTGACCCAATGATCCCGGAACCCGCCGATAGGCGGCACCACAAGCACATCGAGGTCTTTGTCGGATCACTTCTTACTGCTTTATAGTTATATCTGAGATAGGTGATTATGCGTCATCAGATCTCTATACTTAAACAGTATTCAGTACTACATCCAGCCTGGAAGTGATGTCTGGCGATATATCGGCATTATGCGATGCGTTTTGTGGACTAAGAAAAGCCGCCTTTCGAGAAAATTGACATTGGAGTGATTTAATGAGATATTTGCAACGTCACGATCTGTGCGTAGCGCGTCATCAGCCAAATTACCATACTCCTGCTACAGTACTGCATGGAGAATGTTTGGACTGGTTCCATTTATTTACGATCCATGCAGCACTACTATAGCCGATGCCGTCGTTATTCTGTGGGCTTTACACAAATGTTATCCATGATTAATCTCTCTGATTTCGTATGGTGTTATACAGTGTTCAACTAATTTTGTTTCCCAACAATGGGTTTCATATGCGCTCGGTATTGGCAGTTTCGGGAGCTTCAGTGAGGTGCCCCCCCCCCCCCCCCAAAGCACTTCTGATGAATGATGTGTTTCTAAAAATCATGTATTCTCATAATTAGAAATATTAAAATAACCTTCCCAACAAATAACACCCAAAATGAACTCCAAGTGGAGGAATGGAATTGCAAAGGAGATGCAAATGTTTTCCCAGTCCGCTCAAAGCTTACCCACGCCATTAATCAAGAGGAAAAAAGTGTCGACCTCTGAGTCCCAAATTGCATCAACCACTTGTAGAGTCGGCCTTCTCCAACCAATGATGATTTTCTGAGGTTGAAGATATGGCTTCACTCTTTATTTTCTAGAACCTTCTACTTAGAAGAGTTCATTTTGCTTCCGCGAAGGCAGAAATATGAACTCTTTTGATGGAAGAACTGGTCTCCAGTTCCCTAGAAATTTGTCATGCTTATGTTCATGCAGAATGTATGTAAATTCTCACAAAAACTGCTGTAATGATGAAATAATGAAATCATATATATTCAAACCCATGCCATGGGGACCACACCTAAATACCCCAGGTATATGGGCTATATCTGGGCTATTTGGGTTGGCCCATGTGGGGCCATTATGTATCCTAGAAACCACCAAGTCCAACAAGTCCAACAAATTTTTTGTTTCGATTTTTTTATATTTACCGTTATTGTTTATTTTATCGCATTGTGAACAATTTTGACACTCCCCAGCAAGCAAAATATCTGGGACCCATCTGGGGAACAAATGGGCGGCAATATGGGGTCCAGATGGGCTGACCCAGATATAGCCCATATGCCCAGATGGGCCCCATTAGCTGTTTGCACCGTGGGCACCATCTGGATTTGTTGTTAAATTTGTTGTGGTTCGGAATTTACCACACCAACAAAAATGTGTACACACCTAAAATGGACATACGTGTGCATACAAAACACTCGGACTAGGCTCATTTTAGCTCATTTGTTGTCACACAGACAAAGGGAAAATACCGAGTGGTAATTATCCGTCGCATTATCGCCAACTACCCCCAATATAAATCTCTCAAAAATGGATCATTTTGTAAACGCTTTCGTGTGCAATCCCGAGTCAAGGACGGTTGATTTGGAAATAGAATTTACGGACATGTTGAATAAAGTTTTTCGAAAAGACAGTGTAAAAAATACTATACATGTATACAATACCAGTACACAGACGTTTATGGATTACCTCGAAAAGTGTACGGTACAATTACCTATAGACAAGATCGAAGGAGAGACTGACGACGAGTATTCTGATTACCAATTGAATCATGTAACGGCGTGTGGTATGATTGAAGAATGTTTATCCGAGGCAACTGGTGGCGTATACAATTACATCGATACTTTTGCGAAGGTGTATTATCCACGAATTTCGAAACATCTGAATACTGCGTGGAAAATGATTAGCCGAAATCGACCGTTAAACGTTAAGCTGTTACCAGTGAATCTGAAGCGATTGATCGAAAGTACAAGTGACGACGGCGCATCATCGGTAACTGGAAAGAAGAAAAAAGGGTAAAAAGAATTTGAAAAAGAAATCAAAGAAAAGTGTAGCGAAACAATCACAAAATATTAATACGAAATACTTTACACAGAGGGTCATCGAAGTGATTTACAACCACCCCACTCTCGGACGGTGCAATGAAGCACATACTTATGCGTGTTTGCTATACGCTATAAAATCTGAGATGAAAAATCTTATGCTTTTGGAAACAATTCCCAATGCCAGCGCCGGTGGTATATGTGTGGCTTCGTTATGTAAGGGCAAGCGTAAGCGCGATACCACTGAACAGAATGAACAGGACGGTGAGGAAGAGGGCGAGGGAGAGGGAGAGGAAAAAAATGCCAGGAAACAGCTGCCCCTTCCGTCTTTGCTTCATTTCTATCATTTCGCTCGTATGTTGTGTCGTTATGTTCGGTGCATACTTAAATACGTGCCAATACTCATCGAAAAGGATGCCTCGTGTTTGCACGCGGCCGTTTACACCGAAGCAAACGAGTTGTTGTCCATACCATGTTTCTCTCCACACTTGTACCTTTCGATGGACGTTGACGGTGCAATTCCTCTGGATGTCGCATATCAAATGTGCATGTGCCCATTCAGCGACAATTCTCTCCCTGTGTGTTGTACGAATTTCATGCTTGTTGCTGCGCAGACCCCTGGGGTTATTTTCAATGCAACGGGTAAAGTGATCGAAGAAGAAGTGTTCAACTTTGATCGTTTTTGGGTGAGATATATAAAACCTATTAACATGCATTTTTACGAAGGTGAGACCACTAGACGAAAGCGAGAGGTGGCGGATAGCAACAGCGATGCTGAAGGTGAAAATGATGAATCCGAGAGAGAACGGTGTGACAGCAGCGACGACGTCAGTGTCGATGGCGAAAATATGGAAAGCGACACAAGTGACAGCGAATGCTACAGCGACGGTGATGAGGATGATGATGATGTTGATGATGCGAAGGAGAAGCTACATGAAAACCGAATAAAGAGAAAAAGGGCAAGAGGAAATATCCTAAAAATTGTTCCCCTTGCACGCGAATGTATTGAACTTTTGTGCAAGGAAAATAAACTTTCCATGCAAGACTTGAACGTAGATACTCTTATCAACAATATTCTGGGCATTGGGTCGAAGAGCCCGGTTTCCATATCATACGGTGTAATGAGCCAAATCGTTACAACGTACTCGAAATACAGGGACAATTCGAAACTTTCGAAATTGATTACAAATACTATACTTGCCTATCCGAACATTCAAAGGTCGTGTAATCCTATTGTGCGACCAACCATATCGAATAGTCCAATCTCATTGTGTGTATACTATCATGTACTTTTTGTAAATGATCTTCTACGTGGAAACGTAGACGAACTTTCTCCCAGTGACTACAAGTGTCTGAAGGAACACTTGTATGCAGATTTAGCGTAGAAAGTCAGTATTATATTTTGTATTTATCGTTGTATATACCACTATTCCAGATCTAATTCCATTAACCATTAATAATGCCGGTCTCCAATATGTGATTTGAGATGTCAAGTCTTTTTCGCTGCGCGCTACTTGTAAGTTGAAAATGACATGCCATCAGGGATTGAAATTTGACGTTTTCACGAAACTAAAATTTATCATATTTTCAGGTCTGATCGTTTTGCTAACTAGTGAACTGCCTATTGTCGCCAAGTACTTGAGCGAAAAAATGTCAAGTGAAATTCATGAACGCACAGGTAAGAGTGTCTTACTTACAATGATTGCAATTAGAGAACATGCTTCGCAGTATTACACAGGATTTACGAATTTTGTTATTCCAAAAGAACTCCACAGCTCAACCAAGTATAAAACAGTCAATGTTCCAAAAAGAAATAACTATTCAAATTGTTTGGATAAACCTGTCAACAACAAACTTTCTGTGATTAGTGTGCGCGATTCTGACTCTGAGCACTCTGAACATTCTTATACCACGGACTACAACGCTACATCTTCCAATGACACTGTGCAGCATGAACCTGTGCATGTTGAGCGTGTTGTGCCTGTTACTCTATCTACTCCGTCTAAACCAGTCATGGTTTCAATGGCTACTCAAACAGACTCTGAAAATGACAAAGACACTGAAAATGAACCACGAGGAGTAAAAAGAACAAATTCAAAAAATGACTCTGGTTGTGAATGTAATTGTAACTGTTCGAAATCTTTTCCCAAGAAAAAGAAGAAATATATGATGTATGTTTTCGAAGTATCTGAATCCGAATAAAATGTATTTTCTATATTATATTACATTTATTTTGCATTTCTTCTAACTTCCTGTATTGATGCCTCTATCCTAACTTCCTCGTAGGTGTGTGTTTTTGCTAGGCATAAAGGCACGGACCATATTTGAAAAATTGGTCTTAAAAGTGGTATTTGAAACGGAAGTTAGGCCAATTTTTGGCGAAAAATGTATGGGAAATCACTAACTTCCGCTTCAAATTTCATTTTCAAGGGGGGATCCATATGGTCGATTTGGATCCTCTCTTGAAAAATAGTACACGAACAGGAAGTTGTGAAAACTCATATTCTAACTTTCCATAAATCAGCGGAAGTTGGAAGTGAAATTCCATGTCTTGTAGTGCTTTCGGAACTTTGGTGAAAATTAAAACAAATCTGTACTTTGAAAATTTCACCCAGATATTTGTTCCGTAGTAGTTCAGTTATTTTTCGCCAATATTAACTGAACAACTGTGGACTTGGAAAATTTCAGATAGGAATTTGTTCTGTGGTTGAGTTAATTTTGGCCCTTATGCAGTGATTAACCCATCGTTATGGGACAACCCGGAGTGCCTTGTGTATCATTTCTATGCGTTTACAAATTTGTTGTAAAAAAGTTTTGAAAATTTTCTAAGTCCGTTTGTACAGTATGTCTAACTTCCGTTTTACGGATTAATTTTTATATTTTGTGAATATTCTAGTATTTTTTCTCGATACAATCATTAAAGAATAAAAAAAATATATATTTGTAATATATGTCGCGTTGAATGAATATTTCAAAAACAAATTATGGCTGATTCTATGAAAAGTGGCGAGTTGGATACTCACGTGAAAAATGTCATTGCCGACATGGTGGGACAGATTCAATTTACTAGTGGTACGCACTCTGTTACAGAAAGCGATATTTTTGCTATTAGCAAAGAAGATAAAGTTCGTTTTCTCATGCACGGGGTGGTTGGTTTGTTAGTTGTGTACATCTGCGCAGTGTTGATAACAGATATCGTCAACAACCAGCCGATTTTCCTTTCGATGTAGATATTTAGAAAAAATTCTTCCTTCTTCGCAAAAACTGACCCAGGGTCACGATGCCATCGCATATATCAAAACTTCCCAAGGTCATTCGGTGTAAAACGATTGGTGGGTTCATCAGAACATCGACGAACAATGACAATAAACTTGGGGGATACACCATACGCCACGATGTTGCCAAGTCTATTGTGAAACGACTGTCTGACAAAAACAACACGCGCAAATATGTAAATTTATGCCACGCTGAAGACTACAAAGTCGGTAAAATAACGAAATGCTATATAAAACCAATAAAATTAAATGCGGGGAAATATCATCCCGATATTATTGGTAAGCTAAAAGTTGACTTAGTATTAGATAATAAGAAATTTATTCAAACTCTGCGTGATTTGGCCATAACACGATTGAAAACGGTTGACGTAGATGTCGAGTATACTAGTTCCGACGGGTTTGTGCCTGAGGATATCAAGAGAAATTATACGAACGGAAAAGCAAAACAAGTGAAAGACGTAACAGCCGAAAACGAATTGACTTCGACATTTTCCGGTGTGAGCCTTTCGCAGTATGAAAACGACGAATCCAATGTAGCATCCATAGCGTTGTGTCGAGCACCAAAAAGAGCTGGTGCGTTGGTCTTATCTGCGGATTATGTCGACCCCCATGTGTTTGCGGAGGAGCATGGGATTGTTGATTATGACTGTGGGAATGATTCTGTATATGACGAATTCACTCAGCAAGAAATGACAAATACTGTGGCGTCGATTTGTAGTTCTTACCAGAAAAACGGTATCAGGAAACTTCAACACGACTTGGATATCAACGGCATGTCTCACGCGAGATTGAATTATAGTTTTGATAAAAACAACGATGTGGGGGCATCAACGTGGAATCAACAACAACGACATATAGGAGAAACTGACGTTGTGGACGACGACGGTTATAGTGTTATAATGGCATCGAATTCGGATGATTCTGCGAAAAAAACACAGTCTGGAAAAGATGTAATCAAACCATTTTCCTTAGCTGACACTAAGGGTGTATTGAGACATCTTTTTCAGTCTGTTGAAAAACAGGAACGAGCAGAGAGGGAAAAACACCAACGCGAACGTGAACGTGTTTTATCCCCGATAAATAGTGATAGTAGCAGTGGAAGTGCGGACGGTAGCGAAAAAAACACATTAGACGGAATCGATCTTTCAAGAGATTTATTCACCGCCGACACTGCCAGCGCGATAACAAGTGATAGCAATAATACGGATAGTGGTGAGATGGCTTCAGTCCGCGAAAACTACGTAATGGTACCCCTTAGCCAACTTCAGCAGAAAAACGGTAATGTTGTTTTGCCTCAAATGGGTCAACAGCAACAACCATCAGCGTCTACCAAGGCTCAATTGCATTAACAACAGCAAATGTACAATCAACAGCTACAGCGACTGTTTCAACAGCAACAGAATACTGCTGGGGGTCAACAGATATTGCCTACCAGTTTCTACGGTAAGGAAAGTGTTCAAAATCCTGGACATATCGTTCAGACTACTGATATGTTGATGAATGCAGGTGCACAGCAACAACAGCAGCAGCCTACGCCACCTATTAATATTTATCTTCCGACCACGAACGGAGTTGCACCAGGTATAAACACTAGCCAAATAAGCGATCAGATTCAAACTCAACAACAACAAAATATGCCTACGAGTGTTCCCGTGTCGACAGGTGCAGGTGATAAAGCCGATGACTTGAAAACGGCCATCATTAAAACGCTGCGTGATGAATTACCTAATTTAATCGGAGGAACAAAGCGAAAGGCCTCGTCCAGTGTCAGTGGTGAATCGAAGAAAAGAAATGTGAGTGCTGCGAGCGGTGTTAGCGGCGTTAGTGACGAAATGCTTGAACAGTTTAAGCAATTCCAGGCTTTTATGGAAATGCAGAAACAGCTGCAACAGCAGCAGCAGTTGGCTGTTGACGGAGGTGCATCTGCGGTGGTGGGAGGTTCAGGAGACGATTCGAGCGAAACTGTTGGAAAATCTATATATGATCAACATGACGATGTTCAGAAGGACATGCTGAAACGTATATACATGACCACCCCACAACTTGCAAGTCAACCCTTCTTCATGGGTACGAGCAGCGCACTTCAGGCAGAAGTTAAAAAACAAATGATGGAACGCGAAGAACAGTTGAAGAAAGAATTGGCCAAGAATAACGTCGCTGTTCCGCCTGCAGCTGAAAGTGTTGCTACACCACCCCCTGCGACAACATCTACGGCCGGTTCTGGAAACATGACTGAGTTGGGACAGTTGATTTCACTCATGAAGGAACATTTGCAAGAGTCTAAGACGACAAAGAGCACCGCTACAGCAAGTGAGCCCACTACAACTCTGCCAACGAATGCGACTGTAGCTGCGAATGCAGTTGGCAATACTGTTACTACTGATACTACACCAAATCCCGCTGAAAATGTTGTTGACAGCGGTGCCGGTGCAGGTGTGGTTATTGAACAATCAGCTGTTGTCGATCAAGCCCAAGGATCGTATGATGTTGATCAGCTTGGAAAGAAAGTAAACTTTTCGTTTAAAACGCATGAAAATGGCAGGGGATACGCTTCGAGCAGTGGTATTATCAGGGAGCAGAAAAAGCTCAATGCTGGATCAATTTTTGACGAAGTCGGGAAGGAATTTGCAGCACTATTTTGAAAAACTGAAAATTTAATTTGGATGTACGAACATGAAGTTGGGACTTGTAAAATTTTCGAGAATCAAATTTTAATATCCTGATTTGGGATCATGTTTTGAACCAGGAAGTTGGGACTTTGAATTTTTTCTCTAACGAATAGATTTACGAAATCCCCAGAATCCGGTTGAGAAATGAGCAATTTTTCTCAAGTAGGTCCATGACACTTGTTGCTGTGTTATCTTTTGAATTTCTTGTTCGAGATGTTGATTTTTTTGTTGAGCGACTTTTGACCGAACATCTGTAACAAAAATATAAAATTTATAAGACTGCGTCCGAAATGTGACTTGTCATTTCTCCAACCGCGAACACAGCGAAATCCTTGTTAATATTGTTGTGTGTCCCTGTAGACAAACAATGGCAAACACAGACATAGCGGCGGGTGTCTATACAAACACTTCATGTGACTGGTCGAACACTCAGTATTACCCTGCTCCTGATTATTCGACTATGCCTCAGACGACAGTGATAGATGCTAGAACCTGCGGAGTGTATACTCACCCTCAACAATACCCTGCGAACAACATGGACCTAGGATACGGATTTGCGCAAAGTCTTGGTACAAATGCATGTCACCAGCAGCCATCCCATCAGCAGCAGCACCATACATCTCAGACGGGACCCGGTGTTATTCGACCAGTACCACTAAGATATGCAAGCCAACAGTCTTCAAACAGCTACTACGAATCGAATTGTCCAGTGTACCAAGGTAAGCCAGGCAGCTTGGACTATGTGTGTGATGTTGATACTAGAAAACATTCGTTTAACGCAGCACCAAGTGCACCCTCTCAGATATACGATTGGGATCATCTGATTTCTGTGCAATGCGAGTGTTGTAAGGGTAAAGGCTACCGACTGATGGTTCCTCTTGTCCCTGCGAATTTCGCCATAAACGGTAGCGGCGGCGGCGGCGGCGGCGGTGATGGACACGGCGAAATGGACTACACGTCTTCTGTTGGCGGTGGTAGTTTGTACTCTGCCTCGAAGCTGACCACACCCAAAGTTAGGAAACAGAGTGTTGGTGCAAATTGGGGGTATTACGAAAATACCGCACCACCTTTGACACCGTCTTCATCAAATATGTGGTCAAATGCTCCTGAACCTTCACACAGACGTGCTAGTGTCGGCGTGAAACTGGCGAATCCAAATTTTTCTGACTCTGAAGACGGAATCATGGGTTTTAACCTGAACAAACGACCTATCGTTTCTGACGATGAAAGTGACGGCGGTGAAGATGTGATCGTTGAAGGCAGTGACGAAAAACCTGTTGTAAATGCTGTGCCTGATGCCGGTCAGCGAAATAAAATTCTAACCGAAGCATTGGCGTCGTACGAAATGAACTTTCCGAAAATTGGTGACAGCCCGACAAAACCTCAAACTGCGAAACCAATACAGAAACCCGTACCAGCACCTGAGCCACAGCCAGAGACAAATCCACCATGCATTGCAACATCTCCGGCTACACCAGAAAATGAGAAGGACATTATACAAATTAAATTTAAGATCGCAAACGCTTATCTCGAAAGTGCGGCAAAATGTGACTTTTATAATGCTTCGCAAGTGTTGAAAAAGCAAATGACAGAGGTGTTTGAAAACGAATTCCAGTATACCAACGAAATGGTGTGTGGGATTGTTGTGATACTACCACGTTCACATGACCCGGAAAAACCGCGTAGATCGTGTTACGCTATGATCAGGTGCACAAGGTCTACTCGAGACAAAATTCTGTTAAACTATCAAAACGCTAACGATTTCAGTACATATGTGGAGATAGCAAATAACCAGAAACTAACTGAAAATGAATATCGTGAAATAGAAGAGAACAAGAAAAAACGCCGCCTAGCAGCTGAAGCTGGGCAAAGGGCCCGGGTAAAAGAGGTAAAATCGCTGCCCACGAAAACTGCTGATGAACAGAGACGACCACCCTTGTGTTAGAATTCCGAAAGTGATTCCTACACCACTGGTACAACTCTGTCTGAAACTTCGTCTGTTTGCAGCAGCGATTGTGCTGTTTCTGCAAAATCATATGAAAAGACTATCCCTGTGAAGAACAATACCGAAAATAATGCTAAAAAGTGAACTTTGTATGATAAACTGTCGAAGTGTATCGAAAAATAATCGAAACATTGAACTTTTTTGTGAAAATTTTCTAGGTCCAAATGTACATAATTCCTAATTTCCTGTTCAAACCATACAATTTTATTATCCAGACAGGGAAGTTAAATTTATATGTAATTCACCCCATAAAAAATAAAAAACTCACATATAATTTTATTTTTACTTCAATTTCGACATATGAGGGCTAATAGGTATACCATTGGTCAATCGATATACCCGAGAGATCTTTTATTTTCTTTTCGAATTGAACCACTAGTGTGTAGTAGAATTGGAAGAAAGACCTGAAAATCTTGTTGGTTGAATTGTCAACTCTCATTACAAGTACACACAACAAAACAAATGATATTTGAGTTTCATAGGCGGGTACCACACCACACATTTTTTCACAATATTTTTTTGCCCTAAACAACTTCTCTACGATCCCAATGAACATGAGGAAGAACAATTTGAACTGATTTTCTAATTATGTCATACTTACCATACGTGTTGATACTACTTATATTTGAACTGAATTTTGTATTATGTCATATTTAGAATAAATATTCATACCTATATTTTATATTCCATATTATCTTATTTTTTCAATTCTACATATATATGAATATTCTAACTTCCTCTTTATTCCCTCTATTCACGGCATCATCTCCTACAAGATTTAGTTTTATCAACACTGCCAGTGAAGATCTAGGTCAAGAGAGGATCCAAATCGACCAAATGGAATACGGAAGTACAGTGGCGCCGCCGCTCCAATAGCGGTCATTTCTCATTTCCACGAGAATTTTCATTTTCGTTAATTAGAAAAAGTTCATTAAAATTTCTAAGTCCCCCATCCCCATGTAAACGTCAATTTTCTCAACGGATTTAAGCTTCTTGGGTCTAGATGAACATTCCCAGCAAGTTTCATCCAAATCGAATCTGCGGAAGTGTGTTTTTCACTGACCACGTTGGACTTAGAAAATTTTCCACGACTCGTCCACTCTGTCGGCCATATTGTGTGGGTGGCCCCTTAGGGTAGACCCCCCTATACTGTAAACGTAAAATTTTATGCTGGATTTCGCCTTCTCTCCTTGCCCTGAACACTTTCCCAAAGTTTCGTTCGTTTTGAATCAGCGGAAGATGGTTTTTCAATACTAATGAACTTTTACTAATTATGCTAATTAGCTTAATTAATTTTTGAAAACGCCAAATTGACACTCCATACTGTGCGCAGAGTCTTACTATACCCTACCTACCCTCCCTAGCCCACCTCAGGCCTCGTATACAGGCTATTTTGCATGCTTCAGATACAACTTCCTATTTGCAATATGTGTTAGCTAACTTCCTTTTCATCATATGTTTTTTTGCTACTTCCTTTTTAATTTATGATTTTTTTGTTTCGGTTTTTTTTAATCTTCCCCAAAATAATATCACAACTTTAATCGTCCATCAATCCCCTTTACAACCATTCTTACTATCACAAAAATAATATTTCGCGTTTTCCTCCTGTACACACTTGTTTTCAAGAGAGGATCCAAATCGACCAAATGGATCCTCTCTTGAAAAATAAATTTGAAGCGGAAGTTAGTGATTTTCCATACATTTTTCGCTAAAAATCGGCCTAACTTCCGTTTCAAATACCACTTTTAAGACCAATTTTTCAAATATGGTCCGTGCCTTTATGCCTAGCAAAACACGCACACCTACTAGGAAGTTAGGATAGAGGCATCAATACAGGAAGTTACGTTTTGTTGTATATATATTTATTTTTAATTAATGAAATGTTAATTTTATACAAACAAATATTATTACTAATTATTTATGACTCATGTATACGGTTAATTATTGATATAAAACAGGAAGTTATAAAATCTATATCAAATTTAGCCTCATTTTCAGGAAGTTAGGCCTTTGAAAAAAGGCTTAAAAATTTTCGTTCGAAATCTTCGGGAATTTTTCTCAAACGATTTTTTTGATACAAAACATTGCGTCCCTTAATCTTTCAAGTTATTTTGGCACACTTATTACACATTTTTACACCACAAAATCATATTAGCGGAAATTATTAGTCACAATAATATATACAACAGTCCAATAGGTAATATAACGTTCAAGGCTGTCCAACTTGCAACCACTGTCCCACCGTCTGCACTAACCACCTAGTACGTCACATGTTGTGGATTTATGAACGTATGTTTCTTGTTCCATATTCGTGTTTCATCCATTCCGTTGCACGTATACGATGCGCCACACGTCAATGTTGTTGTAAAACTTGTTTAATTTTTTACAAAAATATTCCGCCACTTTGTCCATATTACACGCCGCCGTTATGTGGTAACGTGTCTTTTCGATATCTTCGTGGTCGTAGTTGAAATTGTACTTCATCATTTCACAACTCACATCCTTTACGAATAATACGGTGATCGATATCCCATCACTTTGTGCCCTCTCGTAACTCACATCTCCCGTTTGTGACCACCGCGAACAAATTGATGCGCTCGTACAAAAAGGTAATGAAAGATTACAAGGAAATATGCGATACGTTGTTTATGAAGTTTGTGAACTACGAAGATTTTTTCGCCGATGGATATATGGATATGGATCCTTTCAATATTGAAATAAAGTTCATCCCGATAACTAATAATCCAGTCGGTAGAGAGAAGGAGCTAGATTTAAGTGATTTAACTGTCGATCAAAAAATCAAGGGATAAATTTCAGATATTGTACTTTTCAGGATTACTATTATTGTGATTGAATACACACATGCCCGTCTAATTGTGCCTGCGTGTGAAACATGAAATGCAGTGCGCAGACACCAGAATAATTGAACATCGGCATTTGACCGCTTACATTTTCGCACGTGTGCACGAAGTTACTTCTGCTAAGAAGATGACTACTATTAAACGGGCATAATAAGTTATTTGGCACAATAATATTGTCGCTGTACCTATTTTCTATTAAATCGTACACCAAATCGTCTGTATGCACACTAACGCCGTTACGATCGATTACAACCGATACCGGCCTCCTGCATACTACACACCTATCAAGCATTCCAAAACAACACGTACGACAGTAGCCGCCGTGGTTACACGGAAGTAATGTATAGTAATTATTTATGTCCAGAGAACATAATTGGCACTCGTTCAATTGAACTTCAGCGGTGCCATGGGATGATGCACCGCCGTCATTATTTGTGCGTACACGAGGAAATAAAGCTGTTTCTCTTCCATCGGCCCGTTCTCTAGTGTTTCCAAAGTGGAACTGAGTTGGCGTTGCCAAGTGTTGAGACGCCGTTTGTGGCGAAATACACGCACTGGCATCAACAGCGTCCTGTTCTTTACGTGAAAGTCGCTGATTGTCTGCAAATTCTACCTTTACAACGCCCTGAAAAATAGGCAATTGCGCCAATGACATCAACTTCTTCACCGCATCTTTGGCCTTAACACCACGTATAACTGTATGCACGTTGTATCCAGTCCTGTAGTTCCTCTTGGCCGCAGAAAACACCGATTGTACTTCCATATCCGAACACACCCTCCTGTATGAATTGCCGCACATAGGTGGCTGCCGTGACTTCGTTGGGGGCATCAGATAGCTCCACAAACATCTTAGCGTAATGAACATGCTCCATGCTGCAACTGAAAAATGACCAATGTGTACTATTGGTTCAGTGCTGCTCATTCAAAATGAAACTGAATAAATGTTCTTTGTCCGCCAGACTATATTCTGTACACTTCGAAACATCGACGAGTCGTCTGCTTCAATTTTTCACAAACTCCAACAAATACAACAAATTTAACAAAAAATGGAAACAGTCCACCAAAAAGAACAAAATAAAATAAATTACATATGGACCCATTTTTATTTTACAAATAAACCTCCTGATACAACTTTTACAGCATTTACCACATGTTCACAGTAGAAAAATCACAACTTCCTCTTCAACAGGTAAAAATTATTTATCCGATGAAAAGGAAGTTGGGACTTCGTCTAATTTTCAGTCATTATAACAAGTTTTTTCAATAATACACAAGCGCGTCTGCGATGATATGAGGCACATTTGCCTCTACCAACATCTCATGCACGATTGGCCATGACCTGTTCTTTCCTTTCGTTTCACACAGAGCTTTGCGAACGTTTCTCTTACAAATGTCATACAACCCCAACGGCTGATGTTGTGGCGACGGTGCACGAGGTGCATCGTTTGTATAGTCTATGATGTTAAAATCTACATCCACAATAGGCATGGCAAAGTTAGCGTACAGTTCTTCTTCTTTATATTTCATTTCATAGCCCACGTGAATGCGATTTTGAGTGTTCATGGTCGGTTTAGACCCTTTATAGTCCATAATGTGTTGCAATTTTCTTCTCTTGTTACTGTTTCTGATAGTGATACTTTTTTCACTCGGATGTTGACCCTTTAACAAAAACGGAAACGTACACGCCCTCACTTGCAATTTCAAAGTGAACGTATGCTTCTCGTTTTCAACGTCTACCCCCATGAACCAAGATCCTTCAGTTGCCGTCGTGTTGGTTGTTGCTGACATTGTTACCATGTCTCCCCCTGCAAGTGTCTCCTTTCTTATTTTCGGCAAAATTTTAGGACACTTCCCTTTGATTTCGACATTGAAAAGCAACTGAGGGCTTGTACAATAGTCCACTAACGAATGCGAAACAATTTCACACCTAGAATCGTCCAACACGGCATATTGCAATGCCAATACGTCCTTTTCTCTTTTATAACCACCATCTCGTGTATGGGAAGTCAAAAGTTTCTTTATCAACCACCGGAGCACGTCTGTGGCACATATACCGATTTCGTTCTTCAATTCAGGTTCGTACATGCGTGGATTTGACAACACGACAGTTGACAGTCGTTCATCGTTCCAGTTCAGATAACTTGCAATGCGGACAGCATACAGTTTCGTACAGGCATTGGCGTTTTTAGTGTCCCGACAATGTGCACATGCGTTTCGAATCACATCTACCGAATACCGAGCAGCCAGGTCTTCTTCGGTTTTCACACAACAACCCCAAAAATCAGATTTCAGGTATATGTGGTGACAGTAACTGTTATCGTTGAGTATTCCCAGTGCAGGATTCGTAGCCTGTCGGTAAAACCACTGTGGCGACCATATAACGGAAAATTTGCTTGGTATAGGTCCAGGAACGTTAACGTACCGGGATTTGAACAGACTAACATCCCTCACATAAGTATAACCACCAGTATGCTTTGTGATAAAGTTCTTAATATCGTCGGCACTCCTTAGTATCGTAGATTCATGGAATGTCGATTCGAGTCTTGCGGTTTCGGTAGATTCGTCACAGTGTCCAGCAACCAACGATTTTTCCCATTCGGATGGCTTTGAGATTGGTAAACACGCAGATGATGAGACGTTTTCGTCTGTAAAGTCCTCTGAAGCTACAGCACACGCGTGATGAATGTCTAGAGTCTTTCTGTTTAGTAGAGACACCTCACGGAGACAAAAATCACTTTGTCTTGACCAAAATTCACCTGGTACTTTGTAGGTTTCCTTGTGAAATGCTGTAAACACCAGTACCCAATCACCAAATTCCTTGGTAGCTTTAAGGTCATGGGTTGGCTCGAATGTGATACGTTCGGTGGCCATGTCACTTCTGATAGGGGGGCATACTCAACAGTATTTAACCTAACCAGTTAATTTTGGCGAAAATTAACTCAACAAGAAAAATATTTGTTCGGTAGTTCAGTTAATTTTCATCAAAATTAACTCAACAATTGTGGACTTAGAAAAATGTCAGTACTTACAAAACTATATTCCCAAGAAATATAACCCATACGAATTTAAAGTTTTAAAGTCTAAAAATACACACTCAAATTCACACAGTCAAATTTCTCTCTACCGAATAACCACTTTTCGAAGGTTTTCCAGCTGAATGTCCTTCTCCTCGTCTGTCATGCCACATCGCTCAACCAATGGCCACATGATCTTAGTATAGTATTCCAGTTCACGGGCCTTGTTAGCCATTATACTCTGAATTTCGTGACCGAACACAAAAGAATTGTTTCTTATCTTCGTTGAAGTAGACAGAGTGTGAGTTACACTGTTGACACAGGCACCGTACAGCCTATTGGAAACTTGTTTGTTGTTTTTGTACTTCCTTGCCTTGCCGGAACTCCTTTTCTCACCGGCAAGTCTTAGGTGCGGACGACTATCGAAAACTATCTTTGCGGCAACACTGTCCCCCACAAAGTTCTTCTGCAAAAGATCCTTTTCAACATCGTAGTTGGTCAGAGTCTTTCGATAAAGTTTACATCCGAATAATTGAATGATGATGTTTCGTTCGATGCACAACTCCCTGATCGTGGTATCCATATCTGCGAAATACTGAAGTGTCTGGGGTGTTAATGACTGGTGGTTAAGGCGCATAAGATTGCGAAGGTCGGTTCGAAGACACCTTGACACAAATTCACGATATCTCATGATAACACTTTCAGTATTGTAAACGTGTCCGATAAACTGAGAGTAGTCATCCACCTGATCGGAAAAATCGGGGCTGTAATTCGCTAACAACTCTTCAATCTCAAGATCAAACTGCTTTACGGTCAATAGCCACACAGCACAAATGACACCAGAATAGAGAAACATCATTTCATCTAAACACTTCCTATCGCTCTCCATGTACAAGAGTTTGATCAAGTTTGCTCCGGGATGTTGTTCGACTAAATCGTGCAACGCCTCTATACATTGCAAATCGACGTAACGAGCCTGATCAGATAATAGGAAAAAGAAAGGAATAAGAGTTGGCAGCGACCATTGATCTTCCTTGATTGCGAATTTAAACCTCCGTGGATCCACATGGCGAAGGTAAGTCAGGTACATATCGTCAGCTTGGGTTAGGATATCATGGACCATGGTATTCACAGGGTCGCCATTTTCACCTTCCGATAATGTAGATGTCACTGCTGTGTCACCACCATTAACACGACGCCGTTTCCTCACTGAACGACTCTGACGTCTACAATCGGCATTATTATAGGGCTCATATGGAACAGACCTGAATGCACGAACACACCCCACGTGTCCACGTTTGATTTTAGGCACACGGGGAGTAGGTGGTAAACTGTAGAGAGAAAGTTGCTGCTTGTCCTTATCTGAACAGGCAAGTCCATTCGTAACGCACAAGGTAGACACATCTTTGATGAAACTACGGAGACAGACGTCACACTCCGTATCTCCGGTGATGGTAAGAGCCGGATTTGCTGGGTCGTATTCCTCGTGGTTAGAGTCCTGTGACGAATGTGGAGATCGATCCACAAGTTTTAGAAGTTCATTATCATCCTCTGCAGAAATTGTATGTTTCTGCGGTTGTTGTGTCAGCTGTTGAGAAATAGAAACAGAATGTTCGGCGGGTTGGTCAGTAGAGGGTTGGCCCATAACGACGTTTTGATGCGAAGATACCTGTTCATGTGGCACCGAGTTTGGTTGCGACGGCGCTGGGGCGATCGTCGTCGAAGCTGACATCAGTTGATCCTGGAATGACTGCTGCTGCTGCTGTTGATACTGCTGTTGTTGATAAAGGTGCTGCTGCTGTTCGGCGCTTGATGTGGATGCAGAACTTGTCCGGTACGTGGTATAAGGCTGGTACCTGTTATGGTGCTGATGCATAGCCGACGTTTGGTAATGTGTTGGCTGACTGCTGGGTGGCGGCTGGCGATGTTGTTGTTGTTGAGATTGTTCAAGGTGAAATAACTTGGTAATAACGTCATGTGGCTGAGCCATAATGCGTGTGTATGCTATGAAAATCGCGGAGAGAATGGTCGCCATACCCAAAATTGCTATATTTGTCCATTTTACAACCCAACAAATTTGACAAAATTTTCCACTTACCATATATACGGGCTAATTTTTTAACTGATTCATTCCACCTTCAACAACAACAACAACAACAACATGATGCCTAACACGATTTTTCTACTCAGTTGCGGTGTTATACTCTCCTGTTTCGGCCCAATTGTTGATGGAAATGTGTTACAGCCTTTGCAGAACCAAAAGTGCCTCAGACAGATTGCCTACGTCTGTGACAACACAGTACACTACGAACTACACTACTTTCTAGTGGAATTGCAGGTAGAATAGATTTTCAGCGCCTGGTGCGTCTTGCAAAACTTCTGGAAAGTAATGAATAGATTCGTCTGGAGCGTACTTGCAGGTCATTTCGCAGAATATTTCTCTGTACAAACTATCGTCAGCAATGGTCCGATTCGGGTTATAATAATAGTCCACAACAAAGGAATTAACACCAAAAATTGGATTCCATCACAAAAACACGATGACATGAAAAAGAATGACACAAGAAGTGCAAAAGCGCCAAGACAGAGTTTGATCATAGTTATAATGTTTGTAGAGAGTCCTGTTTGAGATGTGAATACCACGTGCATAATGATTCACCACTAGTAGTCTAGAACTCCAACTTTAGTTTACAGCCACAGTATCCGTCTTATCACCTTATCAGACTGTCCTACTTAAACTAGGACACCAAGTTCACTGTACTGATATATCTGGGTCAGTGTCAAAAAGGAAAATTCCTTCGTATTATGTGCATGGAAATGACCAGCTACATTAGGTTATCCTCCAAGGTTATGGTATAAATAGCTTCCTGGATACATTAGCCATCAAGGTCTGTTTTTGGGCCACAAAATTTGAACTACATCCAAGGGAATTCCTTGGGGAATCCCTTGACCTGGTTTTTCAATATGAGTAATTTCACTGAATGTAATTGATAAGCAATTAATCTGAAGATACATGGCAGGTGAAAATGAAATTGATGGATTATTGGAGACTGAATCATTACAGATCAAGCTGTGGTGTTGCTTAGTGTGTTCTAAATATCTGGAGGGGGTGGGGGTCGTGACAAGGGGACCATGTTTTCACCAAAACTGAACACAAAGTGTACCTAGAATTCAATGATTTTAAATCAGTGATAAGCAAAACAAGGGGAAAATAAAAATTACTTGCTGGGAAATTGCACTCCTCACCTCTACATGCCTAACACTGCAGAATTAACCCCTTGTGACCCATGTGCATATTTATAAAAAGGGAAGATTCTGGGAAGGCTCGAGATTTGCCATATTAGAATCTAGAATATAAGATGTACCACTGCATTTTAAATGGATCTGAATCTTTAATGTAAAAGGTAAGAAGAAAAGTACATTATATCAGTGATCAGCTGGATAGGCTACACATGCCAAGTACTAGAACCAAATGTCAATTAACAGTCAGTTCAGAGAGCAAAACAAAATGTTAGCATCCTGACATTGTCATTATGAGGCAGTTGTCTTCTTTGGTATCACCACCTCCCCAAGTTCAACAGACCAACCATTTGAACTACATGTGTATGCTTCCCCCTTACTCATTCAAGAGACCAATATCAAAGTCCATTTTTCAATGAGTGGCACAGTAACTGAAGTGCTAAGCACTTGACTTGAATGTGGGAGAATGCATTAATGGCATTTCAAAAGTGCTGAACAATACAGCACTTTACAGTAAGCACCCCACTAAATGTAGCAAGGGGCTAAAACACAGATTTCTGCTTCAGCACTTCTTGTATTTTGTCTGTGGCACTTACCAGCTTAACAGCTGTAAGGTGCAACAAACTAAACATTACTGTTAAAGTTTAGCACTTTGGAGATATACACACTGTATTATCAGTTCTTGGAAGAATACCCAAAGAATTTATGCATCAATCTTGGATTGGGAAGTCCTGCACTTGTTTTCATCCTTAAGGAGTTGTTGGGTGTTTTTAGCCTGCTGAAGTTCAGCAGATACTAATGGTGTAGTCTGAATTCTCATTTCAATCATGGCAGGGGTGTTGTGATGGTAGCATGTTTCCTGAATTTCTGAAGCATCTTAATTTGATCCATTGATACATGATTTGGGTATGACGCATGTTCAGTTGGATTATCTGCAGCAGATCATGGAGAGATTTTTGTTCATTATCTTCATTCTCATCCATTTCCACTGTCTGTTCACGGGATGATTTTCACATGTTCCACATTTCTTCATGGAAAATGTGATCCGTAAATAGGCATTGTTCTTGGTGACCACATGTCTCACACGGAATAATAACCTGCATGTGAAAATTCCTAATTTGTTCAAATGAAATTGTCTCATTGCAACTGATGATGACAGTGTGAGTAGGAAAGTGTGTCTGCTACATGTATGCAAGTTTACCTTTCTACTCACAATGTTGGGCTGTTAGAGTAGTGCAGTGTTAACATCAGCGCTTGTCACCTCTAGGGTCACAGATTTTAGACCCTTTCTAAAAGGGATAGACTCGGAGAGTCGCTCTGAAAGCGTAGGTTTCCTCCGGGCGGGGTCTCCGGTTTCCTCCTACAGCACTACTTCACCCATATTGTCAAAAAGAGCCAATAATGTCCTAGTTGACGCTTGACTCTCAAGCCAATATTTCTTTTAACTTCTGTCTCAACTTTTTTTTCAGTTTGCCTATTGATGTTATTTATTAATTAGGGAACGGATGTAAGCATCAGCTGCCCCACTTGCAATGGCACCATTTAACTCTATGTTCCAAGTCAAGATTCTCAAAAATCATGATACATCATTAAACCATTATACATCTCCCAAATTAAATTGCAGATTCTACCTTTCTAGAGCCATCAAAACTCGAACGCAGGCATCGTTCAGCACATGCATTTGAATGTTTTTTTCTTCTTCAAAGTGAGCTTGATTTACTTTTCATTACTCTCGGTATTTAGAATAATTTGTCCTGGTCTTCGGCCTTTGTTAACACCTTCTTATATGAAGGGAGAATGTAAAGGCGAGTCTAAAGCTCCATATCATAAAAGAGTTATCAGTGAACAACAAGATTCACCAGTTTGTGGGGCCGACCGACGTCATTCCATTTGGTAAGAACCCCTTGGCAAAATACACCATGTAGCTTCACACAATGCAAATGGTCACTGAAATTACTGGATTGTTGTCCATACCTAAGTTTATAACCTTCAAATGTACGATAAATGTGAACACACAGCTGGGAATTGACAGTAAGGGTAATAGCACCAACAGAAAATACCCCCCTAAAAACACTCTTTTTTGTCAAGCCAGTATTTAGAACACACCAATGCAACACATTTCCATAAATAAAAGATCTATATCCATCCACCTTGATCATTTCATGAAGCACTGCCATGTATAAATATCATTAATTACTATTATTAATTAGGTTAAATCCAGCTTCACTTCAAACTGCAACAAGCATTCTAAAGTGCCGGTACAAGATAAAAAGAATTAGGAAATATCACAGTAACCTTGATTCACAGACAGCCTAGAATGTACTTAAGACATTACAAACAAAACAACTGCAGAGTATCAGTTTAATTTGAAAATAATTGGTCATTAACACTGAAAATGAGAGTAGGTTGAGGCCTCAGCAGCCATATTGTTTACAGCTGCTGACGTCATTGTTTCCCAGTAACCAGAGATCTGGGGCACTGGCCTAGTTAGATTGCTGATAACAGGCTGCAAACTAAATGTGGGTTTAGATGGGGAAAATGACTGTGGTGGATTTTTTATCACCACGTGCGCTTTCTTATAGAAGAAAATGTTAGGAATTGAACTATTTCAACAAATACGACTTGACTAACTACTAAACCACGCGGATATTGTTTCGGGCATTTCTTTGGGCCTGTTCTTTCATACGCTGCCTAATTGCTGCGCGTTCCTGTTTCTCTTTTTCTTTTCGTAGCTTGCGTCGTTCAATACGTCTGAGTTTGTTTACAATCTTTTGTTTTGCTCTTGCTTCTTTGAGCAACCGAAGTTTTTCCTTTTTCAAATCGAGATCAATGTTCAGTTTATCCTCATCGATTGGTAAGAAGTCATTCGCAGAGTCGAGAAATTTAAAAAACAAGCGCTGTTGGCGAACATGTGAGAAGTAGCGACCCTTTGTACACCGTAAGGCCCGAGATAATTTTTCGTAGTTCATGGAGTAGTTGTTTTTTCGAAAACCCCATAATTCCGCCAATAGAGCGCTGTTAACAATTTGAAAACAGTTGTCGTTGTCCCATTTAACGCAACTAGGGTTGGTTTTAGGATTGTTAAGTAATTCAATGATAAATTGCCAAAGTCGAATCCTTTTCCAGCCTTTTCGGTGCACGTATTCCTTTTTCGCAGATTTCGACACGTCTTTAACAACAGATTCGATAGTTTCATCGAACAACTTTCCGTCCTCGCATTTCAGTGGTCCAGTATATGGACCAAAAGCATTACCGGGTATTTCGCTGTCTTCGTCTGGTAACTCGGGCAGTTTTGGTAAGTCCGGTAATACATCGCAGTCAACCTTTGGCTTGTTATCCATGTCCTCAGTTTTATATTCGGTGTTAGACTCAGAAATCGGCTCCGACTTGGGCTTAGAGTCAGCCTTAGTGTCACCATTAGTGTCAACCTCGGTGCCAGATTCAGTTTTAGGTTCTGTCTTGGACAGTTTCGCTCTAGCTTTCCGTCTCGCAGCATAGATTTCTTGGAGTTCATCAAATTTAGGACTCCCCTCTAACAACGGACCATATACAGCCTGCCACTTTTTCCTTTCCGC